>NC_135211.1:54209627-54537127 GCF_052324685.1 Brachyhypopomus gauderio
CCGAACAACTGATCGTCTCTCCTGTGGACATTGAGCTGCCGCCACAGGACAAACCTCAGTCTGCAGTTTCATCTGATCAGACTACAATTAAAGGTTGGTCAGAACATGTATGGGTGGTGGTGTGTGTGCATGTGTGACTTCACATACTTTGGTTGAACCTACAATTAAATTTTGTGATGGCTCACAACATAACTACTGCCTAACGGTGTTTAAAGGATTTTTTTTCTTGCATTAGGGCAGAATTTTAGTTCGACAGCTCTGAAATCTGCAAATATGTTACATTTAAAAGAAATAACAGTCAGTAATAATAAAAGAAATAAGTGCTGTTTTATCACAATCTACTGAAAACATGCTTATGTAGATCTCCACCACAATCTCTCGTTCCATCCTTCCCTCACTCATGAACAAGAACCTGAGATACTTGAACTCCTCCACTTGAGCTCTGAAATCTGCAAATGTTTTACATTAAAAAGAAATAACAGTGAGTAATAATAAAATAAATAAGTGCTGTTTTATCACACTCTACTGAAAACATGCTTATGTAGATCTGGATAAACAGATCAGGAAGACAAAAAAGACTCTTAAACATACAAAACACAGCCTAAAAACGCACCAGTAAACAAAACAAAAAAACCATCCATTTCCATCTATTTTCCTCCGCTTATCTGGGTCCGGGTCGCGGAGCAGTGGCCTAAGCAAAGAAGCCCAGGTTTCCCTCTCCCCAGCCACGTCTTTTAGCTCTTCTGGGGGGATACTGAGGTGTTCCCAGGACAGCCGAGAGATATAATCTCTCCAGCATGACCTGGGTCTTCACCGGGGTCTCCTCCCGGTTGGACATGCCCGGAGTGCCTCCCTAGGCAGGCGCCCAGGTGGCATCTGGACCAGATGCCTGAACCACCTCAGCTTGCTTCTCTCTACATGGAGGAGCAGCGACTCTACTCCGTGCCTCTCCCGGATGACTGTGTTCCGTACCTTATCTTTAAGCGAGAGCCCGGACACCCTGCGGAGAAAAGCCGCTTGTATTCATGATCTCATTCTTTCGGTTACTACCCAGAGCTCGTGACCATAGGTAAGAGTCAGAACATAGATTAAACAAAGTAAATCAAGTGCTTTGCCTTTTGGTTCAGCTCTCTCTTCACCACACCGGTCCTGTACAGCATCCACAATACTGTCAATCTCTCGTTCCATCCTTCCCTCACTCATGAACAAGAACCTGAGATACTTGAACTCCTCCACTTGAGCCAAGGACTCACTCCCGACACAGAGAGGGCACTCCACTCTTGTCAGACTGAGTACCATATATGAGTAATTTTGAAATGTTACACTGTAACTGGTGTATTTTTGTACAGCAGGTGTTATAAGACAAAAACATAAAATGAAAAAAAAAAACAAAGTTTGGATCATGTGGAGTCTTTTCAATAATTTGTCACTTAGTTTAATAATTTTGCTAATATTGAAATGCAACACAGCCTTGTGTTCTAACTTCCAATTCAAAAATAAGCTATAAAAGGAACAGGTGAAAGCAATAACAAAGTGAGGAGAAACAAATGATGGGGTGTAATAACTGAAACCAAAAGAAAGAAAAACATGGAGAATGAAAACAAGGAAGTGAATGACAGGGAAGTAGGGAGGGGCCAGTTGAAAAGTACTAACAATTTTGTATTTTGTAGCACCAGGACACAAACAACGGAGCGCTGTTTCAAGTGAGGAAGGTAAAATACCATACACTTCTTTGGCGTCTTGATGAATGTATGTTAATATCTGCTAAAATTGAAATAAGTGCTGTTTTATCACAGTCTACTGAAAACATGCTTATGTAGATCTGGATAAACAGATCAGGAAGACAAAAAACACCCTTAAACAAAAAAACCACCAGTAAACAAAAAAAACCATCCATTTCCATCTATTTTCCTCCGCTTATCTGGGTCCGGGTCGCGGGCAGTGGCCTAAGCAAAGAAGCCCAGGTTTCCCTCTTCCCAGCCACGTCTTCTAGCTCTTCTGGGGGGATACCGACAATGAAAACAAGGAAGTGAATGACAGGGAAGTAGGGAGGGGCCAATCTTCAAAGTTGAAAACAATTTTGTGCTACAACAGGGAGTAAACTAACAAAGATGATCGACAGGCACAACATCGACACGCATTAAATACCTACTCATAAACCAGGAACAAGTATAACCCATAATGATAACGAGTCACACAAACATGCCCAAAGCGGCTGTTAACCCTAACCCTGGTCAGGGGCTGTGTTGTGACAATAACTATTGTCTAACAGGGTTTCTTTACTTGCATTAGGGCAGGTTATTGGAACGAGGGCTCTGAAATCTGCAAATGTTTCATCACAGTCTACTGAAAGACATTCTTTTGAAAAAACCATCCACGAGCTAAGCCCTACCCAGCAACACCACCAAAAATTACAAAAAGAAAACACAGCATTTAAGTATCGCATTTTCTGTACTATAGAGTGCACCTCAATATAAGCCGGACCTACAAAGTTTTTTTTTTATGGAAAATGTTGTATAAGTTGCACCGGGCTATAAGCTGCATATATCTACTGAATTGAATACATTTAACTGTACTGATCAGTTTCTGAACAGTGCCAGTCCAACACATGTTGGTTTGAAAAAATTTGATTTACAACTTTGACCTACCACCCGATTCACTTTCTGCTCTGCTCCCTGATGGGTGAAGAAAAGTCTACAGATAAGCCGCACCTCATTATAAGCCACATGGTTCAAATTTTGGGGAAAAAAGTAGCGGCATATAGTCCGGAAAATACGGTACATGAAGGGATTACAAGATAAGTAAGAACAGCTGGGCACAATTAATGGGGGAATTATATGAATCAAGGGGCAGACCCTTACAAAAATAAAGCCAAAGAACAGCACTGGTGACTGGAACCTGTGGGCTCAAATGCAGGGGTGAGTGACTGAAATGGAATGAGACACAGGTGAAGACATTGATGAGAGGGCGTGACTAATAAGTGGATGATTGAGAATGGGGGAGTGGTAGAGTATGTAGATGTGTGTCTGAGTGGGCATCTCCCCTGTCCTCTGGGACCAGCTTACCATGACAAGCTGATTATAATACAGCAGCCTGGAATGCATTCTTTTCTAATAAAGGTGAAAATAGTAAAATGGATACAAATTCCTTGCATCAGATATTTGAGTATATTGCTGCAAAATGTATTGATATTGTGATGGGCAGGGTGAGCGAAATAAAATGGAAGCGATCACGCCAAGTCTCAGGAAAAAGTATGGTTTAATTCAAAAAGTGCGCAAACCAAAACCCGTGAACTGATCCAAATTAAGGATATAATAACCAGCGGTCAACTGGTACAAAGACAAGACATATATAGACAAACAAACGACCCTCAGGTGAGACGGATCACGGGCTCCGCCCACCCCAGGGACTAACACAACGCAACACTTGACAGGACAGCTGCAAAAAAATGTTTTGGACGGGGGCGACCAGTAGGGGGCCCGCCGTACCGTGACAGATATGGTTTGTCATACCTGGAATCATATATTCTAAAATTTCAGTATTCAGTGGACATTTGCACTTGTGAACAGTAATTTATTACTTTTTATTTTATTACTTAGTGTGTCTATGAATACTACTGACAAATATCTTCTATATAAAACTTGAGTTGGGAATTGAGTAAACTCAATATTGAAATGCTGAACTCAATCTTCTGTTTTAACCGTTCTGATAACACAGTATTTTTTTCTCTTTTGGTGATGTGTTGTGGGGTTTTGTGGTGACCAGAATGGAACCAGCTTAAAAGCTTTAAAGGTAAGAAATTAACTCAGATTAGTTCGGCACTACTATATTACTCTAAATATGTAGGATTTTATAATAAAAGATTATCATCTCTTTTTTAAGTGAAAATCACCTTGGACCAAGAAGGGAATCCAGAGTTTTTTAAAATTCTAGTGAACGACACAAGACTGCACTGCAATAATCCAAAACAGTCTGATGACAACAGAGATGATGATGATAAATTTTTCAGCCTGTGTAAACAGAAGTTTAGTTCTGAAAAACAGTACTGGGAGGTGAAGATCTCAGAGAAACCAAAAGAAAAGCTCTCTTGGTATATTGGAGTGGCAAGTGACACAGCTGAGAGAAACTATAAAACCCCATTAATACCAGAGAATGGATTTTGGGTTCTTTGTTATGAAGAAGAAAACGTTTACTTCAAAGATCATCCTTTGCCAGTTCTGTTAACAGACATTAATGAGACATTGACAACAGTCGGAGTGTTTTTAGACTGTGATGAACACACTCTGTCCTTTTACAATGTTGATGCACAGTCACATATCTATACAATAACCAATGTGAAAGCCAAAACCCTGTGTCCTCTAATCAGCCCTGGACTAAGAGACAAATTACCTGTAAATATTACAAAATTCTGACAAATAATGTTAATGATGACTGTGGCTGATTCTTCAATATTAAAGTATTTCTTTTTAAGTTTAAAAAAATTAAATGAGCATCAATCTTGTCCATCAATCAATCTTGAATATTTTATGTACATATTGTAAAATTTTTTGTAATCCAGTGATGTTAATTTGTTTTAAAATGTGTGTGATCTTAACTGGTTGTTATGTAGACCTAAATGAATATTTGTTATACATGTTTTTAAAAATGTAATTATACTCCATGTAATTTATGCTTTATGTATGTTGGATTTACATTTACATAATGATGAAGAGCATTTGCATCCATGGTATCATGTTATCTGTTTTTTAGCGTACATGGCTAGTGGTGCATAATATTTGTAATGCACAAGAGTTTGACACATCTTATGGATTGAACATTTTTTCTAAATAAAATTACTCAATTATGCTTGTATGCATGTAGCATATTTTGAATAACACAGGGGTTTAAGTACACATGCTAATAAGGAGAACAAGAGGCAGGTGCAACACATGACCAGCTAATGAGGGGGCGTAATCAGATATGAGGACTGTACACAGAAACACATCGGAACAACATCAGTAACTCAAAGCCATGTGGTGGGCTGTACCATGTAGTGGGCTGTACCATGTGGTGGGCTGTAACAATGTATTGTAACACAATAACAATGTATTGTAATAACAGTGTAATAATATTTAAAAATTTGATATGAATACATCATAAGTTTAATTACAATGTAATAACAATTTAACTGCAATGTAATAACTATATAATAACACAATGTAGTTTCAGTGTAGTTACAATGTAACAAATGTAATAACTGCATAATACCACAAAGTAATTACAGTGTAAAAACACAATCTATTAACTATGTAATAACACAGTATAACACTATGTGATAAAAGTCAGCTATGAGGAAACTGTGTTGCCACCTACTCAGAACAGGACTGAACACAAATTTAGAGCCCAAATGTAATTTATTATTCATATATATAAGTACAGAAAATACATAAGAGACTAAAATAGCCTTTAATATTTAAAATGTAAACACATAATTTAGATTAGATTAGATTGAACTTTATTAATCCCAGAGGGAAAGTCAGTTATTGCAGCTGCACAGTTACAAAGAGAGCAAGAACAATATCAAATTTAATTTACAATTTTTTATAATTTAACACAAAAGACAATGGTGAGACATTTTATACTAATGTCGAGGTTTGTTAAACAACAAGCATTTTGTATATGAAATTTAACTATGAATGTCCACAAAAACAGTTGAGCTATTATAAAGTGCTTCAATGTTGGACCAAATATGCTAGGATATATTTCTCCATAGAAATATAATTGTCAGTGTTGAAAAGTCACCATATTTCTAAAGACTCTCTTCCATATTGCCCAATTTGCAGTGGCAGTTTATTTTAAGGGAATCTAACTATAAACCTCCCCTAACATAAAACCACCTTGAGGAAAAATCAGCTGAGGGCACGATGTTCTTTCTGGTCACTGTTTCTTTGGGTAAGGACAAACAGAGCCTCTGTGAGCACAGCCCAAAATATGAAAGTCAAGATTACTAACAGGAATCTTATGAGATTTAGCAAGAATACAGTCCTGAGTTATGAGCTCAAAGTGTCAGAGAAGCGATTGTATAAACCACCCATTAATAGGACATGTAGCCACTTCTTTAGGCTTTTCAGACCAGATTAGATACCCAAAGCAATTCAAGTGTGAAACAGAAGCAGCAAGAGGTAGAGGCTGTGAGTGAAAGGCTTTATTATCCATAATAAAGTTAAAGCAAATACTCAGGCTACTAGGCAGGACAAACACAATAAGATACTCGAATGAAGACAGGCAGAAAGTCCACAGACACGCAGAAGTCCGTAGTGCAGAGCAGGCTATCCCACGGTGTGAGGCGAGGGTGCAGGCTGAATGCGCAGCACTGGACAGTGTGACCTGTGGGGATTTATGGAGCCCCAATCTGATTATTGACAGGTGTCAGTACTCGGGTGATTGTGATGGTGGGAGTGTCCGGGAATGAGAGGGTGTGTCTTGTGATGAGGTGGGCGTGTGTGCTCGTGTGTGCGTGAAGGTGCGCGCCCTCTGGTGGCGTCTAGGCTGACCCACCGTGACAACACTATATTGTTCAATAGGCTATAGTGTTTTATACTTATATACACACCAGAGGTGGGGACTCGAGTCACATGACTTGGATTCGAGTCAGACTCGAGTCATTAATATTAAGACTTTTGACTTGACTTGAAAAAATATTCAGAGACTTAGACTTGACTTGGACTTTTACACCAATAACTTGGGACTTGAATTGGACTTGAACCTGTTTACTTGCAAAGACTTGATTTTTTTTACCCCAAATCTAAATTTTAAAACGCATATTAATATTTATAAAGTGCGCCCCATTAATTTCATTTCCGTCCTTCTGACGCAGACCGGCGTTACACCAGATTCTGTGACCGTCGAGTTTTGTGACCACAGGGGGCGCTATTTCACAGTTTCTGTTCAGAGGCACAAACGCTTTACGAATGCTACGTAAACTACGCTGATGCACTTTCTTTACTCGTTTTGTTGGTGTCCACGAGCCAAAATATGACAGATGTTTATATTTACATTTATCGTCTCTTAATTACATAAATGTACTTAAACAAGATTTACCATCCCCTCACCATTGCAGCCAACAAAGAAATCACGAATGGGATGTACAGGTGAGCCTTTTTAACTGGGGTCACCAATTCTGACGGCAGCCATCAGAATATGTGACCCCACTGAATCTCCAGGTAACACCGTGACCCCACAATAACAGAAAACAATGAAAAAATAACCCTAACCTTTTATTAATCTATATTTAAACATTTTATCCAAATGTTTAGAATAACCATTCGTAATGACAGCATCTTGCTTATGATGAAGCTTGCTATTTTCGTGTAAAATGATGTAACGAAACATTCTTGTTTAAGTACATTTATGTAATTAAGAGAAGATAAAATGTAAATGATCTGTCATCTTTTGGCTGGCGGACACCAACAAAACGAGTAAAGAAACGCATCAGCGTAGCATTCGTAAAGCGCTGGTGCCTGTAAAAAAAAAAAAAGACTCGAAAGGACTTGAAATTCCAAGTTTCAGACTTGGGACTTGACTTGACGGTTGCCTGTCTTGACTCGAGACTTGACTTGAGTTGACTGTCTTTGCTTGAGACTTGACTCGGGACTTGAGGATAAAGACTTGGACTTACTTGAGACTTGCAAAACACTGACTTGGTCCCACCTCTGATACACACTCTTTTATTACCATGCAAATCCCAAATATGTTGGATATATCTATATATACTTAATTATTGTATGCTTTTACTGTTTACTGTAAGGTAGTAAGAATGCAGGACTCCGTAATACGTTAGTCAAGAACTTTATATCAAACGTCTGGTTAACATGTACAGCCGATCTCTCTCCGCCTTGCTTCTCCTCATCACGTACTTACTCTACATATATTAATCAATCAACCCCAAGAGGTAACAGTGCCACCTAGTGGTGTTTCAATATGCAGACACAACATCCCCCCACAACGTAAAACAATTCTTCCTGTCATGAGGTCACTGGATTATCTTCAGGTTTATGCCTGTAACGTTGATCAACAAAATGTAGAATTAGACTGTAGAATCATTAATGAACTTAATGTGTAAGCACACAGAGATATTCAAACTTGCATAACTTACTCCATTTTTAGGTAAACCTCACCAATGCATGAATTCACTTCAGCATTTTATATGAATGAGCTATGAATTAACTTGTAGCCTAACTTGAAAAAGGATATGGATCAGTCCATTTGTTTTTATTGATTCATCAGTCCTCATAGTCTTTCAGCCATTCGGGAGGCCTCCGCTCTCTGGCCAGATGCACTCGGTCAGCAGGCTGGTTCCTCTCAGATGCACGTGCTTCAGCTGCTACAGTCGTAGGTTGCTCTGAAGACGTTGTCACAGTGTCCTTGTTATTGGTGTGCTGATCTGGTGGCTTCACAGCTGTATCAGGCACTCGTGTAAGCTGAGAAGAATGCCAGTTCTTTCCGTCGGCCAGTTTGAACGTTCATGGTCCCACTCGTTTTTGGATTTGAACTGGTTGAGTGAATTTGGGATGACCTTTGGGAACATGAGTCCGTTATCTCACCCGAACTTTGTCTCCTACTTTGAAGGCCGGTGTGCGCGCCCCCGTCTTTTCATCACAGTATGTCTTCACCTGTGACTGGCGGTTTGACACCCGGTGGTGCACTTCCCCATCCTGGTCAGAGCAGGGCGGCAGTGGCATGACGGCAAGCTTGGTACGCATCTTACGACGAAACATCAGTTCAAAAGGTGACACACCTGACATGGCATGTGGTGTTGCATGGTAAGTGTGCAGAAAGTCTGTCACTGTCGCTTTCCATGGTGCATTTTGGACAATTGCAGCTTGCACCACACTTTTCAGCACTCGATTAAATCTTTCCACAGCACCATTGGATGCAGGGTGGTACACAGACACTCTGGTGTGTTTGATCTTGCATTCAGCAAGGAATGTAGACAGTGCAGTGGAGATCAGTTGTGGACCTTTGTCTGTCACTACATACTCAGGGTTGCCATAGCGACTAAAGGTTGTATTGAGAAAGCTAATCACAGTCTCTGTAGTGATAGAGGGTGTGAATGCAACTTCTGGCCATTTTGTGTAATAGTCAGTTGTGGTGATGGCATATCTGCAGTCCCATGTGGCTGTTTCGAATGGTCCCACGATGTCAAGGCCTAACTTGATCCACGGAGCGGAAGGTAGAGTTACAGGCTGTAGTGGTGCGGCGAAGGTCTTTGCTGTACGATCCAGGCTCTGGCAGAGTGTGCATGCAGACATGTAGGATTGGGTCAGTGCATCCATTCCAGGGGACCAATACAACTCACACAGCTGTTGTTTTGTTCACACTCTGCCCTGGTGGTTCTCATGTGCAGCACAACTAGTGTTTTCCACAGGGAACGAGGCACCAGGAAGCGAGAGCCACGGAGCACTAGGTACCATGTACGCTCAGTTCATAGTGCATTTTTTTAAATTTTTTTTTTATAATTTGTTTTTATTGTTATTTTTTATATACAATAGAAGGGAACATAGATATCAACAACAATAACAAAAAGAAAAGGCAGATCGGGAGAAGTCAGGGACCATTATCAAAGAGTTGAAATGCTTTCCACATACATGCATATGTAAAGAAAAAGAGTTACATTGTGCTATAGATCTGTTGTCTTTTTTGTCCTCAGCAAGGTTACATAGCTGCTAATACAGGAGGGTTATTAGCAATTACAGAGTGGTAAAAAAGGAGAGGGGGACCCTCATACACACATATACGTCCACACATGTGTGGTCAGAAAAACAACAATATTACATGAGCAGGTATATCATTTCAAAGCCAAGTATGATGTCCAGTTTCTCCAGTACTTTTCACATCTGTTAGAGGCGTGTCTTAATGAGAAAGTCATTCTCTCCATAGCATAAATCTCCTGAATAATTTCTACCCACTCAGAGAGAGTTGGGGATTCTGTGCTTAGCCATCTCCTAGTTATTGCTTTTTTACTACCTGCTAATAGAATTTGTAAGAGGTATCTATCCTGTTTTCTCACTCCAGCTGGTATGTTTCCCAAGTAAATGACACTGAAATCAAAATCAAGTTCAAAATTAAGTATTGCTCTGATCTCCTTTACCACCTTTACCCAGTAAGTAGAAATGTTTGGACATTCCCAGAAAATATGAAAATGACCTGCAGACATATTACCACACATTCTCCAACACCGGCCATGTATTTCATTGTTACTTTGTCATTTTTTAATATTCGGGGTTATAAGCCATCTTAAAGTGTTTTTCCAGGTAAATTCTCTCCAAAGACCTGAGCTAGAGGTAGTTGTCCTGCATATGTTTAGCCAGTCATCCTCAGCTAACTTTATATTAGCTTCTTTCTCCCATCTTGACTTAACGTACATTGTGGAGAGACCCCTCTCCAGCTGTAGAGATGAGTAGATTCTTGAGATTAATCCTCGGTTGGTGTTCCCTTTGTATGAGTCGATAAATATCTTAATTAAAGTCATTCCTTTTTCTCCCACTGTTTTGATGTTTTTGTTAAAGTAAGATCTCAATTGAAGATATCTAAAGAAATCATGTTTCTCTAAATTATATTTTTTTGTAAGTTGTCGATAGGTATTTAAATCTTTTTTGGCGAATATTGTACAGTATGAAGTTATGCCTTTATCCATCCAATATTTAAATCTGGTGTCCAATTTAGCTGGTGTGAATTCTGTGTCATATGTTATCCAACGTAAACTTCGTGCATTCCTTTCAAATTTTGAATCTTTAATTTCTTTATACCAAATATTTAGAGGGACAGCCATCCAGCCGGTAACCTTATCCAGGTATTTCTTTAAAAGGTTTTTATCACCTAGTATAGATGGCAAGGGTATATTCAATTGGCTTTGTTCTAAATCCTTCCATTTTGCATCATGTTCCGGATCACACCAACATACCAGAAAACGTAACTGTGCTGCTCTGTAATAGTCTTCTAAGCAGGGTAAGGCCATTCCACCCTGTTCCCTGGGTAACTGTAGTGTCTGTAGCCTAATTCTTGGTTTTTGTTTTCCCCAAATAAAGGTTGAGATCATTCCTTTCCACTCATGAAATTGTTTGAGCGGTATTTCCACCGGTAATGATTGAAAAAGAAAAAGCAGCCTAGGTAATATATTCATTTTTATACATCTATTCGGTTGGACATATTCATTGGCAATAATGACCAATGATGTAAGTCTGCTTTGATTTCAGCTGTTAGTGGGGTATAGTTATGCAAATAAATACCAGATAGGTCCTTAGGTATTCGCACACCTAGGTATTTAATTATGATACTTTCCCATTTAAATATTTGCCTTTTGTGAACTTTTTCCTGTGGATTATAGTTAAAGGTAAGAGTTTGAGTTTTATGTAAATTTAGTTTATAGCCTGAATATGTTCCGAATCTTTTAAGCAGAGACAACAATTTAGGTAAACTTGCTTCTGGTTTAGTCAGGGTCAAAAGTATGTCATCTGCATAAAGACATATTTTATATTCTGTATTCATAATCAACACGCCTGTTATATCTTTATCCTCTCTAATTGCCTGTGCTAAAGGTTCGATGAAAAGGGCGAAAAGTGTGGGGCTAAGCGGGCATCCCTGTCGACATCCCCTTTCAAGAGATATTGTTTTGGATAGATTCCCATTTATTTTAATTCTGGCTGTTGGAGAACAATATAGGCATTTCAGACAATTAATCGTTTGATTATCAAAACCGAATTGTTTGAGAACTAAATACAGATATTCCCATCGAACTGAGTCAAACGCCTTCTCGGCGTCCAGACTAAGAGCCAAAGATTCAGCTTGGCTGTTTCTCATATGGGCGATAAGATGAAGAGCACGTCTCACATTGTCCTGGGTATGTCTGTTTTTTACGAAACCCATTTGATCTGTATCTATCAGGTCTGGGATGATATCTTCCAATCGTGCTGCTAGTATTGATGCAAATAACCTGTAATCTATGTTAAGAACAGAAATAGGCCTATAAGAACCACATTCTGTTTTATCTTTGCCTGTTTTGGGTATTACTGAGATCACTGCTTGTCTCCAAGACAAAGGGGGTTCTCCCCCCTTAAGAACATAATTAAAGCAGTCATTAAGTAATGGTATTATTATCTTTCTAGAGGTTTTATACCACTCCGATGGGTAACCGTCGGCACCTGGCATTTTATTAGTTTTCAGTCTTGATATAGCTTTACCTATTTCTTCCTCTGTTATCTCCTGAGTTAATATTCTATTTTGTTCAGTTCCTATTGATGGTAGATCTAAAGACCTCAAAAACTGTGACACGTCTTGTAATTCGGCTGCTATAGGTTGGGCATACAATTTTGTGTAATACTTTTCAAAGGAGTGTTGTATATCTTCCATTTTGTCACATAATTTGTTAGTCTGGGGATCTTTTACTTTCCGTATAAATCTCTCTGCTTGCTGCTTACGTAATCTCCACGCCAATAATTTCTTAAATTTTGGGCCATTCTCATAATAGTTTTGTTTAATTAGTTTCAATTTCTGCTCCATTTGATTTTCATATAAATTATTTAGAAGTTGCTTTGTGTTTTGAATCTGGTTTAAAACATGGATTTCATTATGTATCATATGTTTACTTTCCAGGTGTTTTAATGTTTTAGTTAGGTCTCTCATTTGTTTTTCTTTTTCCTTTTTCCTGCGAGCTGTCCACATTATAAGTTTGCCTCTAATAACAGCTTTTGGCCCGTTGTCAAAAAAGACCCTGAGTTTCGCCGGGTAAAGCGTCTGGAAGCGGAGTCCCTTTTCTTTAAGCGCTTTTCTAATTGTGGAAAATGCCTTTCTTTTCCTGAGTATTTCGGGAGGGTAATCTTGCTCAAAAAACACTCTTTTGCCTCTGTGGTGTATCTCTTTCTTTTTCCAGGCAGATCGAAGAACCATTTCTTTTGTTTTATACTCCTGGAAACAGATCACTATAGACCTTGGGTTAGAGCCTTGTGGTGGTCTAGGTCCAAGGGATCGGTGGCAGCGCTGTATGTCGAGGGTAGCGTTGGGAGAAGATAACTCTGTTGTGATAAATTTTTTTAGAAATTCCTCCATATTATCTCCCTCTGCTCCCTCCTCAATTCCGTGTATCCGTATGTTATTTCTGCGTGAACGCGCCTCCAGCTCTGTTAGCTGCGCTTGAGTATTCTCTTGGAGCTCTAAAACATGAGAGAGTACCTGCTTAGCTTCGGCGCTCCACTCTTCCATTTCAGCTATTCGCCGCTCCGTCTCCTCAACTCTGCCAGTTATTTCTTTCAGATCAGATCCGATAAAGTTCAGTTTCTGGTTGACTTCCTCTCTAAAGTCCACCAGTTCCTTTTTCAACAGTCCCACCACTTCGCCAAGCTCTTTTTTCATGTCCGAACGGATCCCCTGTATCTCGCTAATGATATTAGCTTGAATAGCTTCCATAGCTTCGTGTCCGGTAGGGTTGCTAGCGTCGTTGCTAGCCTCTTCGTTTTCATTCGAGGGTTTATCGTCCATCTTAAGGTTTTGTTGCAAATTTCCCCTTGTCTTTCTTTTATGTCCCCCTTCCATGACATAAGGTACACTTTTCGGCTTCAATGCTCAGTATTTGTTAGAGGGGGAATAAGACCGTCTGGGAGCCTCAAACTTAGGCTGCTACTTGTGTCTGCGCCATACCGGAAGTCCCATAGTGCATTTTGAAGCAGGGCTGAAGGTCAGAGCTCAGGGCTTTTTGCCACGCAGCCTTTTGAATTTGTAAGCGTAAGGCTGAGAGCTCTGTGCGTGACACGGAAGCAGACTGGAACTCAGCAGGTGTAACGGTTGCTCTGGCTGTGGAGAGTAGGGCAACAACCTCAGGCTCTGTCTCAGGTTCATCAGCATCAGGTGTAGGCAAGGGTAAGCACCACAGACAGTCTGCAGTTTGGTTCTGTGCGCCAGCGCGGTAGACAATGTCATAATTGAAGCAGAGCAGTCGTGCTGACCACCTGGCGATGCGCATTCCAGCCCTGTCAGTGCCTTTGGTGCAGAGGAGTGTAGTGAGGGCCTGATGGTGGGTGCGTAGGGTGAACTATGACCCCACAGGTACGTTCTCCATTTCTCGACTGCCCAAACACACTGTTCTTGGTGAGACATCTAGGAATGTGCTGTTTCTTACAGTGACGAACTCTCCGACCCCGAAGTTGCTGTTTCACTCTGAATGTCCATAGAGGAAGAAAACTCTATTACTCTCACACACAACTCTCAACTTCCCTCCCTCTGTCTGTCTCTCTCACACATGCACCAAGGTAACCGAACTGTCTGTCTCACACACATGCATCTAGATTACAGGACTGTCTCACACACACACATGCACCTAGGAATGTCTCTTTTGCATTACATTTATTACAGTCGTTATCTGTATCAGTATGATTTTTCTATCCAGTATGATGTCTTATTTTAAATTACTTCATAGCACATCTTCAGGGAAGGTAACAAATAGTCATATAAAGCAATCTCATATGTGTTAAAAGATTAAAAACAAAACTATGTACTAACCTCCTGCAGTACATCATTTAACTGCTGCTCCTCATCTGGGTCTTGGTCACTTGGTGTCTGAGTGGAGAATGATGTGGCCTCCTTGTCATGTGCTGCTGGTTCTTCTGTGATGGATGCTCCATGGTTACTTGTGGTGGGGCCTCACTTGCTGTTTGGCAGCAGGTGTCATGGCTCCTACTGCATTTTGGACCTTCAATACTTCATCAGCAGACAAGAACCTCAGTTTTCCAAACCTGGGATCCAAAGTAGCAGCAATCAGAGTGATGTTTGGAGATTCAGGAGTGAACTCAGTTAGTCCTTCCCATCGTTCTGTGACCTGCTGCATGAGAATTCCCTTGTGACGGCGTTATTTTGCAGTACTCCAATGTTCAAGAGATCCTGTCGGCTGTATGTAGGATTTGCGGTACTTAACGAGACAATTGTGGACAAACATATAAACAAAAACGCGAAGAAAATGCACTGAGTAAGAGAGCGTTGAGCCGCTGCGTCTGTGCGCGCCGCCATCTGTGAAGTGAAGGTTAATGCTTTGCTGTACTTCTTTTCAGTTTCACCCCTTTTCAAATCATTAAACCTGTGGACAAATAGACAAGTGTGTTCAGAGTCGTGGTTGAAGAAAGGTGTTTATCTCACTGTCAAGTCACATCATCCCTTATGTGAATAGAGGACAGTACAGTGAAAAGAGGTTTCCATACCATAGGACAACGCAGTTCTCAGCCTAACTCAAACTGGTATCACACTTTCGTGTTTGGCTACATCAGTGAATATTTTCTCTTGTACTATGGATGAAGAACAGGCATCTTCACAACACACTAGGTCTTGTTCCTCGCGCTCTTCCCTGCACTCCAGAAGTTCAGCCACAGCCACTGCTGCCACAAAGACTCGGGCAAGAGCCGAAGCTGCTAAAGCACGACTGTCTTTCACTGAAAAGGAGATGCAATTAAAATTAGAGAAAGCTCAACAACAGGCTGCAATGGAAATGGAAACACTGGAGAAAGAAACTGCCGCAGCTGTAGCTGAAGCTGAGGTTCTGGAAGCAGCATCAGACACCAGTAGTGAGAAACATAGCTGCAAACTCCAACTCGATGCAGTGCCACTTGATCCTAAACAGCGTACAAAGGATTATGTTGTAGAACAGGCTAGTGCATACGAAGACAAGCATGTAGCTTCAAAGGCAGATGTACTCCCTCAAGACGAGAGGAGACAGGTGCATGTAGACTCAACACAACACCATTCTCTCTGCACCCCACGCATCAAAGAAAAAGATAGTATTTATTCTGTTATCAACATAAGTGTTTTAGATCCTCCTCCACCTGTGGATCCTTCAAGAGCTCAGAACCCATTTCACACTTCAGATTCACCCCATGATGCTCCGAAAATTGTGCCTCTGGTGGACCGCAGCATTGCCAACTCCTCAGTAAGGAGAGTAGCTATTGGTTGTCGTAAAAGTCGCCTAGAAGTCGCTAAATGACGCCATCGCCTAATTTGCATAATACATGTTTTTGAAGCTGTAAAGGAATAACGTTGGGAGAGAAGAAAATGAGTAAAAACACTCTAAATATGTTAGAACTAAAAATGAACATCTGTTGCCTTTGAAATAGGCAGTCACTTCTCAAAAGAACTACATGACTTTAATGCTTTGTATAAATCATTTTTACGTCAATTACATAAATAGTTTTTTTGCTGTGTTGTTAAATGTTAGTATAAGAGTAGTTTACTAGAGATCACACTTGTGTGTGCATGTCTGTCTGTGTGTGTGTATGTATGTATTTATGTATGTGTGTGTGTGTATGTATGTGTGTATGTATGTATGTGTGTATGTATGTATTTATGTATGTGTGTGTGTGTGTGTGTGTGTGTGTGTGTGTGTATGTATGTATGTATATGTAGTCGTGTGCATGCTCATTTTGCTCTCTCCTGTTGTACAGAATGGACTACACACCTACATTCAGGCGTGAGGCCTGTGGTGAGCTCACCCTCCAACCCTCGCCCGATGCCGCGGTGCTGGTCAGCGCCTACAAGCAGCGGCCGACCTCTTCCCGTCCTTGGAACGCTGACAGGGTGAGGGATGAGGCCAAGGGTCGGGTCAAAGCAGGAGGAGGCGACCCCGGGAACGCCCGGCTGGTTCTGAGTGAAAGCACCGTCCAGTTTGGCCAGTACCGGGGTCAGACATTTAGGTGGCTGCTGACCCATGACGTGGGCTACGCCATGATGGTGTCTGCAGCCCATCAACGGGAGCGCGAGGGTGGAGATGCTTCTGTCTCCCCCTCCATGGCCAACAAAGATGTCCTGGTGCGGTACGTGAGCCTGTTTCCTGACGTGACGAGGGCCGTCAGGGAGCGCTGTGTCATGGACGAGCCCTCTTCTTCTGGGCAGGAGGGCCAGTGTCTTGTTTGGTTTGGGGAGCACCAGAGCGTCTCATACAGGGACCTGTACCAGGCCCAGGACAGAGAGAAGAGGAGGTAGGTGCTACCTTCATGTACGACATGCAGTGGATGTTGAAGGTGGAACGTGCTGCACTCTCACGATTGGTTTTTTGTTTAATACAGCTACGTCCAGTGGATCCAGCAGCAGAAGGTCAGACCTGGGACCAAGATGGAGGCACTGCAGAAGTTCATACAGTGCAGAGATGTGGAGAAGATCACCCGGCCAGAGACACGCTCTGTGCCTGCTCCGGATACAGTGCCCCGTCTCCCAGGTTGTACAGTTTGCATGTGTAGAGACACGCGTGTGTTGTTTTGTGTGTGTGTGTGTGTGTGTGTGCCTGCCTCCAAGCACAACTCCTGTCTGATAACGTGTTTCTTGTGTCCATACACAGGCTTGTCCAAGCGCCGGACTTCCACAGCCAGCCGCAGCACACAGGATCCCACAGACGCCGAGCTGCTGGCTGCATCAGTGGAACTGGACGTTGAAGGTGAGTTGTCCTGCAGGTTGGACTGAGTGAAGTACACTAGTATTGGATTGAATGTCTTGTTGTTTGGCCTTAACTTGTTTTGTTGTAATGCAGCTGTATTGGAAAGGAAATGGAAGTGGTAATGTAGGTAATGAAGGGTGGTGGTGCTAGAATAGTCTCACGCTGCACCGTCATTAATTCATGCTGCACTTCATCAATCTTCATAATCTTTAACTCATTAATTGCATGTTAAGTAGCAATGGGTGCATCTCTGCTTATTTCATTAACATAGTAGCTGCACAAAATGACAAACTTTTGTTTGCGCTCCCTACCGACGGCTGAACCAGAGCAGCAGCCTTTGGAAATGCAGCCAGTGTCCACTGCTGAGGTGAGCAGCCCAGCTCTGGGGTTTTTGTTGTAGATTCAGTGAAAATGCGAAGCCCGTATTCATTACATCTGTCTGTCTGTCTGTTTAAGGTGCTTCTGCCTGAAGGCTGGAAGCAGACGCTGCCCAAAGAGCAGCATCAGTGGGTCAGCCGGGCTCTCTTCACCAGAGACCAGTCTGGGAGGCGCTGACGAAGAACCTGCGCCTGTGGTGGCCGCCTCCTGGACCCCGGCTGGTGTACACGCAACCTCCGTCATCGCCAGACACCTTCTTCCACAGCAGGCTGTTCCTGTGGATGCCCTATCGCATGTGGGCATTCAAGCTGCTGGGCCATAAGCTGACGGCCTGCGGGACGTACAAGACCGTCTGGAGGGTCTTGGACTTCAGCGTCTGGTACTTCATGGCCACTGAGTACCTGGAGTGCCGCCGCTGTAAGAAGAAGGTGGCGGGATGGTCGCAGGACATCCTGGATCAGCTGGACCCCGTCCATCGGGAGAAGTTCCCAGCGATCCAGACTTACAGGTGAGCGTGTGTGCACTCAATGAGTGTGCGTGTGCATTTGTAAGCTTGTGAGAAGTTGTGTTTGATTGCTATGTGACCTGTGGTTTTCTGTGTTTTTGCTTTGGCACGCTGTAGGCTGTCCTGCGACAAGGAGGTCGTGAGCTTGATGTGAGGCCGCACTCTCGGGAACAGTGTGACCTCGCTGTACAGGCATCTGTGTGTCAGGCACAGACAGCAATGGCTCACTCAGTCCTCAGAGTACCTCTCCAAGCTCAAAAAGTGTCTGGTCCCGGGCACTGACCCCAGCACCATCACCCACCAGCTGCCCCCAATGGTGCCAGTGCCCACTCCAAAATGGCTGCTGACAGTTTATGCCCAGGATGTGCTGTCACGGCTTGAGGAGACGAAGGCCAGGGTCACCTCCATCTACGGAGCCGTATTAAAGATGGACTCCACTAAGAAGGTAAGATTGTATGGGAGCACACACATATGTGCGCACACACACACACACACACACACACACACAAACACACACACATACACACACACACACACACACACACACACACACACACACACACACACACACATATGTGCACACACACACACATATACACACACACACACACACACACACACACACACACACACACACACACACACACACACACACACACACAGTAATCTCTATGGTGGGTTTGTTTGTCATATGCGCTGTGTCTCTTCTGTCTGTTCAGGTGACCAAGAAACTTGCTGGTGCTGCTTCCGGCACGGCGTCATGGGCAACAAACGTCACCAACGAGTTTGGGCAGGTCCTCATCAGCGTCCTCACGGCGGGAGAGTGCCAGGGCCTGCTGCCCATGTGCGTGAAGCTGATGGAGCGGTACCAGCGAGCCAGAGAGGATCCTCCCCAGCTCCTCTACGTAGACCGGGACTGCTGTTCCACCGTGGACAAGGGCAAGGCGGCCGCCATGTTCCACGCGTGGGACCAGCTGGTCGTCAGGCTGGACGTGTGGCACTTCATGCGCCGTTTTGCGGCGGGTGTCACCACAGACTGTCACCAGCTGTACGGCCTCTTCATGGGCCGCCTCTCCTTCTGCGTCTTTGAGTGGGATGCAGAGGATATGGGCCGACTACAAGAGGCCAAGCAGTCGGAGCTCGGGGAGGCACCGCGGTCCAGAGGCCACCTGACTGATGCTACGTCCTCCAGCAGACCTACAGCTAAGGAGCTGGCTCGGCACTGCTGCCACACACGCGGGGCCCAGGCGTCCGAGGAGCTCATGCTCATGACCAGGAGAAGATGGAGGACATCTGGCAGACCCAGAGGCGCCACCTCCACTGCATTCAGGACCCTCCTGGCATACAGCTCTACAGGAGGGTCGGGCAGGTGACCAGGGGAGGGGTCATCCTGCCCGTATATCACTGTGCGCGCGGGTCCACATCCCTGGAGTCGTTCCACCTCCACCTGAAGCGCTTCGTGCCTGGTGAGTGTCTCACACTCTCTCTCCTTCTCATACGTACATGCAGACGTAGGCGTCAGGACTGTTTGCTAAGTGCCTCTTGTCCTTGACTGTTACAGGTACGAGTGCAGGTGTTCGTGAGGTGGAACGAGGAGCGCGCGGCAGCAGCGGTGGAGGGGAGCGATCCTGCTCGGGTCTGCTACAGTGTCCAGCTGCAGCACTATGCCAACCAGCTCAGCCAGCAACTCCTTGGGCTCCAGCTGTGTGAGGACTACACGAGGCGTGGAGAGAATACAGGTAATGTTCACGGACCCCACGTGCTCTGAGCCTCGAGCCACTGCTGCCTCTCCATCGTGCAGCAGTGGGGCATCGTTCTCCGGATGCATTGTCGCAGGCCCAGTCTGACCCTGCCGAGGACTCCACGTCCGAGCCAACCGAGGAGAGCGTCCCTGGCCAGGTTGCTAGGCATTTGTGACACAGCAGAAGGTAGACAGCATCATTGGGGACAAACTATGGCGTCATCAGGGACGTAGTCCTGGGCAGCCCTGGCCTCATGGCTCGGACAAAAATACAGCTCTTTGAGCTGAATCAGAGGACACTGACCCAGTGGTGAGTTGATCCAGTCTTCTTTGTCTGAAATTGATCTCATTGACACTGTGAGCTGTACAGGCTGATTACTGATTTCTGTTACAGGTACAACGGCAGGAAGAAGAAGCAGGAACAGGAGGTTCTGCACCTGAGCGTTGGCCAGTCCAGCACTCCCACGGTGGAGAACCCCTCCCTCCCGTGCTGAGCTAGCTCCCGGAGCGTCCCACGCACGCCCACCCTGCCTACGACTTTAACATCCAGGTGGACGCTTCCGGACAGGCTTCCCAGCGCGTCCGAGGCCACCATCCTCTTACCTCTGATGACGCCACAGCTGCTCCAGCTTCTGCCACCCCCGCCACTCCAACTGCCCCCGCCACACAGCCTGGGCCCAAAGTGCCCCGGACCACAGCGTGGTGGTGGAGGAAGAAGTGGAGCAGTGGGTGGAGGAGATGAAGAGGTGCTGGACAGGGTCAGTGATTCAAACACCCACCTGACGTTTTGTAAATAGTTTATGTAAAAAAGTTTATATATGTATGCATGTATAGTTTTATGTGAATGAGCACTTAAGTAAGCACTGTTTTATATTATAAGCACTGATTGGCACTGATTTATTTAAAAGTTTATTTATTCAGATTTTTATTGTTGATTAAAGAAAACACTGTTCACACAATTTGCTGTTTCCACAATTTATAAACAGTTTTATTTATTTAATTTATTAAAAATTGTGACAGCGAACTCTCTCACGGTTTTCAAACGCAGACTGAAGACCCATCTCTTTGTAAAGCACTTATAAGCACTAATCTACTGAAGAATTGGTATAAATCGTAATTGCACTTTATCTCTGGGAACACTTGCTAATGTAGTCTTGTAGGTATTTCAGTCTTGCTAGGTATTGCTCTGTGTCTAATCTTATATTTTGTTGTCTTCTTTCTAGGTATCAGCACTGGCAACTGTTTATGGCAGTGCTTGAGCTTGAGTAGTTTGAACTTAAACCTGTTTATACTAGATAGAGATGCATATTCTGACTAAACACTTAGCACTTTTTGTAAGTCGCTCTGGATAAGAGCGTCTGCTAAATTCCGTAAATGTAAATGTAAATATTCAATAGAATATCAAGATGATAAAAAAGTTGAAATTATAACAGAAATTCCTAAATCGTGTTAAAAAAAATATAAATAATATGATAAAAGAAAAATAATACATATGACATTCAATAGTTTACAACGTTTGTTGTGCATAGCACATGGCTACTTGACATGCAAATTGTAAAGCACATGGCTACTCAACATGCAAGACGTCCCACCCTCTGTCACCACTGGCTCGCCTCTCTACCAACACAGTCCCGCCTCCTTGCCAAAGAGGTCACATGGTACAAGATTTGGTCACGAATGAGATCGGGCATCCCAAATTTGGTTTCTAGAGCTCCCCTGGCATCTGGAAGGGCAGTCAAGGGCAGTCATGGCCTGGTGGTTAGGGAACTGGTCTTGTGACCGGAGGGTCGTGACTGAGGTGCCCCTGAGCAAGGCCCTTAACCCTCAATTGCTCACTTGTATAAAAAATGAGATAAAAATGTGAGTCGCTCTGGATAAGGGCGTCTGCCAAATGCCATAAATGTAAATGTAAATGGAAGGACCCCCCCCCCCCCCCCAAGGGCCCAAACTGGACACAGAGAAGATTGGCCCCCATCCTTTGTTTGGGTACAGGGATGATTGTTGCTGGCTTGAGGCAGGTTGGAACAGAGGCTTGCTCCAGGGAGGTGTTGAAAATGTCTGTAAACACTGCTGTCAGCTCTCCTGCACAGTGCTTCAGAACCCATCCTGGTACTCTGTCAGGTCCTGTAGCTTTTTTGGGGTTGATATGTTGCAGGGGTCCATTTCATTTCGTGGGGGCTCAGCACCAGTGGTGAGGGTCCCTGTAGTACTGCTGAAGTGCTCCTCAATGCGCTTCTTATGCAGTGCTTTGCATCCTTGATAACTCTCCTGAGTTTAGACCTAACTGTTCTGTAGTCCTCACCATCCCGAGTGGAAAGCAGCGTCTCGGGCCTCAATAGTCTGATAACAGTCCCGTTCATCCAAGGTTTATTGTTGGGAAGTGTTCGTACTGTCTTCTGTGTGGTCACGCTGTCCAGGCAGAAGGTGATGTAATCCAGTACGGATGAAGTGTAGGTGTTGAGGTCTGTGTGGTTGTTGTGAGTGTGAGTGTAGGTGTTGAGGTCTGTGTGGTTGTTGTGAGTGTGAGTGTAGGTGTCGAGGTCTATGTGGTTGTTGTGAGTGTGAGTGTAGGTGTTGAGGTCTGTGTGGTTGTTGTGAGTGTGAGTGTAGGTGTTGAGGTCTGTGTGGTTGTTGTGAGTGTGAGTGTAGGTATTGAGGTCTGTGTGGTTGTGAGTGTAGGTGTTGAGGTCTGTGTGGTTGTTGTGAGTGTAGGTGTTGAGGTCTGTGTGGTTGTTGTGAGTGTGAGTGTAGGTGTTGAGGTCTGTGTGGTTGTTGTGAGTGTAGGTGTTGAGGTCTGTGTGGTTGTTGTGAGTGTGAGTGTAGGTGTTGAGGTCTGTGTGGTTGTTGTGAGTGTAGGTGTTGAGGTCTGTGTGGTTGTTGTGAGTGTGGGTGTAGGTGTTGAGGTCTGTGTGGTTGTTGTGAGTGTAGGTGTTGAGGTCTGTGTGGTTGTTGTGAGAGGTAGTGTCTTTAAAAATCTCCCATCTGTGTCCTCAAAGCAGTCTTGTAATCTTGTTTTTGCGGACTGCAGGCTTCGCTCTTGCAATGAGTGGTGTGTATGCAGTTAGAAGCAGACTGATATGATCAGACCAGCCAAGCTGGGGAGAGGGCGTCCCTTTGTAACACTTTGGTATATTGTAACAAACTTGATCCAAAATGTTGCTTCCTCTGGTCTCAAAGTCAATGAACTGATGGAGTTTTGGCATCACAGTTTTCAGATTGGCGTGATTAAAGTCCCCTGCTATTATAAACACGCCATCTGGATGTTCATTTTGCAGCCCGTGAAGAGCATCATGCAGACTCGTTAACGCTAATTCCACGTCAGCATGTGGTGGTATGTAAATAGCAGTGAGGAACACTACGCTAAACTCTCGTGGCAGATAAATCGGTCTGCATTTCAATATTATAAATTCCAGATGTGGGGAGCAATATGTCTGTACAATATTAGTAGAAGTGCACCATGCATTACACACACAGATACACACTCCGCCTCCTTTGTCCTTACCGGAGTCAGCTGTGTGATCTGCTCTGAAAACAGTGCCGCCCGCCAGCTCAATAGCAGCGTCTGGGATGTTGGAATTCAGCCAAGTCTGGGTGAAAAAGGAAGCACAGCTGCTGATTCTGTTTGAATGAATCCTCAGTCTGAGCTCGTCCATCTTGTTGACGATGGACTGAGCGTTCTCCACAAACAGACTGGGCACTGCTGGTCTGTCGGGTGAGTATCTTAGCCTAACCTAGCCTAGCCTAGCCTGGATGCCGGTCCGCTTGTCCCGCTTTTTCTTCCTGTCTCGTCTCCACCTGCGCTGCTTGCTGCTTCGGTTTGTGATCCATGCAGGAACTGATGTGTGGAGCAGCTCCTCCTGAATTTCATATGGTGGTGGAGTCTAGTTATTGTTTAGATTCTGTAGCATGTTCAATCTTTTGATACTTATGTGGGTCGAACCCGATTGAGCCACTTATGTGCACAACACAATGTGGGGAGAGGAACACAGATGTAACAAGCAGCACAACCAACACCTGAGAATCTGTTTGACCATTTGTAGATTTTGTAGAGCTCACACCAAGTGAAGGGAAGAAATACTGCTTGGTAATTGTAGATCTGTTTTCAAAGTGGGTTGAGGTTTTACCCACAACACAGCAGGACTCAGACGTCGTGGCCAAGGCCCTGGTAAAAGAAATCATTCCTAGGTGGGACATTCCAAGCTAAATATGTAGTGATAACAGAAGCCCTTTCATCAGTGGGGCCTTGAAAGCAGTAGGTGCATTTTTATAAATTGACATGGAGCAGCACTGCACCAACCAACCAGCAAGCGCGGGGGCTGTAGAGAGAGAAAACAGTAACTTGAAGAACAAACTGAGTGAGGCATGTGCAGAAACTAAGCTGGGTGGACCAAAGTCCTCCCCATCGTTCTCATGAATATGAGAATGCAGGTAAGACCAAAACATGGCTTGAGCACGTTTGATATTTTGTTTGGGGAACCGCCAAAACACCAGAGTGGGAGAATTTCTGCAACAGCCTCATTTGACTTTTAAACTTATAATAATGCAACATGTTGTGTACAGTGTACATTTAAACAACTACAGACTAAGTGCACAACAAATCACATTTTAAAAAGCAAGCAACTCTTTATAACAAATATCTGTAGCTATATAGCTGTGTTTTATTTGTACATTTTAAAGTAATTTACCATTTTCCTTTCCTCAGTACTATATTCAACCCACTGCTTAATGGCAGTACTGTGGTACATTTCAGTCTTTCTCTTTAAAGAACAGAAGCAAATGTACATAAAACTCTTTACATATGTAGCCCTAGCATGGTCTGCCCTCTGGTGTGTGTGATGGAGTGGGAGGAAGCAGGCAATCACGGGGGCAGCTGTAGTCCTGCGGTTCAGGTATTTAGGCAGACAGCCCGGGGTACTTAGAGCAGAACAGTGTGGCTAGGCTAACAGCAGAACGAGTGGCCGCGTTTGGATGAAGAACTGTTCTTATCAGGCATGCACATGGTAAAGGTACGTGGTGGTTGTGTGTAGGCACTTGACTAGAAATATAATATTGTGGAAAAAGGAGGGGTCGTCAACATTCGGCCCATATATGTTAGCAAAACATAAACGCATATTTAGAATGGATAGGTTGAGTATTATGTATCTACCATCTGGATCAGTTATATTGTTGCTAATGGAAAAGCTTATCCTTTTATTAATTAATATGGCCACCCCCCTTTGTTTTGAGTTGTAACAGGCTGAGTACAGGTGTGGGAACTGAGGAGAGGTCAGTGTGTATGTAGGTGTTTTAGACATATGTGTTTCCTGTAGAAAGACAATATCTGCTTGTAAGTCGTTTAGCCGATTAAAAATTTTCAATCTCTTTTCCCTCGAACCAGTTCCACGTACATTCCATGTGACGAACTTCAGTGAACTAATGGTAAAACTACCTGTTTGAGTGTTGGATGGTTGCTAAAGGTGTGTGTGTTGCACTTCTGTGTAGTATGCCTGTGTTGAATGTTTCGTGTATGTGTCTGCGTCTGCGCTACATGCCTGTGTGTCTGTGCCTGCATGAATCGGTCATGTGTGTGTATCTCCTGTGTGTTAGTGTGAGATTGTGCTATATGTCTACGTATGTGTCTGTTTTGCCTACCTGCCTGCATGTGCGTGTGTGTGTGCATACAATACATTGCAGTCTTGAAAGTGGGTGAACAAATCGCTGGGTGAGTGTAGAAAGAGAAAAAGAGAGGGGAAGGGAAAAGGAGACGTACACTGAAAGTGCATATACAACAAAAAAAGGATAAACAACTAGGACTAATGACGGAAAACATACAGTACGGTGCTAATTAGACCGGCATTAGTTATTTAAATTAAACATGTCTTGTTGTTCTAGGCGAAAAGTAATGTGTAGTAAGGAGTTGGTGTCGGTGTTGATACATTTCACCTGTTTAGAACAGCCATGGTGTTGTGTTGGTGTCGCGGTAGAGTTGACCGTTTACGTAGAGTTTATCCACTGATATTACAGCCCGGGATCCTGCCTGGATGAAACTCTTGCGGATGGGAAACAAGACCTTGCGTCGCTCCAGGATTTCTTTGGGGAACTGATCGTTAATACTGAAGTTGGTTCCCTTCAGCTCCCGGCCGCGGCTTTTCAGCAGTTCCTTTTGTTTGAAATGTTCAAATTTTGCCACGATCGGTCTGGGTCTCCGCGCATCTGGCCGTTTCCCCCCCCAGGCGGTGAACGCGGTGAAAGCTGATGGTTTTGACGGTTGCCTCTGAGACTTTTAGGTGAGTCTGTATGAATGTTTTCACCGTAGTCTCGGGGTCTTCGTCCGCCTTCTCCGGGATACCTGCAAATATAAGATTGTCTCTCATACTGCGGGACTGAAGATCAATGACAGTTTCCTTTATTTTTTTGTTTTCTTCAGAGAGTCGGGTCATTCCCTCGGTGAGCGATTTCACCGACTCTCTGAGAACCGTATTTTCAGCCGCGAGTGCTTCCACTTGCTGCTGGCTAAATTCCACCGACTCACGCAACGCCTGAAACTCTTGGTGGAGAATTTCCACCAGCGCCAGGCGCGCGTCAAACCTGGACAGTTTGGTGTTGATGGACTCCAGGATGTCCGCCGTGTTGCAGGTGTGTGGGGAAGCCGCTCCCGGGGAAGCTTCGGCACGGCTCCTCTTGGTCGATGGCGTCTTGTCTGGTTTGCTCATGATAATTCTATCGAAGCAGTTGTCAATATACGTAAATATATTGTCCAAGTCTTTGCGGTGCTCCAGAGTTGTTGCGTCCGTTGATACCTATGTAAAAGAGAAACAAAGAAAAACCAACAAAAAACAAACACAGAGATTATTATGCTATATTTTTAGGTTGTCTTAAATTATGTTAGCGGGTAATAAAAAATATTGTTAATTTTGTTTAGCAGCGGCCTGCCGCCATGTTCCAAAGCTTCCGCCTTCTGCCGGTTTGCTGCCTGACGTGTCACTCCGTCATTTCCTCCTGTCCATCCACTACAATCAGGTAATATTAGATATTTAGGCATACATGTCTCTGCTAAACTGTTAGACTTGGTGCAGTTAAATCATATCCCTCTATTAAAAACTATAGAAGATGATCTCACACGTTGGAACGCTTTACCTATATCACTCATGGGGAGAGTGGCTACCATTAAAATGATGGTTCTACCCAAAGTTAACTATTTATTCTCATTAATCCCAAATAAACCCTCTGCTGCTTGGTTTAAATCCCTAGATTCAAACATCTCAAAATTTCTATGGAAAAACAAGCCATCAAGAATAAGTATGAAAACCTTGCAAAAGCCAAAACGCAATGGTGGCTTAGAATTACCAAATTTTTATCAATATTTCTTAGCCAATAGATTACAGTACATTTTAAAATGGGTCAAATACGACTTAATAGACAGGCCATGGTTGGACCTAGAACAAGCATTTTGCGGGAAAATAAAACTCTCAGACCTACCTTACATTAGCTCTAATATTAAGCGTCAGGACTGCTTTAAAAGCCTTAATATAAATACTTCACTGACAGCCTGGTGGGAATTCCTTAAATTAACTCGGTCCCCACTCATCCCATGCAAACTAACACCCATTTGGAACAATCCAGACATCTGTCAGAACAAGAAAGTACTACATTTTTCATCATGGCATGACAGGGGAATAAAAAATTTAGAACATGTTATTAAAGATGGAAACTTTGTCACATTCCAGGAACTTGTATCAGAATATGGAATAAACAACAGTAGATTTCTGGAATATCAACAATTAAAATCCATCATTCAACAGAGATTCAACCGCAATCAACTGAACTTAGAAATATCAGCATGGATAACTGAATTTTTTAATCTATATACTCCTAAATTATTATCAAAATTGTATAAATTATTGTTAAAATTTGATGACTCAATCTCCCTTCCGATAGCCAAATGGGAACGAGATCTATTTATTAATCCAGATCAACATTTCTGGACCGACATATGTACAAATATCTTCAAAATAAGTAAAAGCCCCAACTTACAACTTATACAATACAAAGTCCTTCATAGAACACACTATACAGGACAAAGGATGTTCCAAATGGGCCTAGCACAATCAAACATATGCACCCACTGTACAGGCAATATAATTGATAACTATATGCATGCTATATGGGATTGTAGGCCTGTTAAGGAATTCTGGAAGAAGGTATGTGTAGAATTGTCCACGGGGCTTAAAAGCTGCATCCCAACTTCCCCCAGACTGTGCATCTTAGGAGACGTCAGTGAATTAGATACAGAGGCAGACATATCACACATAGTTCTCACTGCCCTATGCATCGCCAAGAAAACCATTCTTATCAATTGGAAAACGAAAAAGGACCTGCATATTACTCATTACAAAAATTTATTACTTGATCACATCTGTCTGGAGAGAATGTCTGCTTCCTCTAAAGACCAGTTGGAGGAATTTAATTCTCGTTGGTCCCCATTGATCAGTTCCATTAGTTAGTCGGGGTGGTTGGCGGGGGCCTCAGCCCCCGGAGGGCCGGTGGGTGGCTGGGGGTCGACCCCGGGGAGACTGCTCGTGCCGGCCACTTTCTGGGCGGGGGGGCCGGGGCTGCCGACCTGGGATGGCATGTGCTTGCCCTGGCGGGCGGTGGTTGGGGGGGGCTTGGGTGGCGCTCCCTCTGGGCTCTGGGGTGTGGGGCCGGGGCGTGGGGGGGGGGCAGGTGCTGGCCCTCGGCGGGGTGGCTGGCCTCCCCTGTGGGGCCGGGTGGCGGGACCCGGGGCCTGGTGCCTGGGGCCCCCCGACCCCGAGCTGGGGCCCTGCCCGTGCGGGGGGACCTGCGCCGCTGCGGTTGCGCCGCTGGGGGGGGTGGGTCGGTCGGCCTGGGTCGGGGGGTTGGGTCTGGGCCTTGGGGCTCCGAGGTGCCTGGGTGGTGGGAGTGGGGTGGTGGATGATGGGGATGTCTGGGGTGGGCCGGGAGGTAGGGTTCCGGACTCCGACCAGCATGTCCTCAATACTGTTGATGTCTGTCATCGTTTGTTCACTGTGCGATTGGTATGGTTGTGGGTGCATACACAGGGGTGTGGTGTATATGGGACTAGCGTGTGTGGGTGTATATGTATGTGTAGATATATATGTATATATGTATGTATGTGTATGTATATATTTATATATATGGATGGATGTATGTATGTATATGTGTATATATGTATATATTTATGGGTTAAATGTGTGTGAGTGCATACGTGTATGAAAGAAATGTGTGTCTAGGTGTATGTGGATGTGCGGACCGGCTGCTCTCTGTGGTGGGGGTGGTGTGGATCCGGGCTTGGATGTGGTGGTGGGGGGGGTTGCCGCCCTGGTCTCCCCGGGTCGACCGCTCCCTGCCTTGAGCTGGGGGGGCAGTGAAGTTCGGCAGCTAGCAAGCTGGCTCTCCTCTTCCAGAGGACCCTTTCCTCTGGACCTAAGCATTCCCACCCCCCCCCCCCCACCCCCCCCCCCCCCCCCCCCCCCCCCACACACACACACACACACACACACATCCTTGCTCATTTAGGATTCTGGGGACAGGCAGGTACCCAGAGGTTGACGAGGTGGGCCTGCTGCCATGGTTCACCCGTCTCCTCACCACTGTCTGTCCCTCAGTTTTTACTGCACTTTAGACATTGAGGGCCTTTGAGGGGACGGTGTGGACATGCACTCACGTTTGTCCTAGCACCTGTCCCCTCAATTTTAACTGCACCATAGTATCACACACTACGACACATGCATATACACCAACACCTACACACAACACTGGGGGTGGAGGGGTGGGAAGGCCTTCCTTCACCCGCTTCCTGCTCCCTGCCGGGGCGGGGGGGGGGGGGGGGGTTGCTGGCACGGGACTGGGCTGGTGGCTTCCTAGGACCGCTACCGGTCCTTGCTGGTCCAGCCATTTGCCCCTGCCGCAGAGGGTGTGCTAGTCTGGATAAGTGTGTGTCTCTGTCCTTGTTTTCTTCTTGTTTCTGAATGGGTGGATGAATGAGTGCGTGTTGGAGGGAGGGGACATATGGCCAGGTTTGGAGGTGTGAGGGTGAATTTGAGTGTATGTGTGTGTGTGTGTGGGGGTGGGTGTGTACATGGTGGGGGTGTATAGGGGCGAATGTAGGGTGGGTTTGGTTATGTGGGTGAGGACAGCTGGTTCTGGGTCGGGGCTGGTCGTGCCCGGTTCACTCATGGACACTCCCCTGAGACTACTGCACCACTCCAGAGGGGGGGCGCCTTGGAGCTCCGGAGTCCGGCTTGGCCCCCCGGCGTAGGGGCGGTTGGCCCGCTCCCCTGGGCGGTGGTGGTATGGGGCGGCCGGGTGCTCCTCGGCGGGAGGTGGGCCCTGCCGGGTGGTGGGTGGCTTTCCGGGCGCGTGGCGCCGTGGTTTTGCCGCTGGCCCCTGGGGGGGGGGCATCCTGGGGGGGAGGCGCTTTGTTCCCTCTGGTTCCCCTGGACCTGCGCTCCTTGACTGGTGGGGCGCTGTCCGGGGTCTCTCTCTCCCGCCTGCGGGGGCGGGCGGGTGAGGGTTTCTGGGAAGTGCGGCTCTGGTACTCCACCGCTCTGTGGGGGGCCGTGGGCGGGTGGGATTCCCGGGTCTCTCTCCACCCGCCTCTGGCCTCTGGGGAAATGCTGTCGCAGCTACCCACCCTTGCTGGTAAGTACATTCCATACATCTATCCTATGTTGCACTTCTAGGTTGCACATAAACACACACCCATACATCGCACTCATCTGCACTATATGTATTTGGTTTACTTTCTGTACTTCTTTGCAGTGGTCATTTGAGCTGGTTGCGTGTTTTATTTTATTAATATTATTATTATTATTATTATTTTATTATTATTATTTTTTTCTTCTTTTCTTTTTCTTCTCCTTTCTTCTCCTACCTCTGTCTTTTCCCTTTTTATTATTTCTCTCCCCCTCTTTTCTTGGTCCACCTAACCCCAATAATTATCACTTTGCATATTGTTATCACTATATATTGTTATCACTACACTATATATTATACAGAATTGTTATAATTGCCATTTAAATCTGTACATAAAAACAAAGTTGTCCTCCAAAGATGGGGGGGTGGAGGTGGGCCAAAAAAAAAAAAAAAAAAAAAAAAAAAAGACTAGAAATATAATGTGACCAGCTAGTGCATAAGGTATCTTTATGCTTGCAAAGTGTGAGACCAGCATGGAGACGCCGTGATTCCCTGTAGCGTGTTCTAGTGATGGGCAAATGAAGCCTCTTGAAGCAATGAAGCTTTCCAACCCTTTGCTTTGCAAAAAGGTTCATTACTCGAGGCTTCATTCATCACTCACTAGTGACATCTGCTGGTGAAACTGTAACAGCCTCGTCATTCAGTTGGATCATACTTTCAAAAATGTTAAAAATGGAATATTGTCACAAAGTTTCCATCAAACTCATGTTTAGTAACAGGAGAATCAATTAAATCATACTTAATTGCCATGTTTTAATTATTAAAATGATTTGTAGCCAATCTAATCCTTGACCATTAGTGGTTGTGTTGGGTTTTCTTGTATGTCATGAACGTATTTGACAATGAAGATATGTTGTACTTTACTATATTGGGAATTGAGTGGTTGTTGAGGAAGACTGAATATTTTGAGTTAGAAACTGATTTAAAAAAAACAAAATGTGTTTTAAATAATTGCTTCTTGGGGGTTCTAGATCTGGTTTGGTAGTCATGGCCTGGTGGTTAGGGAAGGGAAGTGGTTAGGGAACTGGTCTTGTAACCGGAGGGTCGTGGGTTCGATTCCCAGACCTGAGGCCATGACTGAGGCGCCCCTTAACCCTCAATTGTTCACTTATATAAAAATGAGATAAAATGTAAGTCGCTCTGGATAAGGGCGTCTGCCAAATGTAAAATGTTTTTAACATTACAAATAAGGTTTGCCTCTTCCAATGGTTTTTAGTCTGTTTTTGATGTGTGAATCTGATGTACATCCTGATCAAACAAAAAGAATTTAGAACATTCCAGATTTTAAATTTAACCACCTTCTACAACACGAAGCAACAGGGTTCATAGCGCTTTTATTTTGAAAAACGATACGCAAAATGAAGCAATGACGTGGCCGATGTAATGCGAGGCCTCGTTTGTTGCTGATCACGTGATTTTGCTCAATCTAACACAAGCTCCAAAGCGGGGCTTCATCGGACACGCCCCTTTTTACTCGGTACACGCTTCGAAGTAGCTTCAGATGTCCCATCACTAGCGTGTTCCTTGTTTGGAAGCAGAGCTGAGGTGGTGTGCGGTGCCGCGACCGTGTTTACTGTACAGCCCGGGACGTATGGTGATCCCTTGAAGGTATAATGCGATGTATAACTGTCTGATATTTCTTGCCTATGGTGTTTTAAATTCGGCATATTAGTGACATGATTCCTTATTTTCTTTGTTTAACCAGGTTAATGCAAGCGACTAGCCTTTGATTGATGCTGGCCACTTTGTAACACAGATTATACAGTGCTTGGGTTGCCAGTTGCTTTTCCTTGTATTCTTTTGCTTTTATTCTTTTTTTCTCTCTCCGTATCGATATGTTCCCTTCGTGTTGCTGTGGTTTTATGATTATACTCGTGTCTGTTTTTTATGATTAAAGGTGGGTGCCATGTGTTGGGTCAACAGTGTGGAGTTGGGATATTGATACTTTGGGTATCCATTAGTGTGACTTGCAGTGCAATATAGTATATCTCTGGTTTTAAACTTCTTCACGCGTGATAACTTGCCGTGCAATATAGTAAGATCGTGGTGTGCAATAGGGGATCTTTTTGTGTTTTTTTTTTTTACTTCACGTGTGATAAGGATACCGTAAGGGGACTCCCAACCCCACCACTGTGCCCAGCAAGGTAGCTGTTTTATTTATCTTTCTGAGTTAAACCCATACGATCACTGACAACTTCTGGAACAATTAATAAACTGTCCGCTTTGTATGATTCTAAATCTGTGTGGCTTGAGATTGTTAACTCACACGGAGCTTCCCCTCGCTCCAGGTATAAACTAAGGGGTGGCGTAGTCTGGTATCAGCTAACTCTTAGACGCCACACATAAGCTGCAATTTAACGAGCAAAATTCAATACAAAATTCTATACTTTGCCCAGTTATGATATATCAGTATTTGGTCGTCTGCTAGTGGACAAACATTAGAACTACCGGAAATTTAATCATAAATGGAAAACTGAATCAAATTGGGGTAAAATATAGAAGCAGGTTCTACACTGCACAGTTAACTACACTGCACGCAATCACAGGACTTTATTTTCCCAAACCCTAGAAATGCAGAGAAGTCCGCAACTATGTGGAAAGAAAGAGAAAGGTGTGTGTGTGTGTGTGTGTGTGTGTGTGAGAGAGAGAGGTTTTGTTCTCCAGTTGTGTGTGTAGAGGAGTGTGTTTCCATGGAGACTCAGGTGTTGCTCCAGTACACAGGAGGTTATTCTAGCTCACACACACACACACTGAGGAGTCAGAATCCCAAACCCAAACCCTGCATAGAGGGGCTCAGTGAATGTGGAGTGGAGTGTCCCAGATAGCAAAATGCATTCGGCCTGGATCTGGGCAGGAACTGTCATAAAATCCGGGCCAGGTCCGTAAAACGGACCTGGGCCTTCGTCCAAACGCACAACGGTCCAGTCTCAGTATGTATCTGGCGTACGGACTCAGAATGACACCGGACTGGCACCACGCCAGATCTTTGTAGTTTTTGTGTTCCTTCGGCCAAAATGCGGCTCAGATCCACTTACCGCTTACTATCCGCCGACCGGCTCCGGATCAGCTGTGATTCAGCTGCGCGTTTATAACGGTGTGCTTACTACTATAATGCAGTCCTGGCGACGCCCTGCTCTGCAGTCTATTGAGGTTCCACTGCTTTAATACACGCATGTAAATGGCTGAAACGGCTGTTTAATTAACTAATTACTTGAATCAGGTTTGCTGACAGAAGAAACAGCAATATATGAAGGGCAAAAGACAGGAAAAAGCTATCAAGCTATCTTACCTTTCTAGTTCTAGTAAAATATAATATAATGCTTTCCCTACTAGTTTACACTTATTAATTCAATACTTTACACAATTACATTTTAAAATATGTAGAAAATAATTTCCATACTAGATTCTAAAATACAAACACAATACTTTAACTAAACTTACTATGGAAAGTAATGTTTATTTTAGTATGTTTTAAAATATGAACTATATCAATGTTAAATATTTTTCAACCAAATTGAAATGCAATGCAATATTTATTTAATTAGTTTTAAAACATTAAAAATTCTGAATAAATGTAATCAGTCAATAATTTTTTATTTGTATTATTTATAGTTCTGTCCTTTCACTTCCACAATTTGAATAAAAACAAATAAACAATAAATAAAACATTCTTTTTTTTACCAAATTTATTTTTTGTAAAACTCACATACATATCTGTGTAATATTCTGGTATGACTGTGTATAAACACCACCACAGGACATTCTCACTGCTTGTTGCGTTCTTGCCGTCCACCCCCTCGGTCACAGGACAAGTTGAACCATCTGATGGCATGCCGAGTTATTTCAGTGTCTGTTGCTCCTGCAGAAGTTGGACATTTCCGAACAGAACCTAAACACAAACACAAATTAATGAGAAAGCAGTGCTGGACAACAGAATATTAACCACAGCTAATACAACAAAAAGAAAAAGGAAGGAGTTAAAAATAAATTGTTGAAAAAAAAGTGAGAGTAGACAGGCCAGCACATATTACTAGACTATTCACGTTTACATGCAATTAATAATTTGGTAACACATTTTAACATTTAACATGTGATTTGGTACATCTGTTTTCAACGTGGAATCCCTACAAAACAACATTTTCTATAGATCAAATGGCAAACCCTGTTAAACGATGCACAGAATAATCTGCAACTTGCAGCAGTACACTGAACAAAAACTCATGCTCTAACAAGCAGAAGCAGGATGTGTAATTCTGCAGCTGAAAGACAATACAAATCCAGAAAAAAGTCTTCACACTAATTTCCACAATGTTTAAATAAAGTTCATGCCTTTCAGCTTTAGGGCCCAAAACAAGCTAAAGTTGAATATGGCTGCATTTTAGGCTTGGTGAAGCATGACCAGAGAACACGAATAGTTCACCTGAGCAAGAGATTGGGCCACTATGCTGTCCAACTCTGAATTGTGGCCTGAAAACACATTTCTCTTCTGTTCCCATCCCTCTGGGACAAGTAAGCAAGGAGGATGCAGACGCATTTCTGCCATCAAAAAGGTCCTGAGAATTGGCACCTAAACAAAAAATGCATACAGGAAAAATAACACACAGAAGAATCTAGAATCATCTAGAATCACTGTCTGATACCAATCTATACATGTGAAATCTTTATATGTATACTGTGTTTGTGAAAATCGATATAGTAGTAGGTTTCAGAAGTATAATATTCCTGCCACACAAAGTGTCCTTTGTTATAAGAATTTTGACCAGTGACTATGTAGCAAGCTGAAGAGGGGTTTACTTAAGGTGGTTCATAAAATTTTAGCAAGTAGTTGCTATGGTGCCCAATGTGAAAATTATTAGTTGATTGCTATAATGGTTCAGGTATCTGGTGGGACGTTACAAAGTTGTTGCTATGTGTTTGGTGATTCCTATGCCGAACAGAAAGATCCCAAGAACATTTAGATGTATACTAGCTGTATACCAGCTCTTACCTGGAATAACTTGTGTTCCTTCATGTTCATTGTTGCAGATCTGTGAATTGTTCCCATCATATGGAGAATGAGGAAAAGAAGTAATGCCTAATATTAGAAAAGAGAGAAGCCCGAGATGAAATACAAAAGAGACAAGTCTCTGAATACAGGTTGCCAAGTTGACATTTTTAGTTGTTAGAAATGCTCTCCCTGGACAGCACATCATTATCATGTGAGTGATTTTTTTACCATGTGCAGTTTTACCTGGCTTATGATTGAGGACAAAAGGATCAAAGGGCCTGGAAGGAACAGACCAGCTAAGATCAGCAAATCTTTTGTCTTGGTTTTGTCCCTGGGGGTTGGCAGCTAAAAGTGGAGACATACATTTAGAGACACTAATATGCACAGATTTGCACCTAAAATTAACATAGAAAACTCATCATGTTTAACTGCCTCAAACAGAAAAGAGGAAAGCTAAAGTGTTTGGGGTATGACCATTAGTACCAGTGTCAGTACAGTCCATATTTTATAAAACACAATTTTAAATGAGTGTGCATTGCTCATAACCTGGAATACTACAACGTCTACTAAATGAGGCCCCAACTCTTTTGAGTGACACAACACTTACCAGAAAACATTTCTGGGTTTGAGTATTCAGTATTATAGCCTTGGCTGCAGATCTGTGAACTATTTCCTGAAAACAGAAATAAGAAGGGAATATGTAGTAAATAAATAATGCCTGACATTAACAAGAAAGACAGAAATCAGAGGAAATACAGTGTGCCTCTGTATGATAATAATCCAGATACTCTCCATTCCCCCTTTTGTAAAACTAACAATAAGCGTTGTTGGCCCTCGCATAACAAACTATGTGCAATTTTACCTGGATCCTGATTCGGGATGCGAGATAGAAAGGGCTTGGAAGCAACAGACCTGCTTACTTCATTGATCGGTCCCTGGGGTTTAGCAGCTAAAACCAAACAGATACAAATGCATGCAATTACACAGCAGTAAACATTTTATATAGGGATGCATTATAAAAAGAATAAAAACAAGTCTTACAAATATCTGTAATAGTTGGTGGGAAAGGTTGAGGTATATGCGGTAGCCTGAAATTAACCTTTCGGACAGATGTCCTTCCTTCATTACCAGACATATCACTGTCACTGTCACTTTCATTTAAGTATCTAAACCAGAAAAAGACAATCAGTGAACAGGAAAAAAACAAAGACCTCTGTTAAACTTGCAGTAAGTTACAGTACATACTTTTTTTTAATTTTCCTCCTTTTCTGTGAGCCCTCATCCTCTGATTGTAAACCAGCAATGTCAGTGTCAAGATACTGCTTGATTTTTCTTTTTGCATCAGTTAGATCATCTGCTTTAATTAAATAAATGCACAAACAATCAAGCTAACACACACGAACAAACAAACACACAAAAACACTTCAATGACATTACAGTGGAATAAAAAAATATTATGAATTTGATCAGTTGATCAGTGATCCACAAAGTCTGTCCTAAAAGGTGCACATGGACCACAAAGAGAGAACTAACTTGCCTTTCTCACATATGATGCGGGCAGTGAACTTTTTCCATCCAGGACCAGGCTCTTCACAGTTTTTGATGGCCTTGTTAATTCTCTGGTCTGTTGGATAATTTGGCCACCAGGACTCTCCATCTTGAAACCATTTGCTTGGAATCACATTTACAGTATTCTCCTCGATGAACAACACACCACAGTACTTCTAAAATAAATAAATTTAAATTAAAAATAGAAAAAGACAACAAAAAAAAGATGATTAAAGTGGCCTGCCCCTAATCCTTTGTGTGAAACAGTGGGACGGGTCCGCGAGAATGTTCCTTTCGAAACTGTGGCACATTCACGACTCTGTCATCACACTGGTCTTCTTCAGAAAGTCTTCGAATAATTTGAGCAAGGGGACATGAGGGTTTACGGACAAAGCTTTTGATCTTGCGCAAATGATTCTCAAATGGAAAGGAGGAGATTGAGTTAAGATTACCAAACTTTTTGGCATCCTGTGCTAGATGAACTAAACCGTGTACATTGTAAACAATTTGATCCTTCCTATACAGAGCACCAAAATGAGTAACGAATGCATTTAGAAGGCTGCTTGCATAATTGTTGTGACTCTCCGACAGTTTAGGACTAGTATGGCAATGGCAGTGGATAACAACAAAAAATTGGAATAAACTTCCGGGTTCAAAGTATCCCTTAATACTACAGTTCCAGTATAGAGCAAAAACTGCCTAAATTCTGTAGCTTTCCACCTATCAACCTCCTTCAGTGACCGTGGTTTGCGAGCAAATTCATCAGGAATGTGTGCACGAAAGCTTAGAAGACTGTCAGAGATCCTGTCCACAAGTCTGGATGGTAGACGCACACAAAGTGGTCCCTTGAGCCAGAGATTTATCAATCGTCTCACCACACCCAAGCACACAAGGTGCATATAATCTAGTGGGAACTGAGAGACCATGCCAATATTTACACCAGTAAAGGGATGTGGACCCTGATGGTGCTCTTCATCAGCTCTGATTGAAAATGACTCGTCTGTTCTGTTTACACAATTCACAAGTGGGTACGTCATGCGATTATTTATGTACACACCATTCTGTGTGCACTTGTCACAGCCGTGATATCCATTAAAGGACTTTGTGCTTTTTACGAATGAACGTGCAGGTGTATCACATATGACTGAATCAAGAGTTAGTGTGAACCTTTTTTCCTCAAAGTCAAATCCTTTCTCTAGGTCAGCAAGTTCAGTGACAAAATCCTCCAAAAATGTAACGCTATTGGGTTTCTTAATGCCCGAAAAAAGCCCAATCACAACTGGCTCTTTCATAGGTACAGTGACCAACAGACCCAAAATTGGCCATAGTTGCATTTTTGAGCTCTTAAACAGGGGTAACCCATCAATGTTCACCTGAAGTCTCAAGCAAGTACCATTGGCCAATGTGCTCTTCCACTTATACAATGTCTTTTGTAAAGCTGCCACAATGCCAAAGTAATGATAAAGGCCACTACACATCTCCTTTACAGAGTAATTTGTCTTGGTGCGTAGAATGGTTCTAGCATCTTTAGGCAGCTCAGGATGGTAGAAACACAATATGGCCAGAAGGGCAGTAAGCGCAATATGAGACACACCATAGGTTAAGGCCCAATTTGATAGGCGATGTCTTAGACTTTCAGTCTCCTCAGTCTCTGACATTTCTTTCTGGCTCTCATCAGACTCAGTCATATCATAGTAATTACAATACGTACTACCTACTGAGACGCTGTGTACATCACCTTTGACTGCAGAATCTCTAATGCTGTCAGATGAATATTCACCTGTGCTGTGTGAACATGCATGCACATGGATTTCCTCAGCCATACCCTGAAGTCTGAACTCTTCCCTACTGGTCCTATCCCTTTCACCAGTGGCTTCAGGTGTCTGTCTATTTACACACATCCCTTCTTCAAGATTTTGAACTGTCATTTGGTAATCTACTCTAGCTCTCCTCCTTAGAGCAGAATCAGACACGGGTAATTTGGATCTCTTCATTTAAAATGTTCTTAACCAAATTTAGGAAAAAGTTTTATTACCTTAACCGGAAAATACGTCATCATATGTACAGCACCTGAAAAACAAATGAAGCAATGTTTAACCTGTTGGCTTGATAAAATGGAGTTACAAACTAAGAAAAACAAAAAACGTAACTACCACAATTTGAAGGGCCCTTCTTTTGACATAATATTTAAGCAGTGATGCTACCTCATAATATTTAAGCAGTGGTGCTACCTCACGGCAAACAACATTCCATACGAAAAAAGTATATAGGAGACATAAATATAAGGGTATTGCAGATTACACATTAATTAGTTAAAAGCAGCACAGATAACAGTAATATTAGCCATGTTAGCTAGCTAGCTAGCTAGGTTAGTTAGCTACGTTAGCTATAGCTACATAGTCTAGATACTTACTTCTCAACACCAAGATTCAGAGAGATAGTCTGAAAAGAATGAGCGGGAAAAGAGTAATAAGTTATGCAGAACCAACGAAAACGTCCTGTACTGTGAAAGAAACTAATACAAAGTCAACGAAGTCAATACACATCCGTGTACTAATATTTATTTATGTATATTGTAATGATCCTTAAGGGATTATTGGGTTACTGATTCTTTAAGTTAAGTTGTGTGAGTGGAGAGCGGGAGAGAGAGAGAGAGAAAGAGAGAGCGAGAGGATTCAGCTATTCTTTGAGTGAGTTCACTTGTATTAACGTTAAAATAAAAGAGAAGAGTTGTCAACAGCAAACTGTCCTGAAGTAGTATTTAACAAACGTTATAATATTATACATTTGTACACGAAGTCCCACCACCTTTTCTATCCGATATAAGCTAGCTTACGCTAGCTAGCGGGATAAGCTAGCCTAGGTCTACAATTTTAACCTGTGCTAGCTAGCGGCTAGTTAGCTTAGCGTTACGTTTCTCCAAGAGTTATCTTTATCACAGAACAGCTACCAAACCAGTATTTAGTTATTATGTTTGGTTCTGTTTTGGTCCATCTATTGAAACGGAGTGTGTGCTACAACCTGAGTAAAATGCTTTTTATACGGAAAGTCCATAAATCTAGCAGTGTACTCACCAGGCTAATGTCGGTTGGTGAATGTCGGTTGGTCAGTCCTCAGTTTGAATTTGAATTCCTGCTGGTCCTGTGCTGCTCCGCGGCTCCGGGCCAGAGCCGTCTAACAGCACTAACCCACATGCGGTATCTGACTCTGTCCCGGAGCCGTATAGAGGATCAGCATCAGAAATGTTAGTCAGAACCATAACCAAAATCTGGTGTGGAGCTGGGCCAAATCCGCTAAACAGATGTGACTTTTGCCCGGATTTGGCAGCGAAAACCCGGATCCGGCCCAGACTATTCTGCTATCTGGTTATACTAGTATAATATATATATTTATATATATATATATATATATATGTATATATATTTATAATATATATATATTTATAATAGTTATAGTTATACAGTCCCGTTCATCCAAGGCTGATGGTTGGGAAGTGTTCGTACTGTCTTCTGTGTGGTCACGCTGTCCAGGCAGAAGGTGATGTAATCCAGTACTGATGAAGTGTAGGTGTTGAGGTCTGTGTAGTTGTTGTGAGTGTAGGTGTTGAGGTCTGTGTGGTTGTTGTGAGTGAGTGTAGGTGTTGAGGTCTGTGTGATTGTTATGAGTGTGAGTGTAGGTGTTGAGGTCTGTGTGGTTGTTATGAGTGTGAGTGTAGGTGTTGAGGTCTGTGTGGTTGTTGTGAGTGTAGGTGTTGAGGTCTGTGTGGTTGTTGAGTGTGAGTGTAGGTGTTGAGGTCTGTGTGGTTGTTGTGAGTGTAGGTGTAGGTGTTGAGGTCTGTGTGGTTGTTGTGAGTGTGAGTGTAGGTGTTGAGGTCTGTGTGGTTGTTGTGAGTGTGAGTGTAGGTGTTGAGGTCTGTGTGGTTGTTGTGAGTGTGAGTGTAGGTGTTGAGGTCTGTGTGGTTGTTGTGAGTGTAGGTGTTGAGGTCTGTGTGGTTGTTGTGAGTGTAGGTGTTGAGGTCTGTGTGGTTGTTGTGAGTGTGAGTGTAGGTGTTGAGGTCTGTGTGGTTGTTGTGAGTGTAGGTGTTGAGGTCTGTGTGGTTGTTGTGAGTGTGAGTGTAGGTGTTGAGGTCTGTGTGGTTGTTGTGAGTGTGAGTGTAGGTGTTGAAGTCTGTGTGGTTGTTGTGAGTGTGAGTGTAGGTGTTGAGGTCTGTGTGGTTGTTGTGAGTGGTAGTCCCTTTAAAATTCTCCCAGTCTGTGTCCTCAAAGCAGTCTTGTAATCTTGTTTTTGCGGACTGTGGGCTTCGCTCTTGCAATGAGTGGTGTGTATGCAGTAAGAAGCAGGCAGATATGGTCAGACCAGCCAAGCTGGGGAGAGGGCGTCCCTTTGTAACACTTTGGTATATTGTAACAAACTTGATCCAAAATGTTGCTTCCTCTGGTCTCAAAGTCAATGAACTGATGGAGTTTTGGCATCACAGTTTTCAGATTGGCGTGATTAAAGTCCCCTGCTATTATAAACACGCCATCTGGATGTTCATTTTACAGCCCGTGAAGAGCATCATGCAGACTCGTTAACGCTAATTCCACGTCAGCATGTGGTGGTATGTAAATAGCAGTGAGGAACACTACGGTAAACTCTCGCGGCAGATAAATCGGTCTGTATTTCAATATTATAAATTCCAGATGTGGGGAGCAATATGTCTGTACAATATTAGTAGACGTGCACCGTGCATTACACACACAGATACACACTCCACCTCCTTTGTCCTTACCGGAGTCAGCTGTGTGATCTGCTCTGAAAACAGTGCGGCCCGCCAGCTCAATAGCAGCGTCTGGGATGTTGGAATTCAGCCAAGTCTGGGTGAAAAAGGAAGCACAGCTGCTGTTGACGATGGACTGAGCGTTCTCCACAAACAGACTGGGCACTGCTGGTCTGTCAGGTGAGTATCTTAGCCTAGCCTAGCCTAGCCTGGATGCCGGTCCGCTTGTCCCGCTTTTTCTTCCTGTCTCGTCTCCACCTGCGCTGCTTGCTGCTTCGGTTTGTGATCCATGCAGGAACTGATGTGTGGAGCAGCTCCTCCTGAATTTCATATGGTGGTGGAGTCTAGTTATTGTTTAGATTCCGTAACATGTTCAATCATTTGATACTTATGTGGGACGAACCAGATTGAAGGAAATAACTTATAGTGCAAAAATAAAAGAGTAAAACTATATACAACACTAAAAAGCGTCATTTGGAATGAGAGCTCTGAGCCGTGGCGTCTATGCGCGCCGCCATCTTGAGCCACTTATGTGCACAACACAATGTGGGGAGAGGAACACAGATGCAACAAGCAGCACAACCAACACCTGAGAATCTGTTTGACCATTTGCAGATTTTGTAGAGCTCACACCAAGTGAAGGGAGGAAATACTGCTTGGTAATTGTAGATCTGTTTTCAAAGTGGGTTGAGGTTTTACCCACTGGGGCATTCCAAGCTAAATATGTAGTGATAACAGAAGCCCTTTCATCAGTGGGGCCTTGAAAGCAGTAGGTGCATTTTTATAAATTGACATGAAGCAGCACTGCACCAACCAACCAGCAAGCGCGGGGGCTGTAGAGAGAGAAAACAGTAACTTGAAGAACAAACTGAGTGAGGCATGTGCAGAAACTAAGCTGGGTGGACCAAAGTCCTCCCCATCGTTCTCATGAATATGAGAATGCAGGTAAGACCACAACATGGCTTGAGCACGTTTGATATTTTGTTTGGGAAACCGCCAAAACACCAGAGTGGGAGAATATCTGCAACAGCCTCATTTGATTTTTAAACTTATAATAATGCAACATGTTGTGTACATTTAAACAACTACAGACTAAGTGCACAACAAATCACATTTTAAAAAGCAAGCAGCTCTTTATAGCAAATATCTGTATATAGTTGTGCTTTATTTGGACATTTTAAAATATTTACCATTTTCCTTTCCTCAGTACTATATTCAACCCACTGCTTAATGGCAGGACTGGGGTACATTTCAGTCTTTCTCTTTAAAGAACAGAAGCAAATGTACATAAAACTCTTTACATAAGCTGCAATTTAACAAGCAAAATTCAACACAAAATTCTATACTTTGCCCAGTTATGATATATCAATATTTGGTTGTCTGCTGCCATCTAGTGGACAAATATTAGAACTACCGGAAATTTCATCGTAAATGGAAAACGGAATCAAATTGGGATAAAACGGTAAAATGTAGAAGCTGGTTCTACACTGCACAGTTAACTACTCTGCATGCAATCACAGGACTTTATTTTCCCAAACCCTAGAAATGCAGAGAAGTCCACAAGAGGGCAGTCCCTGACAGCTACTTACAGTGTTCTCCAGCAGACAGTGAGATGGAGCCTCTGAACTGTTGATCTCAAGAGGAACTTCCTCAACAGGTTCCAGCATGTCAATCAAACTGGTAATTATGTCCCATTGATCAGCAGTTGGTGTAGCAAATGTTCCCTAATCACCAGTGTAGATGTTAAGTGTTTCTGTTCCAGCATCTCTGCATCATCGCTGGTCTGACCAATCAGACGCTATACTGCAGGACCGTTTCAAGCATGTGGACTGGGAAATGTCCTGTGATTTGTCGAACAGCGTTGACGAGTATGCAGACACAGTCTCCGCCTTCATACGCAAGTGTGTGGATGACGTAGTGCCCTGCAGACAAGTCCACGTATTGCCCAATCAGAAGCCCTGGCTGAACTGTGAGGCTCCGCCCTTAGCACACGCAGCGCTGCTTTCACATCTGGAAATACGCAAGAGTACAAGAAAACCAACTACGCTCTGCGTAAATCTATCAGATCAGCTAAACGGGTGTACAGGGAGAAAGTGGAAGCACAGTTTAACACCAACAATACACTGAGTTTATGGCGGGGACTAAACACAATCACGGACTATAAATCTGCCTCTCACACTCTGCCCAATAACAGCACTGATTTACCGGACGAGCTAAACCACTTGATGCTTTGAGACGCTGGTCAAAGACATAATCTGTTCCTCACTGCCTGCCACCCTGGACCCTCTGCAATTTGCGTATAGGAGGAATAGATCCACTGATGATGCAATCGCGCTGACGCTGCACACTGTCCTCTCCCACCTGGACAAGAAGGACACGTATGTGAGAATGCTGTTTGTAGACTACAGTTCAGCATTCAACACCATCGTTCCTTCGAAGCTCGACAGCAAACTCCGGGATCTGGGTCTGAACAGCACACTGTGCTGCTGGATCCTGAACTTCCTGACGGACCGACGGCAGGTGGTAAGGATGGGCAGTATCACATCTTCCTCTCTGACCCTCAACATCGGAGTCCCCCAGGGTTGTGTGCTCAGCCCGCTCCTGTACTCTCTGTACACCCACCACTGCACTGCTAGACACAGCTCCAATGCCATCATAAAGTTTGCTGACGACACAACGGTTGTGGGCCTGATCTCCAATAATGATGAATCGGCCTACAGGGAGGAGGTAAAAATCCTGGAAGACTGGTGCCGGGAGAATAACCTCTCTCTAAACGTCAGTAAGACCAAGGAGCTCATCGTGGACTACAGGAGGCGGGAGAGAGTACACCCAGAGATCCACATCAATGGAACTGTGGTAGAAAGGGTCAGCAGCTTTAAGTTTCTGGGTGTTAACATCAGCGAGGACCTGACATGGACAGTGCACACCACACAGATACTGAAGAAGACCCACCAGCGCCTCTACTTCCTCAGAAGACTGAGGAGGTTTGGTCTGAACCCCAGCATCCTCAAGACCTTCTACACCTGCACTGTGGAAAGCATTCTGACTGGCAGCATTACCACCTGGTACGGGAACTGCACTGCTCTTGAGAGGAAATCTCTGCAGAGAGTAGTACGAACAGCACAGTCCATCACCGGGGTTCAGCTCCCTAACCTGCTGGACTTATACACCAGCCGCTGCCTGAGGAAGTCCAGAAGGATCATGAAGGACCCCTCCCATCCTAGCAGGACTCCTCCCATCCTAGCAGGACTCCTCCCATCCTAGCAGGACTCCTCCCATCCTAGCAGGACCCCTCCCATCCTAGCAGGACCCCTCCCATCCTAGCTGGACCCCTCCCATCCTAGCAGGACTCCTCCCATCCTAGCAGGACCCCTCCCATCCTAGCAGGACCCCTCCCATCCTAGCAGGACTCCTCCCATCCTAGCAGGACCCCTCCCATCCTAGCCACTGTATGTTCTCTCAGCTGCCGAGTGGTAGGAGGCTCAGAAGCTTTAAAGCCAGAACCAGTGGGCTCAGAGACAGCTTCTTCCCCCATGCCACCAGGCTCCTGAACAGCCAGTAATCTCGGCTCTGACCAACCCACACCCTCCATTACATGCATGAGCACCAAAGCACTTTATTTCACACTGCACCTCTGCACTGCTGGACTATTGGACTTAATAATACCAACCCGAGACAATACTCCACCCCTGCGCTCCCATACTCACTCCATACCTTGCTCTGACATCAATACAGCATCATACTCACTGGGATTACAAGCACCTCTTACAAGCTTTATATGTACATACACTAGTTTAAATTGTTTGTAATTTATACATCTTTTGTAATATTGTTGCTGCAAATTGTGGAACTTGCACACAAGTTTTTCACTCACCGGGGTACCTGTACTCTGGTGATGTGACAATAAATCTGATTTGATTTGATTTTGATTTGATTTTGATTTTTTTGATGTGGTGCGTGGAGCTCCAGTGAGTGGGTTCAGACTGAATGATGCTGTGCTGGAGGAGGCCAAGTACTTTTACAACTGTTTTCAGATTTTGCTTTGCAAGCACAAAGTGGTTCAAATGTTTATCAGTGTTCTTTAGCTTGACATTAATGTCCAAATGACGTTAAAATTCAAATAAAATGTCTGTGTGGTAGAGTTTTAGAAGTGAGCAAAAAACTGAAAAGTGCACTGAAAACAGAGAATCAAGCAAAAAACAAACGTGTGCTGAAAACAGTGAAGCAAACACAGTTAACTCTGTGATTCTTGTTTCTCTGCTCTCACTGTCACTGGTTTTACTCGGTTGTTTTGCTCAGTGTGTCTTACTTGCTCAACTGAACCTCATCTTTGCTCTCTTGTATTAAAGATAGTAATCTCACTCCATAGGACTGGAGTAAATTTCAGTCTTTCTCTTTAATGGACAGAATTAAGCAAGTGTACATCACACCAAAACATAAAACACTTTATATTAACCAGCAAAATCACACACAAAATCCTTTACTTTGCCCAGTTATGATACTGTATATCAGGGGTAATCAACTATATTGTTCCGCGGGCCAAATTTGGGGGGGGGGGGTGGGGGGGGGGGTGGCGAACGTAACACTCGTGACGGAGTGTTTTTCCAATTGCGCTGAAATATATGCTCCGGTTTAAAATTAATTCTCCCGTCAAAATTAAGAAATATTTTTAACAATTTATTCTGGGTCCGGATGGGATGGCATTTGGGTTCGTATCCAGTTTATCAGGAATGAGATTGGGTCCGGACAGGACTGCGTTCGGGTCCGGATCCGGACCGCGGTCTGCCTGTTAGTGACCTCTGCTGTATATCAATATGTGGTTGTATGCTACCATTTACTGGACACATACCGGAACTGCAGGGAAATTTCTGCATAAATGGAGAATACTGGATAAAACAGTAAAATGTAGAAGCAGGTTCTACACTGCACGGTTAACTACTTTGTATGTAATCACAGGACTTTATTTACCTCTAAAGCTAGAAATGCAGAGAAGACAAATTGTTGAGGCAAGAAAAAGGTGAGTGAGAGAGAGAGAGAGAGAGAGAGAGAGAGAGAGGTTTTGTTCTACAGTTGTGTGTGTAGAGGAGTGTGTGTTTCCATGGAGACTCAGGTGTTGCTCTAGTACACAGGAGGTTATTCTAGCTCACACACACACACTGAGTAGTCAGAACGCCAAACCCTAAACCCTGCATAGAGGGGCTCAGTGAATGTGGAGTTGAATGTGTGTAAGTGTGTGTGTGTGTGAGAGGAGGTACTGTAGAAGGACAGAGTGCCGGCTGGCCAGTCCAGATACACTCCTACTCTGTTGGAGCTGGAGGGGGCAGAGATGTCAGTGCGGTTCTTATTGTGATAGACAGAGTAACTGTTATTAGAACAGAGCAGCATCCAGGACTTTTTATTGTATCCAAACACACAGTCATCACTGCGTCCTTTCCTGCTGATTCCTTTATATGTCACTGCTATACCAGCAGCTCCACTCAACTCAACCTCCCAGTAACAGCGTCCAGTCAGACTCTCTCTACACATCACCTGCTTCCAGCCATTAAATCTCTCTGGATGATCAGGATACTTCTGCTGCTTTTCCACACACGTCACCTTTCTGTTCCCCTCAGACAGAGAGAGACATGTGTGTGCTGTGTTTTGGTCCAGTGTGAGCTCACACGCATCTGCACACAAGAAGGGACATTAGAGGAGCCCACACAAATACTCTGTGTGTGTATATGTGTGTGTGCGTGCGCATTAACTACATAACTGCTGCTTACATTTTCTTAGTCCTGGTTTGAGTCTGATCTTCCCTGCATGATCCACCCTAAAACACACACGCACGCACGCACGCACGCACACACACACACACACACACACACACACACACACACACACACAACTATATAATTTGCAAATTTCCTCATTGCGGGATCAATTAAGGATTATCTTATCTTATAACAGGACTGTCTCTCTCTCTCTCACACACACACACACAACCACCTACATAGCAGGCCTGTCTTTCACACACACACACACACACACACACACACACACACACACACACAGATAACAGGACTATCTGTCTGTAGATAACAAGACTGTCTCACAGACACACAAGCACCTAGAAAAAAGTCTCTCTCTCTCACACATGCATCTAGATAACAGCACTGCCTCTCACACACACATGCGTCTTGATAACTGGACTGTCTGTCCCTCACACACACACACACACACACACACACACACACACACACACACACACACACACCTCTATAGGGTCTAGACTTCACCGATTACAGTCAAAACCTTAAAAGAATATTCCAGGATCAATAATTAACTATACTGATAGACTACTGATAAAAGTAGGTGTGTCTGGGGCGCAGCTCTCTGTCCTGCAGCAAACTTTAAGGCAACCAATTAAAGAGCTTCTCCAGATCACATGCTTGCCTGTGACGCTGGCATGCTGGAGGAAGGAGGAGACACGACGAGCGTCTTGCGATGAACATACAACGTTTATTAGACACAGACACGCAAAGCCCAGCACAGACGGTGCAAGCACGCAAACGCGGAGGCTTGCACAGGCATGAACTTTAGACAAAGACGAGCACAAGACACTGCGCGAACGCACATTAAATAGGTGAATTATACAGACCCACGTGACCTCGAGACAAGGCACAGGTGATACCACAAACACTCTCACAGACGACCCACACCCACGGAAGTACAAACATGGACATAACGACACGCAGACAATGTAGCGGCACGCCCACAGGGAAGGGTCCGGAGCTGTAACCGTGACATTGCCAAAAGTTTAAAGACCTACATAGACACCCATTAGTCCAGCGCCCCACACACAGGAAGTATACGGTACACATGTAATGTCACAGAAATTCAGCTGAATTAATTCTTGATCTTTATATAATGAATGATAATTGTCAGTATTACTAGTTTCATAATACTTTTGCAATATATAATTTACATAAGTTCATATGTCTAAGTAGCATTTTTTCTCTGGATAATTTGATGAGGGTGGCACCCCAGCGCCCCCTACTGACGAGCTGCCACTGGTGTCATGTATGATACTGTATGCATTTTAGGAATAAGACCATGTGTGTGTCATGTGTGCTGTTTCTATGTATGACACTGTTCTTCTCACATTTGGAGTGTGTGTTCACACACAGGGTGTTTAAGGGGATTCCTACATACCTGAGTGTGTCCAGTCTGCAGTGGGGATCCTCCAGTCTAGCAGAGAGCAGCTTCACTCCTGAGTCTCCTGGGTGGTTGTAAGTCAGATCCAGTTCTATCAGGTGTGAGGGGTTTGAACTCAGAGCTGAAGCCAGAGAAGAACAGCCTTCCTCTGTGACCAAACAACCAGACAATCTGCAGAAAGGAGGGAAAAAGAGGGAGAAAGACAGTGCCCTCACTGCATTTGCAGAGCAGCCAGTATGGGGCGCTAGAGAGGCCAGTAACTGTAGTGAAGGCTTCACCCTGTGCTTTATAATAAACTACTGACATGGTGAGGTCTCATATCCATTCCTCAACTATGATCCTACACCACCAAACACCCTCCACAATATTAAACCTAATAATCCTAAACTGCTTAGTTCTGAACTTTGATATAATGTTGTCAAATATGTGTGCACAAGCACAGAAAAGGTGGTTTTTTCATTACATGTCATTTTAATATTGGGGTATTTGTCATATGTGTAAATGAAATTAAAATATATTGCCACATTTTTTCACAGGACTGTGGATGTGGACGTCTGGATTTGGAACATTAATAAGACACTTGGGGCAGAGCTGTTTTACAAGCTGTGTGTTTCAGTCAGGTCTGTGTGGGAGTGTGTCTGTTCAGTGTTGTGTAGGAGTGTGTGTTTCCATAAACAGTGATGCCGGTAACGCGTTACTTAGTAACGCGTTAGTTACTTAGTAACGCGTTACTGTAGTCGGACTACTTTTTTCAGTAACGAGTAGTCTAACGCGACTACTATTTAAAAACTAGTAGTCAGATTAAAGTTACTTATCTAAAACATCGTGCGTTATTATTTCTGCATTTCGGGGGAACGTAGGTTATATTTATTAATTCTTATTTTTTGGCTACACGTTTCTTACACGGTACGTCATCTCTGCTCTGCGGCGCCAAAGTCAGATGTGAACAATATGGAAGGAGAGAGGTTCGCCTTTAGTAGCTGGAAATTACGGAGCCCGTAAGGTGACATTATATAAAAAATATAATAACGCGTGGCCACGACTTACTAACGCTTGGGAACGAGATCATTAACGCGTGGGAACGAGATACTAATGTCGCCTTTCACGCGCGGCAACAAAGTTAATTTTTTCACAGCAAGACAAGCAGATCCCAGGGTTGTTCGTGAACTGACTGCCAAGGAGGGGATGTGCACTAACTGACTGCCCAAGGAAGATAAACCTGGCTTTATATAAAGTAATACTTAATTATCTCGTTAGCACGCGTTAATTATCTCGTTCGCACGCATTAGTAAGTCGTGGCCACGCGTTATTATTTTTTTACATGATGTCACCTTACGGGCTCCGTAGGAAATACAGGCATTATTTTGATTTTATTTCGGCTAAGGATGACAACATTAAGGTCCGTTGTACACTCTGTGCTGGCGACAGAGTGCTGTCTACCTTCAAAAACACAACGTCAAATCTGAAAAAAACAGGGGGGGGGGTGGCGAACGTAAATTGTTACCGGGCGGGGTGTAAAATGGACACAAATTAAGTATTATATCGCGATCTATCGATCGCCGGTGATTGGCGCCAGAGTGAACTAGTAACTCATTGAATCATATATGTGTCACGGTGAGGCGGCCCCCTACCGGCCGCCTCTGTCCACAGCGGCTGTTGTTGTTGTTGTTTGGTGACGTCATGTGCGTCCCTCAGGTGGGCGGAGCCCGTGATCCGTTTCACCTGAGGGTCGTTTGTTTGCCTATATATGTCTTGTCTTTGTACCAGTTGACCGCTGGTCATTATATCCTTAATTTGGAGATAGTGCACGGGTTTTAGGTTTGCACACTTTCTATTAAACCATCATTTTTCCCTGAGACTTGGCGTGATCGCTTCCTTTTCGTTGCTCACCCCTGCCCGTCACAGAATGACCAGCCACCCTTCGGAAGCCGCCGAGTCTCTTTTTCTTTCTCCTTCGTTCGTGGTCATGTCTCGTGGTAAGTGTTTGTCTGCGTAGTGTTTTGTTTGAAGAGCTCCGCCGTGCTTTTGTGTTTTGTGTGTGTGTGTGTGTAGCACGGCGAGGACCAGGGCAGTCTGCCCTGAGAAAGCTCTTCGGGTCTGTTGTCAGTTTGTGTGAAGAGTTCCGCCGTGTTTTCGTGTTGTGTCCGTGGCACGGCGAAGACCAGGAATGTCTTCCTGGCGATAACTCTTCATGTTGTTGTGAATGTGTGTATGCGTGAACGGACGTGTCGATCGATATGCGCGCTCGTTGTGTTATATGTTACATGTTCTGTGTGTGACGCTGGTGCCGCTCCTCACCGTCGCCTCGCTCCCCGTGTTGTCTTGTGTTTCATGTGGGGAGCGACTGCGAACGTGAGCGGCGCGTCACTGTGTCTGTTTATGTAGAGCGCGCGTTTGTGGGTCCCGTCTGTTTGTGTGTACGCCGTTTTTTGTTTGCTTGTCTAGTCTTTGCGTGTGTGTTGTGTCCTAGCGTGTTGTCTAATGTTTGCGTGTAATTCCATGCATGCTCCTCCCCCTGAATGTGTGTTTGGGGGGGGACCGGCTGTGGTCCCGTGCCATGTGGTGTGGCATGGAGGGCGTCTCTCCCAAGGGAGGCCCTGAATAGGGTAAGGCGCGTTTGTGTTTGTATGTGTGTGTGTGTGTGTGTGTGTGTGTGTTCTTTGTGCAGGTGCTTCTCCTTGGCAGTGTTCCTGGACCTTGTGGGGGTCTCCACCTGGCAGGAGCCACCTTGTGTTGTGGGGTGACCGGAGCCCGGTCGTGAAGAGCCCCTCCCTAGAGGGCTGGGGCCCCCGGATGTTTGGGGACCATGGGGCTCCGGTCTGAAAAGCTCCTGCTGGGGATGGAGATCCTCCCTCCTGCCCGGGGTGACCAGGAGGCCCTTGGGGCTGCTCCCTAGCCCGCGTCGGGGGTGCTCTGGGCCTCGGTCTCTGGCGCTCCTGGGTTGGGTGGAGGAGTCCACCTTGAGATGAGAGGCCCCGGGAGGGGTTGGCTCCCCAGGAGGCTGGGGTGACCCCTAGCAGAAGGCAGGGGTCAGCTCTGGGAGGAGGTAGGTCCAGGAGGTGAAGTAGCTACGCCTTGGAGAGGTAGCCTGCACACCCACACACACTTGAGGGACGAGAGAGGAGCCGTAGCCCCTCGTCTTCACACCCGTGGGGCTTACCGGCTGAATGCCGGTTAGGGCGTGAGGGCCCTGTGACCGACTGGGGCGTGGTTTTGTGTTGTTAACGGCCCGGTCGGTCCAGGGTCCCGCCCGGGGAGGTGAGCTGTGTAATGTGTGTTTTTGTGTTTCAGCTCCCGGACTCAGGAGGTGTCCATGCCTGTCCCTGCCTTCCTGCCCCTTCGTGTTTTGTGTGCAGCCGCTGTGTGCCACACACCCAGTGGAGGGGAGTGCGGCTTGGTGGGGGGGTCTGTCACGGTGAGGCGGCCCCCTACCGGCCGCCTCTGTCCACAGCGGCTGTTGTTGTTGTTGTTTGGTGACGTCATGTGCGTCCCTCAGGTGGGCGGAGCCCGTGATCCGTTTCACCTGAGGGTCGTTTGTTTGCCTATATATGTCTTGTCTTTGTACCAGTTGACCGCTGGTCATTATATCCTTAATTTGGAGATAGTGCACGGGTTTTAGGTTTGCACACTTTCTATTAAACCATCATTTTTCCCTGAGACTTGGCGTGATCGCTTCCTTTTCGTTGCTCACCCCTGCCCGTCACAATATGTGGATCAGAGGTAAATAAACTAGATTTTTTTCCGTTGTGAGATATATCGGAAGTATGGCGTTTGAGCGTGTGAAGACAGTCAAATGTGTGTGTCTGTGAGAGTTGGCAACCCTGTAAGTGGGCGGAGTTGAACAGAAAGACTGTCTTATTTATTTTTTATTTAAAAAACATGTAAGCCTATTTCAAGAAAAAGTTTACAAATGCCAGTGTCATTTTTGATGTCCTGGTTAAAATACATGTCAATAAAGTGAGTATTGGCAGAACTGGTAGTCATTTTCATGTTATAGGGGCGGGGGATCAGCCTCTGCTGAAAGTAACTAAAAGTAATCTAACTTAGTTACTTTTAAAAGCAAGTAGTCAGTAACTTAACTGAGTTACTTTTTAAAGAAGTAGTCAGTAGTCAGTAGTCGGACTACTGTTTCAAAGTAACTATGGCAACACTGTCCATAAATACCCACATACATTTGGACAAGGACTCGGTCAGTAAAATGTAGTTAATCTATTTAATTTTAACAGGAAATATTTGGAATTAATAAAGAAAGAAAACCTCATAAAATAATAAAGTGTGAAACTGTCTTGCATTACATTGTGGTTGGATTTTTTATAGTGTACTCAAAGGAAGTTTATTATTTTTAAAAGGAAATTGACGTTTTAAAAGTACATAAATATTTCTCTTAAAATTTATTAAAACCCTGTAGTGTCACCACACTTTACTGTTTCCATTCCAGATTAAATTGACAGAAAACTCACCTGAGAATCTCCAGTTTACAGTTTGAACTCTTCAGTCCAGCACAGAGCTGCTCCACTCCTGAATCTTGTAGGTCACTATTATTAATCTCCAGCTCTTTCAGTGAGGTTTCTGTTTGTAGAACTGATGTGAGAGATTTGCAAGACTCCTCAGTGAGACCACAGAGAGACAGTCTGTAAAGGAGTAAATACAGTACAAAATACAGATCAATCAGATGATGCTGGATTACAGAATCTGAACTGCTGATTAAATTATCCTCTGTATCCGTCATGCAGCTCAACCCTGGAGACTGCAACTCCCAGAATGCCCCATGTCATCTGACCCGTTCCTCCTCCCCTCAGTACTAGTTAACACCTGGTTCTCATCATAGGCTATTATATATATCAGGACATTCACTAAACTCTTTGTGAAGTATTGCAGACATTTTGAAAGCATACCAAGAGTTTTTCCTGTATTCTATTCTCTTTGTGGTTCAACCCAGTTTGTCTAATTCACTGCTCTCCTGGATTCTCCCTTTTTGTACCTCTGCCTGGTTTTTCTTGTTTTTGTGTATACCTGACCTGGACTGCTTTTTTGACATTGCCTTTGGATTACGTCTGGATCTCTCTGCCCAGTTGTTTCCTCCATTTACTTCAATAAACAAAGTCTGTTTAAGTCTGTGTGCGTTTGTGACTAATATGTACCCTGCATCACAGTATCTTGTAAAATAGGATGAAATTATTTGCATTAACAGATTAAAAAAGTATCAAAGCAGAGGCCAGTAACTGTAGTGAAGGCTTCACCCTGTGCTTTATAATGAACTACTGAAAATGTGAGGTCTCATATCCATTCCTCACATATGACCCTACACCACCAAATACCCTCCACAATATTAAACCTAATAATCGCAACCTGTTTAGCTCTGAACTTTGATATAATGTACTCAAATGTATGTGCACAAGCACTGAAAGGTGGATTTTTTATGATGTCATTTTAATATTGGGAATTTGTCATATGTGTAAATGAAATTAAAAGATATTGCCACACTTTCTTTCACAGTAGTGTGGGTGTCTGGAGTTGGAACATCAATAACACACTTGGGACAGAGCTGTTTTACAACCTGTGTGTTTGTCGCTTCTCTGTAGGTGTGTGTGTGTGTGTGTGTTCAGCTCTGTGTAGGAGTATGAACGTTTCCATAAATACCCACATACATTTGAAAAAGGGCTCATCTGAGTCTCTTTAGAGTGTTACATTTCTATTCTAGGTGATTCTGGAAATCTACTTATGCATCACACATTTTTCTTTCTCTCCGCAATGTGGTCAGTTAATGAAATGTAGTTCATGTAGTTAATTTTAACAGAAAATATTTGGAATTAATAAAGAAAGAAAACCTCATAAAATAATAAAGAATGAAATTGTGTTGCATTGCCTTGTGGTAGATTTTTTTATACTGTACTCAAAGGAGATTTATTATATTAAAAAAGGAAATTGACATTTTACAAGTACATAAATATTTATCTTAATATTTATTAAAACTCTGTAATGACACCACACTTCACTGTTTCCATTCCAGATTAAATTGACAGAAAACTCACTTGAGAATCTCCAGTTTACAGTTTGAACTCTTCAGTCCAGCACAGAGCTGCTCCACTGCTGAATCTTTTAGGTCATTATTATTAATCTCCAGCTCTTTCAGTGAGTTTTCCGTTTGTAGAACTGATGTGAGAGATTTGCAAGACTCCTCAGTGAGACTACAGTCAGACAGTCTGTAAAGGAGTAAATACAGTACAAAATACAGATCAATCAGATGATGCTGGATTACAGAATCTGAACTGCTGATTAAATTATCCTCTGTATCTGTCATGCAGCTCAACCCTGGAGACTGCAACTCCCAGAATGCCCCACGTCGTCTGACCCGTTCCTCCTCCCCTCTGTACTAATTCGCACCTGGTTCTCATCATAGGCTACTATATATATCAGGACACTCACTAAACTCTTTGTGAAGTATTGCCGACATTTTGAAAGCATACCAAGAGTTTTTCCTACATTTTATTCTCTTCGTGGTTCGACCCAGTTTGTCTAGTTCACTGCTCTCCTGGATTCTCCCTTTTTGTACCTCTGACATTTTTTTTTCTTTTTGTGTATTCCTGACCTGTAGATTCTTTTTCTACTGCTTTTTTGACATTGACTTTGGATTACATCTGGATCTCTCTGCCCAGTTGTTTCCTCCATTTACTTCAATAAACAAAGTGTGTGTAACTCTGTGTGTGTCTGCAATTATATGTAGGCTCTATTTAGGAGTGTGTGTGTGTGTTCATGGTTGGTTAACCCCCATTGGTTAACCAGGTTTTTGTGACTGCTGTCCCTTTGAGATGCTGGGGGGGATATAAAAAGAAGTTTGTGGGTGCAGGGTCTCTTCTTTCATTTGCGCTCTTCTTTTCATCTGCGCTCTTGCTCTTCTTTTCTCTTGGCTTCCTTTGGGGTCCTTCTCCGTGAGGCAGCCTGCACCGGTTGGTATCTCTGTTTCCATTAGGTATTGTTGTTACTTTAATCTAGTATGGTTATGTTATTGTTTTATATTTTGTTGGTTATTGAATAAATCTGGTTAATTGTGTAGCCACGGTCTTCCTTGATTATAGCTGTACTGGGCCAGATGAGCTCATTATTAGTATCAGTTAAAAGGTAAATCAATGCTAATACCAATTCCCTCTAAAGTATCCCATCTGCTACGCATGTTTATGATAAACCTCTGACAAAGCAGGCTATTGTTTATAGCAAGGTACTTTATAAAGTTGGTTAGGTATATTCTATAACCTGCACTGATCTATTTGAGAAGTGAGTTCTTTTAGATTCTTATCAACTATAATTTGGAGTCAGATATTTTATAAGTTTTATGCACGTCAATCCTTCTTCTGCACCTATTTCCGTCCTTGGTTGTAGGCAAGCAGGTAGGTTAGTTAAATCTCATAACTAAAACCCCTCCACACACACCCCCTTATATACACCCTCATTACCCAGCAGGCATTTCAACGTTGAATCGACGTTGAATCAACGTCGAATGTGATGGTTGAAACAACGTTGGATTATGTGTCGATTTTAAAAGGTGAATCATCGTTGATAAGCCAACGTCGTTTCAACGTCATACATTCAACCTTGAATAAACCATAAAATTCACGTTCATGATGTTCAAAATTGCATGGGAGAGAGGAAAAAAACAACTGTATGCCATAATGAAAAAAAGAACAATTTAATTTTTTTTTATTCTCTCTGTAAAATCATTCTCGGAGAACCACCACACAACCTCAGTCATGGCCTCTGGGAGTCTGGGAATCGAACCCACGACCCTCCGGTCTCAAGACCAGTTCCCTAACTGCCAGGCCACAACTGCCTTGCCCTAAACCTGTTGATTTGTCATTGCGAAGTTTTGTTTCTGCCTCAAAACATTTCAAATTGCTTGATGTTGTCTTCCTGGTTAATACCTGCCTGTTTTTGACGACGTTTTTGGACGAATTAATAAATAAATAAAAATTATATTATTATTATTATTATTATTATTACTACTACTACTAATAATAATAATTAATACCTCTTTCAAAACCCTCAGCCAATGCCAAAGAGTTGTTTGTACTTTCTTATTGTATGTGTTTTTTGAACTTGAAATGGTAATACAAAGGAAGGTTGAAGATATTACGTTGATTCACCGTTAATAGTTCAACGTTTGCGCAACCATTTAACATTAAACGTTGATTCAACGTTGTTTCAATGTTGAAACAACAACGGACAGTATTTCAACTATATTTCAACCACATTTCAACGTTGAAGGTCGGTCGTGTGCCAGCTGGGTATGTATACACCTACACACAACCATATACACATACATAACACACACACACACACACACACACACACACACACACACACACACACACACACACACACGCACATGTACATCCACACAAACATACACTCCCACACACATTCAACCACACCCATATACACTCTTACGGACATGTATACACCCACAAATGTACTTACATTCACCCCAATATATACACACACCCATATACACTCTTACGGACACGTATACACCCACAAATGTACGTACACATTCATCCCAATATATACACACACACACACCCATATATACCCCCCCCCTCCCAACACGTACACATTCACCCATCTATACAAAAAGAGACAAGGACAAAGACACATTCATCCAAACTAACACACCCTCCGTGGCGGGGGCAAATGGCTGGACCAGCAAGGATCGGCAGCAGCTCCAGGACGCCACCAGTCCAGCCCCGCGCTAGCGACCCATCCCTGTCCCGGCAGGGAGCAGGAAACGGGTGAAGGAAGGCCTTCCCACCCCTCCACCCCCAGTGCTGTGTAGTGTGTAGGTGTTGGTGTATATGCATGTATGGTAGTGTGTGATACTATGGTGTAGTTAAAATTGAGGGGACAGGTGCTGGTACAAATGTGGGCAAAGCCCCGGGCCACTGGTCAGTGTTTGTACACACCGTCCCCTCAAAAGCCCTCAATGTGTAAAGTGCAGTAAAAACTGAGGGACAGACAGTGGTGAGGAGACGGGTGAGGTCATGACAGCAGGCCCACCTCATTGATTTCTGGGTAACATGCCTGCCCCCCAGGATCCTAAATGTATGAGTACTGTGTATGTGTGTGTTTGTATGTGTGGGGGGTGTGGGGGTGGGGAGCGTAGATCCAGAGGAAATGGTCCTCTGGAAGAGGAGAGCCAACTAACTAGCTGGCTCATTAGGCACCGTGTTTCATCCCATATATACACCCACACACATTGATCCTATATATACACCCACATACATTCATCCCATATATACACCCACACACATTCATCCCATATATACACCCACACACATTGATCCTATATATACACCCACATACATTCATCCCATATATACACCCACACACATTCATCCCATATATACACCCACACACATTGATCCTATATATACACCCACATACATTGATCCCATATATACACCCACACACATTGATCCTATATATACACCCACACACATTCATCCCATATATACACCCACACACATTCATCCCATATATACACCCACACACATTCATCCCATATATACACCCACACACATTCATCCCATATATACACCCACACACATTCATCCCATATATACACCCACACACATTCATCCCATATATACACCCACACACATTCATCCCATATATACACCCACACACATTCATCCCATATGTACACCCACACACATTGATCCTATATATACACCCACACACATTGATCCCATATATACACCCACACAAATTCATCCTATATATACACCCACACACATTCATCCCATATATACACCCACACACATTCATCCCATATATACACCCACACACATTGATCCTATATATACACCCACACACATTCATCCCATATATACACCCACACACATTCATCCCATATATACACCCACACATTCATCCCATATATACACCCACACACATTTATGCCATATATACACCCACACACATTCATCCTATAATACACCCACACACATTCATCCCATATATACATCTCCACACACATTCATGCCATATATACACCCACACATTCATCCCATATGTACACCCACACACATACACACCCACACAACTTCATCCCATATGCACAACACACTCATGTATGCACCCACAATCATACCAATCACACAATAATCAAATGACAACACACATCAACAGGATTGAAGATAAGCCTGTCTGAGTCTGAAACCCAGCGCCCCCAGCCCACTCCAGATACCCCCAACAGCCACCGCCCCACCCCCACCACCCAGACACCTCAGAGCCCCAAGGCCCAGACCCGATGCCCCGACAGAAGGCAGACCGACCTACCCCACCCAGCGGCGTGCCCGCAGTGGCGAAGGTCACCCCCACGTGGGCAGGGCCCCAGGCCCCGTGTCCCGCCACCTCGCTGAGGGCCAGCACCAACCCCCCCGATAGACCTTCTGATTCAGGAGCATCCAGTGCTATGTCCACTGTGAATCTCTGAATGAAAATACTCACATGACTTTTCTGGATGCTTTGACCACTGGCAGCAGTCTCAGTAGACATTCCTCTGATGGGTCATATTTCCTTAGGTCAAATTCATCCAGCTCCTCTTCTGAGTTCAGCAACACAAACACCACAGCTGACCACTGAGCAGGAGAGAGCCTGGCTCCACGCAGACGAGTGTCACCTCCTCTGCTCAGGTATATTTGGACTTCCTGTACTAGAGAATGATCGTTCAGTTCATTCAGACAGTGGAACAGATTGATGGATTTCTCTGGAGAGGGATTCTCCCTGATCTTCTCCCTGATGTACTCAATGGTTTCCTCTTTGCTGTGACAGCTGCTTCCTGTCTGTGTCAGTAGTCCTCGTAAGAGAGTCTGATTGGACTCTAGTGAGAGACCCAGAAGGAAGCGGAGGAAAAGGTCCAGATGTCCATTCTGACTCTGTAAGGCCTTGTCCACTGCACTGTTGAGGAGGTCAGACAATGTGTTTTTGACCAATCCAGGTTGTTGCTGTTCCAGCACATTGGTGTAAGTAGAGATGAAGGTAATGAACACATATAAAGCAGCCAGAAACTCCTGAACACTCAGATGTACAAAGCTGAACACCTTCCCCAGCTGTAGACCAAACTCCTCTCTGAAGATCTGAGTGCACATTCCTGAATACACTGACATTTCTCTGACATCAATGCCACTGTTTCTGATGTCGTGCTCATAGAAGATCAGGTTGCCTTTTTCCAGCTGTTGGAAAGCCAGTTTTCCCAGTGCCAAAACATGTTTTCTAGATTGTTGAGGGTCAGTGTCACTTTTCTGATCATACTTTTGGTCCTTGTGTTTGATGTGAAAGATCAGGAAGTGTGTGTACATCTGAGTCAGAGTCTTGGGGATCTCTCCACTCTCTGCTTCACCCAACATCCTCTCTAGAACAGTGGCTGCAATCCAACAGAAGACTGGAATGTGGCACATGATGTAGAGACTTCTTGATGACTTCATGTGTGAGATGATTCTGTTGGCCAGACTCTGGTCTCTGATTCTCTTCCTGAAGTACTCCTCTTTCTGAGGATCACTGAACCCTCGTACCTCTGTTACCTGGTCAACACACTCAGGAGGGATCTGATTGGCTGCTGCTGGTCGAGAGGTTATCCAGAGGAGAGCAGAGGGAAGCAGATTCCCCTTGATGAGGTTTGTCAGCAGCACATCCACTGAGGTCGACTCTGTTACATCCCACACGCTGTCATTGTTCTGGAAATCTAGAGGAAGACGACACTCATCCAGACCATCAAAGATGAACAGAATTTTGTACTGTGTATAGTGAGTTGGTTTTAATTCATGTGTTTCTGGAAAAAAGCAATGAAGAAGCTGTACCAGACTGAACTTTTTCTCCTTCATCAAATTCAGCTCCCTAAAAGGAAGTGGAAATATGAAGAGAACATCCTGATTTACATTTCCTTCAGACCAGTCCAGTATGAACTTCTGCACTGAGACTGTTTTACCAATTCCAGCCACTCCTTTAGTCAGCACAGTTCTGATGACTTTGTCTTGTCCTGGTAAGGGTCTAAAGATGTCACTGCATTTGATGGGTGTCTCCTGAGTTGCTGGTCTCCTGGATGCTGTCTCAATCTGTCTCACCTCATGTTCATTATTCATCTCTCCACTCCCTCCCTCTGTGATGTAGAGCTCTGTGTAGATCTCATTCAGAAGTGTTGTGGATCCATGCTGTGAGATTCCTTCATTAATTTTCTGACATTTTTCCCTCAGTTTGGATTTGAGTTTTCTGTAGCAAGCAGTGGCCAGTTCTGATAAAGAGGAAGACAACAGCACACATGTTAATGTCTTTAGGATCAATCATAACAGACTCATCACAGGAAATACAAGAAAAGACATAATTATTACAGTCACCCAGGGGGCTGTGTATTCCTGTGGAGAGTACACTTCTCACAGTTGTGTGATTGGTTGTGTAATACTTGTGTTAAAATTGTAAAGTGACCTTGAGTATCTTGAATGGCGTATAAAAAAAGTACGTCTTGAAAGTGAGTATATAAATTGAACATTAATTCATCACTATGAATAGATTTTTAGTCCCCATAGATTGGCCATGATACATTCAGGAAATTGAAATACTGTAAGTGTTAAATTAGAGGTAGGTTAGAGTGTCTGGGTATGACATTGAGAACACATGCGTTGATGGAGGAAGCCATTACACCAGCTGAAGTTCCACCACACACACTGGTAACTGTCACCTGACTGAGGAGACCTACAACTAGCAGACTGGACATCTGAGAGACAATGGAGGGAAATAGAAAACACACCTGTGTATGACATCATGAGACAGTGACCTGTGGTCAAATCTGATTGGTCAAATCTCAGTTCTAAAGAATAACAATGTATCCTCAAAACTCCAACATTCTACAATCACATGACAACAGTGATAAATGTAGGAGAGTCTTGAGTCTGCACCTGAGCAGACTACACTGAAGGGAGGTCAACTGAGGACAGATCAACACTGATTTAATATCCTCATTGTGAACTGAGATTCACCAACAGTGTCCTCCCTCTGAAGTAATAAAGTGATGTTATGATGTCATGACCCAGAGCTCTTACTGGTCTCTAGTGTGTTAGCGAGGTCTGTCTGGTTCATGTTCCTCAGGACGTGCAGTGTGATCTTCATCGCCCCCTCTCTAACACTGCTCTGATCCTCCTCATCCTCCACCTGTCTCTCAGTGCATGCTGGGTAATCTGGACTCAGTAGATTCTTGAATCTCTTCAGCTCATTTTTCACCAGAGAGATGATTTTGTGCTCCAGCTCCTGAATAAACAGTATCAGTAAAACTACAGTGTTACAGACAGATGATTATAACACTGGATAATCCATTAAACATAAGAGAGGACTGAACTGAGAGGGACTGGGTGGTCCTGTGGACATTATGGTTTATTACCAAAGTTTAAGTACAAAAGTCTAATATATATAATATATTATATTATAATATAATAAATATAAAGTTTCAATTGTAGGTAGTTTTATAAAGTTTTATAAATGATCTGTGATGTAAACACTAATGATAAGACCCTTCTCCCACACACACAATAAACACAATCCACATACACATAATACAACCACTGAGCACAAGCAAGACAGAACATAATACAATATCTCCCAATACAAGAACCACCACAGAACAAGAGAATCAACAAAGATTAAATAGGACAGACTAACAAGAGAATCAACAGAGCTTAAATAGGACAGACTAACAAGAGAAGGGACAGAGATTAAATAGGACAGACTAACAAGAGAAGGGACAGAGATTAAATAGGACAGACTAACAAGAGAAGTCAACTGTGAAGAGGTGGGACTGATAATCTCAGGGTGGAGTTACTGAATGGAAGGAGGGACAGACAGACATGAAAAACACATGGGAAGTATAAACAGGGAAAGGCTGGGCGGGGCTAGAGGGACCAAACAGACAGATTGACAGGAGAGGGTGGAGCTCAGACTGACACCCTTCTACCATACAATCACACTGGGTGGGGCTAGACACACACACACAGACACATACACAGATACAGACCTTGAATACTGACTCCAGTTTGTCTTTAGAAATATTTACAGGTTTCTTTTGGGCACTGTGGTCAAACAGAACAACAACTTTAATGGAAAATCTACATTTTATAGACTTGATTCACTTGAATACATGTTACATTCAAGCTACTTATATTGTAGTTTACTCTTTTGACACTAGATGGCACCATTCATCATCCTCCTTCTACCCCGTTCATCGCTGATCAGTTTATGACCACAGCACCACTTATATATTCATATATATCAGAACACAAGACATTTAATAGAAATGTGTTTTTTCTGTGTAATAAATCATATACAGAAGGAGTTTGGGAGTTAGTTGGGAAACATTTTGGAACTCAGCCAAGAATATTAAAATGAATGAAACTATTAATAATGAAAACTCGAGGAGCTGCACAAAGCTCCATTGATAATGTACAGACTGGTGGAAAGACCTGGAGAATTTAGACATAACATGAACACAGTCAGATAATGAAAGGGCCTCTACATGCTGCTGGATGAACTGTGGATATAGGATGACACTGTAAAAGGCCTCATTTGATAAAGGTCCAGATCAGGGGATCTTTAAACAGATAGAACTTTTACATTTGGACCTCATACATATATAATGAATGTGTATATGAATATGAATGACTGGGGTGTGAAGTCATGATGATAATAATGGTGGTAGAATCTAAAGCAGATATGTAAATAGAGTAGGAGGGGCAATATGTATCTGATTAGAATATGTCACGGTAGGCCGGTCCGTCTCCTCAGGGGATCCACCCACTTCACATCACTCCACCTCCCGTTCACTCCATAGAACACAAGCCCTGCCTACTGATCAGTTCTCTTCATTCTCTTCAGAATATACCATAGGAGAATATACCTTAGCAAAAATACGTTTATTCAAGTTTACTTTTTTTTTAAACTAGAAATGTTCCAATTTAGTCCGAAAAAGTATTAAATTGGTATATGTATATATATATACACCATTTATTTATATATATCATTTATATATAATAAAATGAACTTTAAGTATACTACCTTTTTGCTAAGGGTAAACATTAGGGCTTCTCTGAGCCATGGAGACTTTCATGTAGGGGAGAGACTCAACTGTACACCAACGTTGATCTACAATAAAGTGGGACCTGTTATTCTCATCAAGTGATCTTGGGGTCTGTCTTCTTTATTTTTTTTATTTCTCTGTTCCTTATTTGTTTAGTTCAGTGGTACTGGCTTTAATGTGGGACTAAGGAACCACAAATATTTACTCCCTCCACACATACGCAAGAACTGAGGAGTGAGAGAGAGAGGGAGAGGAAAATGTGGAGAATGAAGACTTTAAATACTTTTAGTCTGATTAAATAATCTGTGTGTGTAATGTGTCACTCACTGTGGGTCAGGGGTCACAGGTCCACTGCTGAAGGCAAGAGGCTGATGCATGGACCAGTCACTCTTCATAGACACACAGCTGGGTACTGGAGATGATTCACTCTTCATTAACACACAGCTGGGTACTGGAGATGATTCACTCTTCATAGACACACAGCTGGGTACTGGAGATGATTCACTCTTCATTAACACACAGCTGGGTACTGGAGACGCTGCTTTCTTCAAACTGATGAAGATGAGGAAAGTGTTGAGTAATTACATCCTTCACTACATCTCATTTATCCTGAATATTCCCTCTTCCTGTTTCCTCAGATTAAGTGCTGATGTAAAGCTCCTCACTTTGGGTCAGAGGTTCCTCCTCCACTGCTGGAGTTATGAGTCTCCATCATGGAGTTGTTCCTCTTCACACACACACAGCTGGACACTGGAGATGCTGCTCTCTGCTCCCTGTCAACAGTTCATCATAAAGAGGAGGAGCAGGACACTGAAACACTGATTATAATGAGCCTGATGTCACTGCAGTGTGACTCCACAACCAAACACAAGCCCAGTAACACTACAGGAAAAGGACATTTTAACAGATTTGTTCATTACGTTTTCCAGTTTCTGTAACTGTTGTATACAGTGTTGTATATGTACTTGAATGCTTACTTGACTGACATGTTACACTATCACCATCTCTTGTGTGATGGAAATGTAATGATTTCCCTTTATGCCAGACTTTCTTAATATATATTAAACACATTAGATGTATATGTTAGAGCTCTTTTGCATATATGTGTGTTAATCATGGCACTGAAGCCATCCTTGTGGCTTCAGTAGGCTCTGAACCTCTGACCCAAAGATGTGTTTGTGTTCTCTCTGGACGGCCTCGGCTCAGTCCTAATCTGATGTTTGTCTGGTGTTCCTAAACTGACCTCGCTGAAGGTGCCGGCCGGTCCCACCCCCAATCTCAACTTGGAAGGGGTTATCTTAATAGCCCCTTATCTTATCTTATCTTAATGCCTAATCTTAATTTGGAAGGGGCAACGGCGGCACTCAGTCCACCATGCCATCACGAGGATGCTGAGCGTGGATGGGGCATACGAGGGGAGAGGTCAATATACACCTGTCAAATCAGTGTTAATTATTTTATGTTTCATCCAATCACATTTAGTTAATCACCTCATGTTCACCTCGTGGACACTGTGTGTGCTTTTGATTAAAGTATAAAAGATGAGAGTTTGGAGAGGGGAATTAGCTCTCTTTTGCAGACGCCTTGTGCGTTTGTAACAGGGGTCTCTTGGAGAGGGGTCTCAGGGCTCTCTTTGCAAGCGCCTTGTGCGTCTGTAACAGGGGTCTCTGGAACTAATCCATACTTGCTTAATTAATCCATACTTTCTTAAATAAATCATTATACTTTATTATCTTACCCAACTGCTTCTGACTTTTATTGTGCTCACCATTTAAGGGTTTCAGAATTTCAACCACAATTGGTAACCGGTATCACTCTTTTTTAACTAATGTTCCACTTAGATGTTCCAGTTCAGAACGAATAAAGTGTGATTTAAAGCCCAAGACATTTCTTTCAACGGGACAAAATCTGTCTATTCAGTGACTGAGAAAAACATCAGCCAGGAAACGTTAGAGTCTTTACAGATTCAGCTAAAAAATCTTAAATTCTACATGTGTGACGACCGTCTAGTTAATTCCGTATAGAATTTAAATAAGACGCCATTTCCAGAGCGACAGAAGTTCAAACTTGACGAAAATACCAAGCTCGCTTTAGCATACATCAGTAATCCTTAGCCTATAGCACAATTACAGCTCCTCCGGTTTCATTAAATCTGTAGTGTAGACCTCATGGGTCACTTATGAGAGGACGTACTGAAATTATCCTGAAGATCTAGGGTGACCGTATTTTCATTTGGGAAAACCAGGACCCATTTTAGGATGGGCGTGGGGGGGTAGGGTATTGCGTCACACGCAGCGCCGTCCCCTTGTGCCTGTAAATTTAAATTTTAATGGTCCAATGAAGGTAATTAAAAAATTTCCTCACTTAAAAAAACCCGGGACGCCCGGGACAGGACGTGAAAAACGGACATGTCCCGGGAAATACGGAGGTTTGGTCACCCTATTTAACATCTACTCGCTTTAGAATCTGCTCTGTCGTCTGTTTTCAATTCGGCTATTTTGCCATCTTGCAGTAAGACTCACAGACCTTTTCGTACATATTCAGACTGGCTTACGCCCCTTTATCGTTAGAACAATAATGTAACATTTATAACATTTCTCAGTGTTAATAAACTCACCGTCGTATGTCAGTCGTGCGTTCATAAGGTGTTTCTTCTTGTTTACTGTCGGTTTAGTCTTGTCCCAACTGGCCTCACCCATCTCACCTTTACCTGTTTTACCTGTTTGTAGTGTTTTGTGGGTTGGAAGCCTAAATTGTGTAAAAATAAAGAAATAAATACTTAGAATTGTTTAAACTATGGGCACTGTTTAAGTGCAGAGATTGCACCTGCAAACGATTGTAGATTGATTAGGGCAACCAGTTAAAATGAGGGGTAATGTTAAAGGAGACAGGCTTGTTTGGGTTGTGAGAACTGTGGCGAGTTGAGAGCGGTACTTAGATTGGTGCGGGAGGGAGTCGTTTGCTGTGGCTAGAGCAGCCGACGATGAAGATAGTTAGCAGCCAATTTATTTGTTCCTGTGTCAGGAGGGGAGGAACGATTGCCTCCTGTAGAAAGGTAGTTGGGCGAGTAGTGCAGGGTTTACCCGTGCCGCTGTGGAACGTAGTGCTGTGGTTGGGGAGTGCCGTGGGGACTGCTGGGCCACTGATTTTACATTCATGGTGATCGCCTGACCTTGCCTAATTGTGTGTGATAATAAATAGTCATCTTGTAGAAAATACTCCGTTGGTGTGTGTGGTTGCATTTAGCCTCTGCGCCGGACCGTCCGGCTTAACAAAGGTGGTGGCAGCATTTCCGCTACCCAATACGTTATAGCAAATATTACAGTATTTTATACTATTCTAAAAGTTTACAATTTAAGTTACCAAAAAATAGTTTTTACAATAACAGTCTCCTTGAGCCTTTCAACCTTTTGCCTCATTTCAGGCTTCAAACATAAAGATATAAAAACTTTATTTTGCAAGTCACTGTACACTTAGTTAAAATCAACCTACAAAATGGCAAAAATCTACCAACAAAACATTACTATAAAATAATTTGTTTTACCAGGGAGGTCCTTGAGAAACTTCTGTAAATTGAGATGTCGCTATAAATATTGCAAAATATTTCTGGCTGCTTATTTGTTCTCAGTATTATTTCATTTACAGAGAGAAGTCTAAAGGACACCAGGGTTGACAGAGCTGTGAGTGTTGGCAAAAAGATTGTGAGTGTCTTTTCTCACAGCTGGAAGAGGCAGCGATCACTTCAAGATGAACAGAGAGACATGGGCCACCTCAACACAAACTTGTAACAGAAACTCCCACAAGATGGGGATGTAAGCAGAAGATGATCCAGCGGCTACTGGAACAAGAAAAAACATCACTCAGGTCTTGGCTGCTGACAGGTCAACAAGGCACCTAGTCCTTATGTGGCAAGATATGGAGGTACTTGACTCTGTGAACAAGGCCCTTGGTCCTCTTCTAGAGTTTACAAATGCACTGTCTGCTGAGGACTATGTTACTGTCTCTTGTTTGAAGCCAGTGCTTCAGTTGTTTACCAGTGACATTCTACATTTACATTTACATTTATGGCATTTAGCAGACGCTCTTATCCAAAGCGACTTACAAAAGTCGCTCTACAAGTGAAAGACAACGACACAGACCTGACGAAGACTATAAAAAAAAATCTGTAACCCTTAAATGGTAAGCACAATCAAATTCAGAAACAGTTGGGCAAGATCTTCTTCTTCTTCTTTCGGCTATTACTGTTTAGGGGTCGCCACAGTGGATCAAACTCCTCCATCTGGCCCTGTCCTGAGTGTCCTCCACTGACACACCAGCCACTCTCATATCCTCTACCACTCCATCCATAAACCTCCTCTTAGGTCTACCTCTCCTCCTCTTGCCTGGAAGTTCCATCCTCAAGACCCTCCTACCAATATACCTCTCCTCCCTCTTCTGTACATGTCCAAACCCAGTTGGGTAAGATAATAAAGTAAAATAAATTTATTAAGCAAGTATGGATCAATCCAGAGGTCTCATTTTACAAACACTCAAGAGCGCCTGCAAACGAGACTTAATTCCCCTCTCTGAACTCTCATCTCTTATACTCTAGTTCATAAGCACACAAGGTGTTCACGAGGTGAACATGAGGTGATTAAAGCATATGATTGGATGAACATGACATAACTCACACATGATTTGACAAATGTATATTGGCCTCTCCCCTCATGCCCCATCCTCACACTCAGTACATGGTCCAGAAGAGATTGAGGTTATGAAAGCCAGAGCAGTTCAGGAGATGGAATCTTATCTGTCAGAGCAAAGTGGCACCTCTGACTTTGAAACACCTCAGCAAGCTTCAGCATCAGCAGAAGACACAGCAAGTGATGCAAAGAGACTAAAGAAGACTCTTGGAAGCTTTTTTCAAGAGGGCAGTCCCTGACAAGGGAGTACACACAATGTAAGCAGAGCTAAACAGCTACTTACAGTGTTCTCCAGCAGACAGTGAAGGCGATCCTCTTGCATGGTGGACGCTGCATGATATTAACTTTCCTCGGGTTAGTCATTTAGCAAGAAAATACCAGCTACCAGTGCAGCCTCTGAAAAGCTTTTTAGCACAGGAGGCAATATTGTAACATGCCAGCGGTCAGCACTGAAGGCTGCTACAGTGAACATTCTGGTCTTTTTAACAAAGAACTGAATTATTTCAGAAATCAGGGTGCCCATTTGCATATGTTTGTGGAAGAACGCTGGAGTGACCAGGTAATTCTTCATCTTCCACCTTTCTCTGATCCTTGGTCTTCAGTGGTGTCTGCATCAGTTGCTGGGACACAATGTCCTGCTCTTCTTTTATCTGTTGTTCTGTCTTGGTCAGTGTGTCCACTGCAAAGAAGACATGAGGATATAACGAGGATCCAGCAGTGTCACTAGCACCAAACATTTTCTCTCCTCCATCCCTGCAAACCTTTTCTGCAGCAGGTTTCCCTGAGTGTTTCCATCCTCCTCATGTTATGACCCTCTGCCTGAAGCTCCATCTTCAGCACAGCAATGCTTGGGATGACACTGGAGATGGAGCCTCTAAACTGTTGATCTCAAGAGGAACTTCCTCAACAGGTTCCAGCATGTCAATCAAACTGGAAATTATGTCCCATTGATCAGCAGTTGGTGTAGCAAATGTTCCCTAATCTCCAGCATAGATGTTCAGTGTTTCTGCTCCAGCATCTCTGCATCATGTGGTGCGTGGAGCTCCAGCGAGTGAGTTCAGAAGGAATGATGCTGTGCTGGAGGAGGCCAAGTTCTTTTACAACTGTTTTCAGATTCTGCTTTGCAAGCACAAAGTGGCTGAAATGTTTATCAATGTTCTTTAGCTTGGCATTAATGTCCAAATGACGTTAAAATAAAAATAAAAAATGTCTGTGTGGTAGTTTTAGAAGTGAGCAAAAAACTGAAAAGTGCACTGAAAACAGAGAATCAAGCAAAAAACAAACGTGTGCTGAAAACAGTGAAGCAAACGCACTTAACTGTGTGATTCTTGTTTCTCTGATCACACTGTCACTGGTTTTGCTCGGTTGTTTTGCTCAGTGTGTCTTACTTGTTCAATTGAACCTCATCTTTGCTCTCTTGTATTAAAGACAGTAATCTCACTCCATAGGACTGGAGTAAATTTCAGTCTTTCTCTTTAATGGACAGAAATATGCAAATGTACATCACACCAAAACATAAAACATAACTTTACATAAGTTGCAATTTAACCAGCAAAATCACACACAAAATCCTATACTTTGCCCAGTTATGATGCTGTATATCAATATGTGGTTGTCTACTACCATCTACTGGACACATACCGGAACTGCAGGGAAATTTCTGCATAAATGGAAAATACTGGATAAAACAGTAAAATGTAGAAGCGGGTTCTACACTGCACAGATAACTACTCTGCATGTAATCACAGGACTTTATTTACCCCTAAACCTAGAAAGCTAGAAATGCAGGGAAGACAGTAACTTGAGGCAAGAAAAAGTGGAGAGAGAGTGAGAGTGAGAGAGAGAGTGAGAGAGAGAGAGAGGTTTTGTTCTCCAGTTGTGTGTGTAGAGGAGTGTGTTTCCATGGGGACTCAGGTGTTGCTCCAGTACACAGGAGGTTATTCTAGTTCACACACACACATTGAGGAGTCAACACCAACACAAAACCCTGCATAGAGGGCCTCAGTGAATTTGGAGTGGAGTGTGTGTAAGTGTGTGAGTGTGTGTGTGTGAGAGGAGACGCTGTAGAAGGACAGAGTGCCGGCCGGCCAGTCCAGATACACTCCTACTCTGTTGGAGCTGGAGGGGGGGGCAGAGATGTTAGTGTAGTTATTATTGTGATGGACAGAGTATCTGTTATAATTGCAGCACAGCATCCAGGACTTTATATTACATCCAAACACACAGTCATCACTGTCTCCTTTCCTGCTGATTCCTTTATATGTCACTGCTATACCAGCATATCCACTCCACTCAACCTCCCAGTAACAGCGTCCAGTCAGACTTTCTCTACACATCACCTGATCCCAGTCATCAAATCTCTCTGAATGATCAGGATACGTCTGCTGCTCCTTCACACACGTCACCTTTCTGTTCCCCTCAGACAGAGAGAGAAGTGTGTGTGCTGTGTTTGGGTCCAGTGTGAGCTCACACGCATCTGCACACAAGGAGAGACATTAGAGGAGATGACACAAATACTGTTTGTGTATATCTGTGTGTGTATGTATGTGTATCTGTGTGTATGTATGCCGATAACGGCACTAATTAAATTTAACTGGCAGACCATTTTTATCTGTATATATAAAGGCCCACCACTAATATATATACATAAATGCTGCTTACATTTTCTATGTATATGTATCTGCATACGTGTGTGTATGTGTGTGTGTGTGTGTGTGTGTGTGTAACCGCTGCTTACATTTTCTTAGTCCTGGTTTGAGTCTGATCTTCCCTGCATGATCCACCCTAAACACACACACACACACACACACACACACACACACACACACACACACACACACACACACACACACACACACACACACACACCCACACCTATATAACAGGACTGTCTGTCTCTCACAAATATGCACCTAGATAACAGAACTGCCTGTCTCTCTCACACACACAAGCACCTACATAGCAGGCCTGTCTATCACACACACACACACACACACACACACACACACACACACACACACATCCACACAGATAACAGGACTGTCTCACAGACCTAGAAAATAAGTGTGCCTCTCTCACACATGCATCTACAAAACAGCACTGCCTCTCACACACACATACACCTAGATCACAGGTCTGTCTGTCTCTCACACACACACGGAATTAGATAACAGGACTGCCTCACACAGACATGCACCTAGATAAAAGGATGCACATCCACCTCGATTACAGGATGACAGCAATTAAAGTTTAGAAGGTCATTCAAGTGATTTGTTCATTTATACCAAATAATTATTATATTGTCATTATAATAAAAATGCAGATGCTCTCCCCCATACTCTAACACATTCCAGATTAACCCATCGAATAAATGCAAACTATATTAAGGGTTAAATGTTGGTTAAGGGTAATGTGTAATGCAGTGGCGATTGCTCTAAGACTGCAAGGGAAGCTCAGCTTCCCCTAAAATGTCAAAAAATAAGTGATCAAACATATACTGTTGTGTGTACATGTCATTGACTAAATATGCGCTAAACGCGCTCAACGTTTGTTCGGAATAAACTTGTTATCACTGGTAACGACGCGGCTTTCCTCTCACTCAGTCCCGCAGCTTCACAGCGCTTTAAACGGTGTGGACGCTGAGCGTCTACAGCAGGGGTCGGCAACCTATGGCACGCGTGCCACCGTTGGCACGCGGAGGCATAATCAGTGGCACGCGACACGCTGGACCAGCATCAGCAAAAAAAAATAATTAGTACTAAAAATCTCAGACAGAGAGCACGATCCTCCAATCGAAATCGCTCCTCAACGCTCCGATAAGCAGATGCGTTTATATTTGGCGATCGATCGCGATATAATACTTAATTTGTGTCCATTTACACCCCAAGCTCAACCCCCGCTCAACAACTTACGTTCGCCCCCCCCCCCCCCCCAACAACTTACGGTCGCCCCCCCCCCCCCCCCAACAACATACGTTCGCCCCCTCGTTCGTTAAAAGAAACGAAGAAAGAAACGTTTCTTGTTGGTACAACAGGGTCACAGATCATTTTCTTGAAAAGGAACAGAGGGTAGAATTTACGTATAAATAAACCGACACATTTTATGATGTAGGCCGAAATTGAGCTTCCCCTCCTTGAAAGACCAGGATCCGCCACTGGTGTAATGATACATCTTATATAGCTGGTATGGCACCAAACCTCTCAAACCTGTCAAGTTGTCATTGGCTCAGAACACATTGAAACGCCATGAGCCAGCATGACACACTGAAAGACTATGAGCCAATGAAAATCTTCTAAACATTTTGAAGCAATGACAAGCGTGACACTGGTGTTTTGATACAAGCTCCAACACAGCGTTTCAAATCACTCCACTTCAGGAAGAGTGACACACGCGCTGAAGCCTCAGTGTCATTTGCTCAAAAAAATTTAAAAAATGATCTAGATGGACATAATCAGTGTTATGAATTACACATAAGAGCAGATAGATAGAGTATAATAGACTAAACTCTAATCTGTCAGCATTGTGCTGTTGTCGCTGACAATATACGCAAATATCTAACAAAAATGTTAGTTTTCCAATGTAGAAATATTACTACGTCATGGTAATAAACTGTTTTAAATGTCTTCACTATCTCAGTAGACTGAGTGAATTTCTTCTCTGATGAAGTAAATCTTGATAAATGATCCGTTTCCTAACTCTTCTCTGGGTACAGTGAGAATGTTTTTCCACATAATGTAAGTAGAGAAACAAACGTGCTCCACAAACGTCTTCACTCTCATCACATCCTCATCTCTCCTCCACCTCACCTGCTACTCTGAATTACTCTAATGACTCTTCAGCCGCCATGTTTCAAACACTCACCTGATCTACTTAGATCTACTATAAGCTTAAAGTAGATCTACTATAAGCCCTGTGCTAATTGGCTGAGGGAGAAAGAAGAGGAATCTGATTAGCTGACCGAGGAGAAAACCATAGAAACAAAAATGCAATTTGCTCTATTTACGTTGTGAAAGTGTATTTGTACCCAGACTGAGCGCAGTAGAGTGATGATGTTAATGCAAAGAGGAGAGACGCTGTTTGCCCTTTAACATCTGAATGTTGCCATCATTATAGAGGTAATTGTAACATAAGGTAATGTAATATGCATTTACATTCAATAACAACACGTTTGAAATATAATCTTCAAACTCACCACCAGCTGTAGAATGTACAACCATTCAATATAACACAGTAACAGCACATTGCACTACAATTCTCTATTCCTCTCTCGCTCTCTCTCTCTCTCTCTCTCTCTCTCTCTCTCTCTCTCTCACTCTCTCTCTCTCACACACACACACACACACACACACACACACACACACCTCTATAGGGTCTAGACTTCACCGATTACATTCACTGCCTTGTGTGTGGAGTCAAAACCTTTAAAGAATATTCCAGGATCAATAATTAACTATACTGATAGGCTACTGATAAAAGTAGGTGTGTCCGGGGCACAGCTCTCTGTCCCATAGCAAACTTTAAGGCAACCAATTAAAGAGCTTCTCCAGATCACATGCTTGCCAAAAGTTTAAGGACCTACATAGACACCCATTAGTCTGGCGCCCCACACACAGGAAGTATACAGTACACATGTAATGTCACAGAAATTCAGCACATAGAATTCTTGATCCTTTTTTAAATGTACGATAATTGCCAGAATTACTAGTCTCATAATACGTTTGCAATATATAATTTACATAAGTTCATATGTCTAAGTAACATTTTTTCTCTGGATAATTTGATGATGGCGGCACCCCAGCGCCCCCTACTGATGAGCTGCCACTGGTGTCATGTATGATACTGTATGTATTTTAGGAATATTTTAGGTCATGTGTGTGTCATGTGTGCTGTTTCCATGTATGACACTGTTCTTCTCACATTTGGAGTGTGTGTTCACACACAGGGTGTTTAAGGGGATTCCTACATACCTGAGTGTGTCCAGTCTGCAGTGGGGATCCTCTAGTCTAGCAGAGAGCAGCTTCACTCCTGAGTCTCCTGGGTGGTTGTAAGTCAGATCCAGTTCTTTCAGGTGGGAGGGGTTTGAATTCAGAGCTGAAGCCAGAGAATAACAGCCTTTCTCTGTGACTAAACAACCAGACAATCTGCAGAAAGGAGGGAAAAAGAGGGAGAGAGACAGTGAGGGAGATGCATTTGCAGAGCAGCCAGTATGGGGCGCTATTAAACCTAATAATCCTAAACTGCTTAGCTCTGAACTTTGATATAATGTTGTCAAATGTGTGTGCACAACAGTGATGTCAGTAACGCGTTACTCTAATCTTACCACTTTTTTCGGTAACGAGTAATATAACGCGCTACTATTTCCAATCCAGTAATCAGATTAAAGTTACTTATCCAAATAACTGTGCGTTACTATTTTTATTGTCCCTAGTAAAAATATATATTTTTGCTTTCTTCTTGGTCAGTTCTACTTTTGCGTCTGACCGTAGCGCTCGACTCCGCACGCTGCGCGCGCCCCTGTAATTAAGTAATTTTTTGCAGTGTCCTCCCGTAACGATATGTGGTAGGTAGTATAAAGAAACACCCCTCAAAAACAGGGGAAGGAACATTTACCTGAAGAATTTTAATGTTGCACTGTGTTCCACGTTTGAAAAGTGCTGGAATTTTGACTAACGTCGCCTACTTTAAGAATATTAGCATCCCCACACTGTTCCCGATATCCTTTGCTGTCTCAACTTGCCAAAGCACCTTTCTGTCCCTGCTACCTCTGTTCAAGTGAGATGTGTTGATTTGAGTACTGAGCTGTGGTGGTGCTGTAAATGTCTCTGTATCCTGCTCGTATTAGTCGCGGTGTACAGCATTATTTTCATACAATGTATGCATATGGCCCGTGTCTTATCAGTCACTCTCTTGCCATTTATCATTTCCGCCGGGTTCCCAAAATGCTGCCAAACAAACGATTTGAAAGTGGCAGGGCATCTTCAATAGTAAATACCTGTATTTTCCGACGTCATTCTGGCTGCTTGCTGGATCACAAATCTCGCGAGACAGATTTTTTATGCGACGAGAAATCTCGCGGAGTTACGTCTCGCGAGATCTCGTGACACGAGGGGGGCCGGGTCGCCACCAGAGGGCGCGCAACCCGGCCAGCAGCCGATCCCAGCACACACCCCCGCGCACGTAGCCACTCCCACAGTCGCAATCACCATCATACTGAGCACCTGTTTCTTGTTTACTTTGCACTTCTTAAGCCCGCATGTCGTCTGGTCCAGTGCTGCACATTGCCGCTACACGAGCGTCTCTGGTTGTTAGTGAGTCCGTCACTGCGTTCCCTACTGTGTGTGTACGCTACGAGCTTCACCTTGCATCCACAGTGTGTGCGCTACGAGCTTTACCTTGCATCTACAGTGTGTGTGCTACGAGCTTTACCGTGCATTACTTGCTGTGTATGCGCTACGAGTGTTACTGGTTGCCATGGATAATAAACCACCTTCTGTCCAACCCACGTCTCCGGCTGCCTCTGTCCCGACGCCCCCGGCGTCACAGAAGGATTTTTTATAGTGTACTCAAAGGAAGTTTATTATTTTTAAAAGGAAATTGACCTTTTAAAAGTACATAAATATTTATCTTAAAATTTATTAAATCCCTGTAGTGTCACCACACTTTACTGTTTCCATTTCAGATTAAATTGACAGAAAACTCACCTGAGAATCTCCAGTTTACAGTTTGAACTCTTCAGTCCAGCACAAAGCTGCTCCACTCCTGAATCTTGTAAGTCATTATTATTAATCTCCAGCTCTTTCAGTGAGTTTTCTGTTTGTAGAACTGATGTGAGAGATTTGCAAGACTCCTCAGTGAGACCACAGCCAGACAGTCTGTAAAGGAGGAGTAAATACAGTACAAAATGCAGATCAATCCGATGATGCTGGATTCCAGAATCTGAAATGCTGATTAAATTATTCTCTGTATCTGTCATGCAGCTCAACCCTGGAATCAAAGTGTGTTTAAGTCTGTGAGCGTCTGCGACTAATATGTAGGTTCTATTTAGGAGTTTGTGTGTGTGTGTGTGTGTTCATGTAGTTAACTTTAATAGAAAATATTTTGAATAAAACTTCCTCCATCTCCACCCCCCCCCATCTTTGGAGGACAACTGTGTTTTTATGTACAGATCAAATGATAACAATTCTGTATAATACAGTGCAATATGATAACAATAATTTGGGTTAGGTGGACCATAAGAAGATAGAATATAGAAAAGAGAAGAAGAGAAAAGAGGGGGAGAGAAAATAAAAAGGGAAAAGACAGAAAAAAGGGGAGAAGTAACCACAGGGGAGCAGCCGGGAGAGGACCGGGCACAACAAGCCCCAGACCCAGAACCAGCTGTCCTCACACATACACTCAAACTCATATTTACATTCACCCCCATGTATACACCCCTACATACATACACACACCCCCCTATATACACCCTCATTATGTATACACCTACACCCATCCTTATACACACACACACACACACACACACACACACACACACACACACTCACCCTCATATATAGACCCTAACACATATATACACCCTCATTATGTTTACACCTACACACAACCATATACACATACATACAGTGATGGCTTAGTTACCTTGAAAAAGTAATCCGATTACTGATTACTCATTTTAAAAGTAACTTAGTTACATTACTGATTACTTGATTTTAAAAGTAACTACGTTAGATTACTAAGTTACTTTAGTAGTTACATTCAGCAGCAAAATAAATGTTTCCAATACTCACTTTATTGGAAGTGCATTTTTAACAGTAATAATGTATTGAAGCAGGTTCGGTAACCGAGGCAGAAACTGCTTAATCCAAAAATCCCGAGGAGGGAAACTTTATTGATAACGCAACCCTGGCGCACGCAGGCTCCGCCCCCCCAGTGTCACTTAAAGGGCTAAGACTCCTTGAGTGGCCAAGTGTCTGTCCATTAGGGAATTCACCGTGAGCAGTAGTAGTCGCTACAGTATCTCCTGACATTACGTTTGTGTAAGGTATTATTTGTAAATTTATTTGTAAACGTAATACAAGCGAACTGTTCAGTCAGACAGCTATTTGTTGTGAAACAAAATACCATTACAATTTCAAGCATTTTAAAGTAGGCTACGTTAGTCAAAATTCCAACACTTTTCAAACGTGAAACACAAAGCAACATTAAAATTCTTCAGGTAAATGTTCCTTCCCCTGTTTTTGAGGGGTGTTTCTTTACACTACCACATATCGTTACGGGAAGACACTGCAAAAAATGACTTGTCGAGCGCTACGGTCAGACGCAAAAGTAGAACTGAGTCAAGAAGAAAGCAAAAATATATATTTTAATATTTACTTTACTTGGATAAGTAACTTTAATCTGATTACTGGACTGGAAATAGTAGCGCGTTATATTACTCGTTACCGAAAAAAGTGGTAAGATTAGAGTAACGCGTTACTAAGTAACATGTTACTGACATCACTGCATACACACACACACACACACACACACACAGTTTCCACTGTTGCCAACTCCTCAGTAAGGAAAGTCGCTATCGTTTGTCCTAAAAGTCGCTAGAAGTCGCTAAATGACGTCATCACCTAATTTGCATAATACATGTTTTTGAAGCTGTAAAGGAATAACGTTGGGAGAGAAGAAAGTGAGTAAAAAACACCCTAAATATGTTAGAACTACAAATGAACAACATCTGTTGCCTTTTAAATAGGCAGTCACTTCTCAGAAGAAGTACATGACTTTAATGCTTTGTATAAATCATTTTTACGTAAATTACATAAATAGTTTTTTTGTTGTGTTGTTAAATGTTAGTATATCAGTAGCAGTTAGCAGGAACTAGTTGGCATAGAAATCAACCTTACAATACAGGCAGTATGCCCGTGTATCATCTCCAATACATGGCTTCAGCCAGCCTTTAAATTCAGGACTTGATTCCCACTCTTTCCTGTATTTTTGAGAATAGAGTTTAGAGTGAGACATGATGAGCAAGTTAGCTAGATGTTAAGCTTTCACAGAGATGCACTGTGGACGAGTCAAGTGACCGGCTACGTGGTGAATGAGGTGAAGAATGACTGAGACTGTGTGAGTTAAATGCAGTGATTTCTTTTCATGTCTCACTGAAGACTAAAGCATTTATATTTAAAATGTCTCATCCCTAAAACCTTAACCGGAAGAATAAGACTTCCGGTGGAGTGAACGCTGGCGTGTTTGTCTGCCGCTGCTCCAGTCATTGCATTGTTGCTGTTGTTTTATTGTTTTGTCTTTGGTTTGACACTATACAATCCAGGCTGGATAAGGAAGTTTAATTTGATACTGGACAAAACAGAGCCCAGAGTCTCTTTGGATTTTACCGGACTTTGTCACCTGTCTAACACGAGCCCTCGCTGCTCTGCTCCACTCTGTCTGCTACTGTAAGTTGCGAAGCTTTCACTCTCGCAAATTGCTAGTCGGTGGTGTAATGTGTCGGATAGGTAGTTTCACCTGCCTCTCCTAGACACAGTTTACAGATTGGTTCAGTGGCTTGCTGGCTAACGTGGTTTTTAATTTGACTGTGTGTACAAGTCGCGATGCGTGCCTTAATAAATCTGACAACTCTAGTACTCATTGGATTTCTTTATGCTTTGCTCTGTGAGTCTCATATAACATCTGAGATGATTTTCTACATGAAATCAGAGCTGCAGAGGTTAAATGCTAAGACTTGCCTCCCTCCCCACATTTTTGAACGATGTGTTGTTATGGGGATAGCCCGACACCCACGCTACATCCATCGGGGATCCCGTCGTCGCCTGTGTACGTTCGGACATACTGGTACCGACGATTTTATACCTTCTATTTACTCAACTTCTCGTTGCCGTCCTGAACAACAAGAGGACCGAAATCGCGATGTCACTATGAGAATCCTCCGTCAGCTGGAGTATACATCCCTGAGATCCCCGCTACCTGCTGCAGACTCGCCACCAGTTAAGATAGCGCTTGTTAACTCTAGGTCACTGGTAAACAAGACTTTCATACTGAATGATTACATCGTCTCCCATGGATTGGATTTTCTATTTGTGACTGAAACATGGTTACCTATCAATGACTTAAGCCCAATTGTTGAGTTGTCTCCCAGTAACTACATCTACTTCAGCACACCTAGAGCCTCTGGTCGAGGAGGAGGTCTTGCAGCTGTTTTTAGAGATCGTTTTAAATGCCACCTGCTCATGGCGGGAGAGTTCTCAACTTTTGAAGTACAACTATGTAAAGTGGAGCTGTCATGCTCTGTGCTATGTGCTTTAACATACAGACCCCCAAAGATCAATAAGGACTTTCTTCAGGAATTTTCTGACTTTTTATCAGTTATTTTACCTATGTCAGGTAAAATTTTGATTCTTGGTGATTTTAATATCCATGTTTGCTGTCCTTCCAAACCTCTGTCTGCTGAACTTTTACGGCTTTTTGATTCCTTTAATCTGATTCAGTGTATTACTGGCCCTACACATGGTTTTTCTGTGTGCAACCTAGAGGTAGCAGATGCATGTTTTTCTGTTCACAAACCCATCTTATTTGATGTTACCATTCCCTGTCCTGAAATGGTTCACCTCTTACCTGGAAAACAGATCATCTTTTGTTAAAATAGGTCAGTCTTCCTCCTCTTTAACCCCTGTTACTTGTGGGGTGCCCCAGGGTTCTGTCCTGGGACCTGTTCTTTTCTCTTTGTATATGCTGCCCCTTGGATCTATTCTTCAAAAACATCACATCTCTTATCACTGTTACGCTGATGATACTCAGCTTTACTTTCCACTTAAACCAAGTGATAAGAGATCCCTAGGCAATATATTGGACTGCCTGCATGAAATAAAACTTTGGATGTCTGAGAACTTCCTTAAATTAAACGAGGACAAAACAGAGGTTATTATTTTTGGAAATCCTGAACAGGCAAAAACCATAGCAAACGAAATGGGGCCGCTACTATCCAACGTGCATAGCGGCGTGAAAAACCTTGGTGTTCTCTTTGATTCTGCTCTCACCTTTGAGAAGCAAATAAGCAGCACTGTGAAAAGCAGTTCCTATCACCTGAGAAATATAGCCAAACTTAAAAGCATCCTGTCTTTTAAAACGTTGGAAACAATCATTCATGCTTTTATCACCTCCCGTATTGATTACTGCAACTCACTGTACCTGGGTATTAGTCAATCCACTTTGGCACGTCTGCAGCTGGTTCAGAATGCAGCTGCAAGGCTTCTTACTGGTACAAAAAAACGGGAAAGCATTACACCTGTACTTACATCACTGCACTGGCTACCGGTAAAATACAGAATCAATTACAAAGTTGTACTATTTGTTTTTAAAGCATTACATGGCCTGGCACCACGCTACATCTCTGATTTGCTTCACTGCCATTCCACTACTCGAACCCTCCGATCTTCACACCAGTCACTCCTGGCCGTTCCACGCTCGAGGATGAAGACTAAGGGTGATCGGGCCTTTTCTGTAGCAGCACCGAGACTCTGGAACTGTCTTCCAACCCACATAAAGGAATCCCCTACTGTAGATTGTTTTAAGTCAAACCTTAAAACATATTTATTCTCTCAGGAGTTTGAAGTTTTGTAAAATGCCTGTAGAATTATATATGCTTGATTGTATATTGTTGCTCAACCTTGTCTTAATTTATTTCCCTGTACAGCACTTTGGCAGACACAGGCTGTCTTTTTAAATGTGCTATATAAATAAAGTTGATTTGATTTGATTTGATTAAAATGCTCTGTATATACGGGGCGGGGCGTCAGTGGCAGCTTTGGGCATGCGCAGTTCATTTGCAGTGTGGACGTGGAGCGGTGAGGGTCTGCTCTGAATGTGAGACTGCACTGAGTGTTGTGGGCGGGGCTCACGGCAGCACCCGCCCCAGAGAGCGTGTGTGTTCAGAGTCTCCAAAAGTCTCCAATAACACCACAAAAAGTCGCTAGATTTGTCGCTAGTCGCTTTTTACTACAAAAAGTCGCTAGAGCAGGCATCACCAAATGGCGGACCGCGGTCCGGATCCGGACCCGAATGCCGTCCTGTTCGGACCCAATCACATTCCTGATTAACTGGATACGGACCCAAATCTGAATGTTGCCATCGTTATAGAGGTAATTGTAACATAACAATGTAATATGCATCGCTCTCTCTCTCTCTCACACACACACACACACACACACACCCTCATATATAGACCCTCACACATATATACACCTATACGCACATGTACATCCACACAAACATACACTCCCAAACAAATTCACCCACACCCATATACACTCTTACAGACATGTATACACCCACAAATGTACTTACACATTCATCCCAATATATACACACACACACCCATATACACCCCCCCCCCCCCCCCCCCCAACATGTACACACTCACCCACCTATACAAAAAGAGACAAGGACAAAGACACATTCATCCAAACTAACACACCCTCCGCGGCGGGGACAAATGGCTGGACCAGCAAGGATCGGCAGCAGCTCCAGGACGCCACCAGTCCAGCCCTGTGCTAGCGACCCATCCCCACCCCGGCAGGGAGCAGGAAATGGGTGAAGGAAGGCCTTCCCACCCTTCCACCCCCAGTGCTGTGTAGTGTGTAGGTGTTGGTGTATATGCATGTATGGTAGTGTGTGATACTATGGTGTAGTTAAAATTGAGGGGACAGGTGCTGGGACAAACGTGGGCAAAGCCCCGGGCCACTGGTCAGTGTTTGTCTACACCGTCCCCTCAAAAGCCCTCAATGTCTAAAGTGCAGTCAAAACTGAGGGACAGACAGTGGTGAGGAGACGGGTGAGGCCATGACAGCAGGCCTACCTCATTGACCTCTGGGTAACATGCCTGCCCCCCAGGATCCTAAATGTATGAGTACTGTGTGTGTGTTTGTATGTGTGGGGGGTGTGGGGGGTGGGAATGCGTAGGTCCAGAGGAAATGGTCCTCTGGAAGAGGAGAGCCAGCTAACTAGCTGGCTCATAAGGCACCGTGTTTCACTGCCCCCCCACGCTAGAGGCAGGGAGAGGTCGACCCACGGAGACTAGGGAGACACCACACTCCGCCACCGCATCCCAGCCCAGCCCCCCACCACCCCCACCGCAAAGAGTAGCCGGTCTGGACATCCACATTCACCTAAACACATTCACACACACACACGTATACACCCACACACATCCCATATATACATCTCCACACACAATCATCCGATATATACATCTTCACACACATATACACCCACACACCTTCATCCCATATGCACAACACACTCATGTAAGCACCCACAACCATACCAATCGCACAACAATCAAACGACAACAGACATCAACAGGATTGAAGATAAGCTGGTCTGAGTCTGAAACCCAGCGCCCTCGGACCACTCCAGATACCCCCCAACAGCCACTGCCCCACCCCCACCACCCAGGCACCTCAGAGCCCCAAGGTCCAGACCCGATGCCCCGACACAAGGCAGACCGACCCACCCCACCCAGTGGCGCAGGTCACCCCCGCGTAGGCAGGGCCCCAGGTCCCGCCACCCAGTCTAGCAGGCGAGGCCAGCCACCCCGCTGAGGGCCAGCACCTGCCCCCCCACACCCCAGAGCACAGAGGCTGCACCCCCCCCCCCCCACCATAAAATACTAAAAGTGTGAAACTGTCTTGCATTGCCTTGTGTGGTAGTATATTTTAGTACTATACTCAAAGGAAGTTTATTATTTTTAAAAGGAAATGGACTTTTTAAAAGGACATAAATCTTTGTCATTTCTTAATATTTGTCACAGCCAGCCCAGCTCAATGTTCATTTTTTATATTGGGATATTCCTCATATGTGTATATGAAATTAAAAGATATTACCACAAGAAAAGTGTCCTGATAAATAACCTTATCAAGTGGTGTCAGTATCTTGTGAAATTGTTCTTTAATGTAGGGTCTCTCTACTCTTTTCTCTCAAATGTTCTCTCTCTCCTTAATATAGTTTCTTATCTCTTCTCTCTCAAATCTTCTTTCTCTCTTTAATCTAGGGTCTCTCTACCCTTCTCTCTGTAATGTTCTCTCACTCTCTTTCATTTTCATAGACCTTCTGAGTCAAGAACACCCAGAATTACATCCAGTGTTAATCTCTAAATGAATATACTCACATGACTTTTCTGGATGCTTTGACCACTGGCAGCAGTCTCAGTAGACATTCCTCTGATGGGTCGTAATTCCTCAGGTCAAATTCATCCCGCTCCTCTTCTGAGTTCAGCAACACAAACACTACAGCTGACCACTGAGCAGGAGAGAGCCTGGCTCCACGCAGACGAGTGTCACCTCCTCTGCTCAGGTATGTTTGGACTTCCTGTACTAGAGAATGATCACTCAGTTCATTCAGACAGTGGAACAGATTGATGGATTTTTCTGGAGAGGGATTCTCCCTGATCTTCTCCTTGATGTATTTGACTGTTTCCTCTTTGCTGTGAGAGCTTCTTTCTGTCTGTGTCAGTAGTCCTCGTAAGAGAGTCTGGTTGGACTCCAGTGAGAGACCCAGAAGGAAGCGGAGGAAAAGGTCCAGATGTCCATTCTGACTCTGTAAGGCCTTGTCCACTGCACTGATGAGGAAGTCAGACAATGTGTTTTTGACCAATCCAGGTTGTTGCTGTTCCAGCACATTTGTGTTGGTGGAGATGAAGGTAATAAATACATATAACGCAGCCAGAAACTCCTGAACACTCAGATGTACAAAGCTGAACACTTTCCCCAGCTGTAGACCAAACTCCTCTCTGAAGATCTGAGTGCACATTCCTGAATACACCGACATTTCAGTGACATCAATGCCACTGTTTCTCAGGTCGTGCTCATAGAAGATCAGGTTGCCTTTTTCCAGCTGTTGGAAAGCCAGTTGTCCCAGTGCCAAAACATGTTTTCTAGATTGTTGAGTGTCCGTGTCACTTTTCTGATCATACTTTTGGTCCTTGTGTTTGATGTGAAAGATCAGGAAGTGTGTGAACATCTGAGTCAGAGTCTTGGGGATCTCTCCACTCTCTGCTTCATCCAACATCCTCTCTAGAACAGTGGCTGCAATCCAACAGAAGACTGGAATGTGGCACATGATGTAGAGACTTCTTGATGACTTCATGTGTGAGATGATTCTGTTGGCCAGACTCTGGTCTCTGATTCTCTTCCTGAAGTACTCCTCTTTCTGAGGGCCACTGAACCCTCGTACCTCTGTTATCTGGTCAACACTCTCAGGAGGGATCTGATTGGCTGCTGCTGGTCTAGAGGTTATCCAGAGGAGAGCAGAGGGAAGCAGATTCCCCTTGATGAGGTTTGTCAGCAGCACATCCACTGAGGTCGACTCTGTTACATCCCACAAGCCATCATTGTTCTGGAAATCTAGAGGAAGACGACACTCATCCAGACCATCAAAGATTAACAGAATTTTGTACTGTGTATAGTGAGTTGGTTTTAATTCATGTGTTTCTGGAAAAAAGCAATGAAGAAGCTGCACCAGACTGAGCTTTTTCTCCTTCATCAAATTCAGCTCCCTAAAAGGAAGTGGAAATATGAAGAGAACATCCTGATTGACATTTCCTTCAGACCAGTCCAGTATGAACTTCTGCACTGAGACTGTTTTACCAATTCCAGCCACTCCTTTAGTCAGCACAGTTCTGATGGCTTTGTCTTGTCCTGGTAAGGGTCTAAAGATGTCACTGCATTTGATGGGTGTCTCCTGTGTTGCTGGTCTCCTGGATGCTGTCTCAATCTGTCTCACCTCATGTTCATTATTGACCTCTCCACTCCCTCCCTCTGTGATGTAGAGCTCTGTGTAGATCTCATTCAGAAGTGCTGTGGTTCCATGCTGTGAGATTCCTTCATTAATTTTCGGACATTTTCCCCTCAGTTTGGATTTGAGTTTTCTGTAGCAAGCAGGGGCCAGTTCTGATAAAGAGGAAGACAACAGCACACATGTTAATGTCTTTAGGATCAATCATAACAGACTTATCACAATAAATACAAGAAAAGACATCATTATAAATAGATATTTAGTCCCCATAGATTGGCCATTATACATTCAGGAAATTGAAATACTGTAAGTGTTAAATTAGAGGTAGGTTAGAGTGTCTGGGTATCAATAATGACATTGAGAACACATGCGTTGATGGAGGAAGCCATTACACCAGCTGAAGTTCCACCACACACACTGGTAACTGTCACCTGACTGAGGAGACCTACAACTAGCAGACTGGACATCTGAGAGACAATGGAGGGAAATAGAAAACACACCTGTGTATGACATCATGAGACAGTGACCTGTGGTCAAATCTGATTGGTCAAATCTCAGTTCTAAATAATAACAATGTATCCTCAAAACTTCAACATTCTACAGTCACATGACAACAGTAATAAATGTAGGAGAGTCTTAAGTCTGCACCTGAGCAGACTACACTGAAGGGAGGTCAACTGAGGACAGACCAACACTGATTTAAGATCCTCATTGTGAACTGAGATTCACCAACAGTGTCCTCCCTCTGAAGTAATAAAGTGATGTTATGATGTCATGACCCAGAGCTCTTACTGGTCTGTAGTGTGTTAGCGAGGTCTGTCTGGTTCATGTTCCTTAGGACGTGCAGTGTGATCTTCATCGCCCCCTCTCTGACACTGCTCTGATCCTCCTCATCCTCCACCTGTCTCTCAGTGCATGCTGGGTAATCTGAACTCAGTAGATTCTTGAATCTCTTCAGCTCATTTTTCACCAGAGAGATGATTTTGTGCTCCAGCTCCTTAATAAACAGTATCAGTAAAACTACAGTGTTACACACAGATGATTATAACACAGGATAATCCATTAAACATAAGAGAGGACTGAACTGAGAGGGAATGGGTGGTCCTGTGAACATTAGGGTTTATTACAAAAGTTTAAGTACAAAAGTCCAATATATATAATATATTATATTATAATATAATACATTTAAAGTTTCAATTGTAGGTAGTTTTATAAAGTTTTATAAATGATCTGTGATGTAAACACTAATGATAAGACCCTTCTCTCACACACACAATAAACACAATCCACATACACAGAATAAAACCACAGAGATCAAGCAAGACAGAACATAATACAATATCTCCCAATACAAGAACCACCACAGAACAAGAGAATCAACAGAGCTTAAATAGGACAGACTAACAAGAGAAGGAACAGAGCTTAAATTGGACAGACTAACAAGAGAAGGGACAGAGCTTAAATAGGACAGACTAACAAGAGAAGTCAACTGTGAAGAGGTGGGACTGATAATCACAGGGTGGAGTTACTGAATGGAAGGAGGGACAGACAGACATGAAAAACACATGGGAAGAATAAACAGGGAAAGGCTGGGCGGGGCTAGAGGGACCAAACAGACAGATTGACAGGAGAGGGTGGAGCTCAGCATGACACCATACACACACACACACACACACACACACACACACACACACACACACACACACACACACACACACACACACATACAAACCTTGAATACTGACTTCAGTTTGTCTTTAGAAATTGTTACAGGTTTCTTTTGGGTACTGTGGACAAACAGAACAACTTTAATGGAAAATCTTCATTTTATAGACATTTTCCCAGACTGAGGAACACTGAACCCTGTAGTGGGACTTTATTACAGTTTTTGACGACTGCTAACATGCGTTTGTCCAAACTGTAGTCACATTTTCAAAACTCTAAACACAGTAAACACAACATCAGTTTTCAGTGGCTATACTATTAGTTCAATTCATGTTGTTTTGGCACAAAATGCAGTCATTTTACATGTTTTTATAATGCTTACATTTTCTATACACACAAGGTAATCCAATAACAAAATTCTGGATCATTTTTGTCTTATTTACAATTGCTTGCACACAGCATGTGAAAAATGAAAACCTAAGGTTCAAAACCTTAAATATTGTATAAAATGCAAAAAAGTTCTGAAAAGTTCTGCAAAAACAAAGGCAGTAGAAAAGCTGTTACTGTAATACATATTTTTTGCACATATAGATCAATGAAATAAAATAAAGTACAGTAATGTACCGGGTCAGAGAGGAGCAAATATAACTATTTGTCCTGCAATCTCAAGTGCTGGTTTGGTCCTTCACAAATGCCAGATTGGTTCCTATACCAGTGATCTCCTTCTTTCATTTTTTTATTAACTAACCAACAACTGGTTCCAGAAGCAGAAAGGGAAGAGGTGGGAGGAAACACGAGGACATTTGTGATGTGACAGTGTAGCATTCTGTCATTCTCATGTCATCAAAAACTGGTTTATAGACCATCCAAGAGTGATGTCCCTTTTCCTCCCGCCCATCTCGCCTTTCCTCAACCCCACTAAGGAACTTTTTTCAGTCTGTAGATGGAAGGTGTATGATCATCTGCCCCATGACCAAATGTCCCTCCTGGATGCAATGGATCCCGGCTGCAGAGACATTTCAGCTGAAGACTGACAGGGGTGAATAAGGCATACCTGTCAGGGCTGTACCCGGTGCTGCTCCTCCTGTCGCCACAGGAGGGGACTCACGAGCCAACACTCGTTCGCGGACCAGCGCTTGCGCTCAGACCAGCGTTGGTTCACGAACACGTTCGCGCACACATAATCAGCAATGATGACCTGCAGCTGTTCGCCTTCCTACTTAAGGAGGACGACTGCAGAGTCTCATTGCTGAGTTGTTTGTTGCCGTCTCCACGCACTTTCAGCCAGCCAGCCTCTCCTTGCGTTTCATGTTTCCTTGTTGTACTCACCTTGTTCGCTGTTTTCTGTCATTTTCCGAGTTCGCTCACCTCTTCGCCACTTCTGGCCATTCTCAAGTTTTCCAGCCCTATTATTTCTCTGTCCCATTTTGTTTGTATTTTGAGAAGGGTTTTTCGTTTGCTCCCCGTTGTGGATTGAGAGCCAGCCACTTCTCCTAGCGTTTCTTTTGTTTTGATTTTCTCGCGTCGAGCATTCCGCGATCTTTTGGTTTCTCTTTCTGTTTCGAAGTTCTCATCCGTTCGTCCCTTTCACGGAGGGTTTTTGTTTGGCGCTTTTCCCGCATTCCTTTTGGCGGAGGTTTCAGTTCGCTGTTTATTTTGTGATCAGCATTTGGGTCTGTCTTATTCAAAAATATACGCGTTGTGTGCGGGTTCGCATACCAACGCGTAACAATACCAAGCTTTTCTATCCCAGGTGCATGGCAAGGGCCAACATCAGATGTGATGTGGATGAAAACATGTGGCCAACTGCTGAAGACCGTTTAGATTACACGTGACAAGACTGTTCAGTTTTGTATCCTGTTTTTTTCCCCTTGTGTGGCTTGTTTTGTATGTGTATTTTTACACATATGGGACCATGGCTAATTATGTTTACAATTATGGTTTAGGGTTGCAACGGTATGAGATTTTCACGGTATGATAACCGTCTCAGAAAATACCGCGGTATCACGGTTATCACGGTATCACAGTTAGTTTGTATATTATTAAAAGATACACTGACCCTTAAAAAAATTACAAGTTTTTTTTTTTTTTTCCAATTAACTATTTATTGTAGAAACCTGCAACTATTGTATACAAAATGTCTCCTTTAAAAAAATTTAGCTGTAAACATGTTTATATAAATACTGCAAAATTAGAGAAACTTAAATCATGGATTTCAGTACAATTATTTAAGTTTAAATTATTTAATATCTGATAAACTCAGCCTGGGTCAGTGTCTGATCAACAACTGTTGTAAACGTCCGTTGTACTGCCAAGTTAGAATATAACCAGATACTGCAGAAAGAGAGGATTTATTTCTGACATCATCACAATAGAGATTTCTATTTTAAGGCTTTCACACAGAGTCTGGTTTTAACACATGAAAAATAGGCACGTTAGAATTTGAAAATGAACGCATGTCAATTAATGGCGTCTTTCACATCCAGTGAAAGCAAGGACCATAAAAAGCTAGGTTTATTCTTTTCACTAGTGACTGTAGCGCGCGACTCCGCACAGTTCTTTTGTATTACGTTAACAAATAGGAGCCTCTTGTAATTCCAGGACGAAACATGAGAGAACGTGAAGACGTTGAGGTTGGGCGTTTTGAAAATAAACAACCATTAAATAATGTGATGAAAAAGCGAATTATTTCGAGTATATGTATAAATATGTAACTTTATTAAGTTTAAGGTGCTGGGAAATATTGAAACGGACCTTTTAAAATGACGTACAAGTGCTTTAAATCTACCTTGTAAAGGTGTATGAACCCTGCAAATATGACTTTGTTCATTGCGCTGAGGCGTGCGCAGTTACAAAATTCGAGAGGTGCACGACCTCGCTAATCGACAGCGCGTGAGACCCTCGCGCACTGGCGGAGCCACCGCGATTACGTCATTTTCGCCGCTGACATTAGTTTAGCTTTTTTTTTGTAAAAAAATTTTTAAAGTCTGATACACTTTCTGCTATTCTCACCGCTGTGCTGAGTAGCTGAGTTGCGCATGCGCGGGTCAGTTTCTCCGCTGGCTTGCTTTTTACCGGTAATAAGCAAACGCACACGGTATGATAACCGTGCATTTTTATACCGTGAAACCGGTTACCGCTGCAACCCTAATGGTAAATATCACTCATTGTGTAGACAGTATGTTGCCAAAAATGTACATTTGGGGGGAAAAAAAGTCCAACTGAAGCGGATTACATTAAAAATGAACTGACTAAGAAAACAACAGATGTTGATGGAGATATATAAAATATTACATGTAAAACTGTTTCTGTATTGCCATCAAATGTTAGTTTTTTACAGTGGTTGTGCAGTGATTATCTTCATCTCGAATAGAGAATCTGTGCTAGTGTTTGAAAGAATGATTGGATACTGAACCAGATTTGCTGTGTTTTAACAAAGTTGGTGTATAAAGAGAAAACTTTGTTTGTGTTGTGAAATGCAGAGTTGTTATTTAGTTAAAAAAATGCGCTTTTGAATACGATATTAACTATTTGGCTATTTGTGTGAAGTAAATGTGTTGCTGTGTTGAGATACATTTTCAAAACTCTAAAGTATAGGGAAATGCATGTTAGCAGTCGTAAAAAGTCCTTAACTTATATTGTAGTTTACTATTTTGATACTAGAGGGGGCTGATGACAGTTCTTCATCCTCCCTTTACCCTCTTCATCACTGGTCAGTTTATAACCACTGATATATATTCTTTTACACCAGAACACAAGACGTTTAATAGATAATGAATCATGCATTGTAATATATAATATGCTGGAGAAAAGGGTAAAGGTCAATCAATCAATCAAATTTTATTTATATAGCGCTTTTTACAACAGTTGTTGTCACAAAGCAGCTTTACAAGTGCCGAGTCCTAGCCCCCAGTGAGCAAGCCAAAGGCGACAGTGGCAAGGAAAAACTCCCTAGTTTTTGCATGAGGAAGAAACCTTGAGAGGAACCAAGAAGATCAGATAATGAAAGGGCCTCTATAATGTACAGACTGGTGGAAAGACCTGGAGAATTGAGACATAACATGAACACAGACAGATAATGAAAGGGCCTCTACATGCTGCTGGATGAACTGTGGATGTAGGATGACACTGTAAAAGGCCTCATTTGATAAAGGTCCAGATCAGGGGATCTTTAAACAGATAGAACTTTTACATTTGGACCTAATACATATGTCATGATGATTGGACATAATGGTGGTAGAATATAAAGCAGATATGTAAATAGAGTAGGAGGGGCAATGTGTATCTGATTAGAATATAGGGGAGAGTGGGGTGATTTGTGCCAGGGGGGAAGTTGTGCCACCCCTTGTTTATAGTGAACCAGAGAAGAAATAGGTTATGTGACCATTAATTTTTGAAAAAACATTCATTTTACTCATCCTGCAAAGAAGAGATCCTCATTGCATGAGAGGAAAGCACTTTTAAGTTCAAAAAACTGTTTTTTGCCTTTCAAAGTAAAATTCCTATGATCAAGGATTTTTGATTGTTGTGTCCAAACAGTTATAGAGAAGTATGAAAACATTTTACACATGTTTTAGTACTTTGGTAAGCTACACTATGAGTCTATGCAGCTAGCATGATGTTAGCCCAAAACTACTGGATGATGCATTTTTTCCCAAATGGTGGGGTTGGGGTGATTTGTGCCACAGGGCCTGGGGTAAGTTGTGCCAGTGGCACAACTCACACCCACTTATGAATATTTTAAACATATTTTTTTTGTAGTTGTACATTGTATTCTTATATTTAATCACTTAAACTATGTGACATTCTTAATTTTAGACCCAAAATAGAAATAGACCATCATGCCACAGAGTGATAAGAGGAAGACATGCAGGGCTTCCACTCCTCTAGAGGACATGGACAGAGTAGTGAAGAGGTGGAGAAGGGAAGTCTATTGGTCAGGTGGCGAGGGAGATGAGCATATGCAGGATGTCATTTAAGTAAAACATGGAGAAGAAAAAGATAGATGGAAAAGAAATAGGATATAAAAGAACTGGACTTATTTAAAGTGTATAGCTTCAACTTATGTAAATGTAAACTGCAATGGATCAATAAGGGAAAAATTAAGATATATGCTAATTATGCTAAAAAAACATAATATTTGCTACTGTTTTTGTTTCATTTTGAACTGAACTTTGTTCTGAAGTGTTAGGCCTTGTTTAAGAAAATTTATCTTTTGTGTGCTCATGTAGCACAATAGGCTTGTAGAAAATTAGCCTTTGATGTTGTAAAGTAACTTTAAATAAACCTTAAATTAGTAATTTTGTATTGAATTTGTCTAGCTTTTATATAGCATTCCAGTTCTTGTGATCAAAATATATTATTTTACTTCAGTAATCAATGGCACAATTTACCCCAATGTATTCTCTCCAATGGCACAACTTACCCCGCACTGGGGGTAAGTTGTGCCACGAGACCACTTTTTTTCAAAAAGCTGTATTTCGTAAATACTATATTTCACATCCAAAGTGACTGATTCCAGGGATGCCCCACATCCTGAAATATATGTACATATTTTAGTTGGAAGCATTACTGTCATAGTCTCACTTTAAAATCACTTTAAGTAAAAACTGGCACAACTCACCCCACTCTCCCCTACAGTATGAATAAACATTAGGGCTCCTCTGAGCCTTGGAGACATTCATGTTGGGGAGTGACTCAAAGGTACACCAGTGTTGATCTACAATATAGTGGGACCTGTTATTCTCTTCCAGTGATATTGGAATCTGCCTTCTTTATTTTATTTTTACTCTGTTCCTTGTTTGTTTAAGGATAATTCAATGGCACTGGCTCAGAGGCATTTCATCCTTGCATAGTTTTAAGAACAGTCTCAAAACATTCCTGTTTAGATCCGCTTTTAGTTAAGAAATTCTCAATCTTATTTACTTTATTACATTGTTGTCTATTATTTTTAAATCCAATTATCTAAATAGTTTTATCTTATTTACTTTACTTATTATCTTATTTACTTTACCTTTTTACTTTTTATGTTTTTATATTTTTATCTTTAATTTCTTTTAACATTTTCCTTTTGTCTTTTTGTCTTATCTCCTTTTAATGTTTATTTTATTTATACTGTAAAGCACTTTGAGTTGCATGTATGTATGAAAGGTGCTATACAAATAAAGATTATTATTATTATTATTATTTTTTTTTTTTTTTAATGTGGGACTTAATAACCACAAATATTTACTCCCTCCACACATATGCAAGAACAGAGGAGGGAGAGAGAGAGGAAAATGTGGAGAATGTAGATTTAAAAGACTGATGAAAGAATCTTTGTATGTAATGTGTCACTCACTGTGGGTCAGAGGTCACAGGCCCACTACTGAATCCAGGAGGATTACCCATGGACCAGTCACTCTTCATAGACACACAGCTGGGTACTGCAGATGATTCACTCTTCATTAACACACAGCTGGGTAGTGGAGATGCTGCTCTCTTCACCCTGATGAAGATGAGGAAAGTGTTGAGTAATTATGTTCTTCACTACATCTCATTTATTCTAAATATTCCCTCTTCCTGTTTCCTCAGATTAAGTGTTGATGTAAAGCTCCTCACTTTGGGTCAGAGGTTCCTCCTCCACTGCTGGAGTTATGAGGCTCCATCATGGAGTTGTTCCTCTTCACACACACACAGCTGGACACTGGAGATGCTGCTCTCTGCTCCCTGTCAACAGTTCATCATAAAGAGGACGAGCAGGACACTGAAACACTGAGTTAATGACAACATTAACATCAACATATGATTAATAACTAAACACACAAAAAATCTGTCCCATGATGCCAAACAAGAAAAGACTGACAATAACAGGATGGATAGATAATTGAAACAGTGATATCACAATACTGACATTAACAAGGTTGGGTGGACAACTGAGACAGTGATAATGGCAGAATTCAATAATGGTTATAAATTCCACTGAATATATAATAATAACCCTAATAACTGTCACAGTACAGCCCCTGACCACTCCCTTCAGGCGTGTGCATGTGTAGTCTGCGTATGGTTGTGTCCATATATGTATTTCCTTTCGGTCTGGTTCAATGTGTGTGCATTCATCTGTGTCACCTGTGTCTCTTCTCATCAATGTCCTGCAGTACACTTGGGGCTCATTTATTTTAAGGTATATATTATATTTATGTCGATGTGGTGTTAAGTTGCTCATCTTTGTTGAGTCTGTTTCGTGTTGTGTTTAGCTATGTTGAGAGTTTGTGTTCTATGTGTCAAGTGCTAACTGCGCAGCTGTCAGTAAATAAAGCCTACTTGTTGAATGTTCATTTCCTCATCCTGCCTTCCTCTCTTACAATAATATACAGAAATCAGTTTAAAAACACACAAAGATCTTTGTCTTTTATATGTAAAGATATTTTTTAAGTTAAATTGCCATGTACCAAGTAGAAACAGTTCCTAGCGTGGTTCCATGTTCTGGGAGCTTCTCTTGTTCCATTCACAATGGAAACTGGACTCTCAATGCTTTCAGATGTCTTAATGAATTAAGTTGCCAATATCACCAATTGTTAATATTATATACTGCTTACATTTTGTCATCAATTTCTCAAATATGTTCAGTGATGGTTCAAAATACCTACAGCTCAGTGGAAAATGAGGGTCTTGAGTATCTGTGATGGTTATTCATGTCACTTAATCCATTAAAGCTCTTTGTAATGTTACAGCTCCAGGTCCCTCCCCTTGCGCATGTGTGGGCGTGGTCTACATCTGGTTATGTCCATGTATTTCCTGTGGGTGTGGTCCAATGTCCGTGTGTTCATCCGTCTCACCTTTGACTAGTTTCGTCACTTGGGTCTCATTTATTTCAAGATATTTAGTGTGCGTCAAAGTAATGCTCGTCTTTGTCGAGTCTCTCCTCATTTCGTTCTGTCATATGTTAGTGAGCACTACTTATGCAGTGTGAAAGCTAGTGTTACTGTGATCTGTAATAGCCCCATATGTGTTGTTTTAAAGCACAGGCATCTTGGCTGTCTATTGCCAAAACACCAAATACCCACAGTTCATATTTAGCACACTCAATGTCAAAGAAATTCAAATATAATTTAATCATTGTATGTATATTGATTTCTTAACTTAGATTTACCTTATTTAAAGTATTGCTGCACACACGTACTTATACTAGCTCATTCATCCTTGCATTCTTCTCCACAACTGCAGGTGGCAGTACAGAGCTAACCTTAACCCCTGAACAGGCTGTAAAAGTGAATGACAGTCTTATAACCTTCACATGTGACTGCTCACAAAATCTGAAAGTCCAAAGATACACCATGCAGAGCAGATACACAAGACCCAAAGAACAACCACATCAATTCTGACATGTTCAGTCTCACACCAGTGATAGAAACCCAGCTGTGTCTGAAATGGTCTGTTCTTTCACTCCTTGACTAACTCATGCTCAGATGATTCACTCATACACTAACCCCCACATATACCGTTCACTCATTCACCAACCCCTACACATACGGTTCACTCATTCACTAACCCCCACATACGGTTCACTCAATCACTAATCGCCACAGTAACAGTTCACTCATTCAATAACCGCCACACTCAGGTTTTAAGGTGAGAGGTGCACTACAGTGACACCACACAGTGATCATGACTGGAAATGCTGTAACTACATCATTTTGGCACATGCTCACTCACACCAGTTGTAACACCTTGAACTAATGTACTTAACTCTAACGCTAATCCTAGATCTCACCCAGTTTAGATGACCTTAACCCTGACCCTAAACCTAGTTCTCCCCCTCTTAGCTTACCCTACCCCAAACTCTCCTAACTTTGTGTATGTGTGTGTGTGTGGTGTGTGTGTGTGCATTGAATCTCTCACATCTACTCACAGTGCTGGCTAGTAGCGATATCACAATAGCGATAAGAACAGCTCTACCAGGGTTGCTGTCCAAGATCGCTTGGAGTGAGATTTGAACCTGGAGTGGGTGGGTGTGTGGCGGGTGTGTGGCGAACGTAGATATGGATCAGAGGTAAATAGCTAGATAATTTTTTTTCGGCATGAGAAATCGAAAGTGTGGCATGAGAGCGTGTGAAGACGGTCAAATGCGTGTGTCTATATATATATATATATATATATATATTAGGGGTGGGACGCGATTAAAAAAATTAATCGAAATAATCGGAAGCTTTGTCATTAATTAATCGAAATTAATCGCATTTTAATCGCATTTCAGTATTTATTTATTTTTCCACCAGTCTACTACACAGACCAATAGATGAGTGCAGAAAACAGTTCAGAACACTGGAAATTCTGACCAAAAATGTTGTTTAATTTGGGGAGTTTTGCTCAGGATATTGGAAGAATTGAAGTAAATCAGAAGATGTTTTTAATACCATTTTAGATGGTATATTTTTCTTTAATTTCCCAGGCCTCTGCCACAGGGATCTCCATAGTGCCTAGAAGTGGTCTTCTGCATGCTCAAGGCAAATGACTGGATCTTCATCATCTATAATATGAGCTGTCTCACCAAGATCATTCTTGTTGCTAACAGAGGTCCAGTGATCCCCAGTCAGAGCCACATTTGTGGCGCTCTTCACAATAACCTGTATTACTTCCCTATTACTTGACAGCAGCTCAGCGTAGACGAGGCTGGAGCAGCACAGGTACAGACACAGGTACAGACACAGGTACAGGCTTCTCTGATCAGGAGGGCTGAGTAATGCACAGCACACTGTGCAGATACTGGTACAGACACAGGTACAGGCTTCTCTCATCAGGGGGGGCTGAGGAACACACAACACAGGTACAGACACATGTACAGGCCTCTCTAATGTGGGAGGTGGGAGGTGGGGGGGGGGGGGGGGGGGGGATGAGTAACATCCATTATCTGTACCACTTAATTCCACCATGGGCAGGTAGCCAGTCCACCACATGGCCAACACACACACACACACACACAGGCAATTTTGAGTGATCAATCGACTAACAATCAAACCCAGACTGCCTTGCTGTGAGGCAACAGTGCTAACCACCACACCACCACACCCCCCCTCTGTTATGAGCAGTGGTCCAGCTAATTCAGATAATGATGTTTGTTCACATAAGTGTCCAATTTAAGTCCATATATCCCTCTGTTATGAACAGTAGTACAACTAATTCAGATAAGGATGTTTTCACACATTCACCTTAAAGAACGGAGCTGTAATGTCTTAATCTACTATAAATACATCACCACATACCCCATCACATTCTCACCTTAAAGAACGGAGCTGTAATGTCTTAATCTACTATAAATACATCACCACATACCCCATCACAGTCTCACCTTAAAGAACGGAGCTGTAATGTCTTAATCTACTATAAATATGTTTAACTGAGCAGTATAACTTAGAAGGGAAATAATACTTTACCTTAACTCATACAGATCTGCACTGGTAAACTCCTCAAGCACTTAACATAATAATCCTGTACCTGTGTGAGAGGAAACACCCTGAGATCAAAGGTCACTCCTGTAGTGTCACTCTCAGATAAATACATTACGCTCTCCTGATCAAAGGTCACTCCTGTGGTTTATCAGATAAATACATTAGACACTCCTGATCAATGGTCACACATATGCTAGAGGTTTCAAAGAAATACATTACACACCACAACCTTCCCAAAGATCACACCTGTACTGTAACTTTAAAACTAATACACTAACCCTCCAATCAACCCGTACTGTCTTGTGCAATAATAAGCGTAACAATATTTTTATAATAACAATAATAATATATTTTATATTGCACATCTAAACAGAATAATCTGTTTCCATGTTATGTGCCTTTAGAGGGAATGACAAACTGAGCTGTATGTGTGCTCTTTGCTCTCAGGGAGAAACTGTAAACATGTTCCAAGACACTAGAAAGAGAAACTGTAATCATGGGAGAATTCTAACCAGCCAATCAGACGCAGTGTGAAGGTTCCCTGTGTTTGGAGATATTACAGCACAGTGCAGTGTGCTCCTCTAACAGGAAGTAAGATCTGAATTCTAAAGCTTAAGTTGGTCATATGATTTCTCCACTCCCATCACATGAGACACTCGTTGCCCCGCCCCTCATCTCCTTCACCTTTTACACTCATACATGGCAGGAGCGGTTCTAGACCAGTTTTACTGAGGGGGGCTGGCTGGGGCCAGGGCTTTGGTCAGAGGGACACGTTCTGATTCGAAATCTTATTTGGTTTATTTTTATAAAACTAACCATTAACCATTGTAACCAAAGTGAATGGCTCAAAATATCACATTTGAGACAAAAATATATATATATATGTAACAGTGTGGAATAACTTGTGAAATTCCTGCTAAAATAAGTCGCCACCACTAATCTGACGTCAGCACTGCAGCCTGCTAGGAGTAGGGGATTATGGGATACTCGCGACAGAAATGTTTGTATACTGTCACAAGTAGGTATTCCCTCCCGCTCATGTTAAATTAAATGAGTGTTAAGTAAATGGTTTTACTTAAGATGAGGTCAATAACGAATCTGTAAATTGTTAAATAGAGTAATATACAGGGTTAGGATTAAATGGGCATTAATTCGAGATTATATTTTAAGGTTTGTTGTCAAAATACATGATGCTAGTTTGGCTAACTAGCTTCATTTTACGGGCAGATCCTGCGTGCTGAGACGAAATAAAAATTAAATGATTGTGGTCGCTACACTTATTGCAGGTAAGCGGTTATATGTGTCTTCTGTTTTTGTCTTATATGGTCAGCAGTAAGAGACCATAAAGAGTTTGAGTCAGCCACAGAGCAAGTGTGATTTATACTACCTGTGGCTGGAGAAGTTACATTATAATTTATTTTTAACTGTTAGCTACGATTATCCCGATTAGGGGATACTCGCGACAGAAATGTTTGTATACTGTCACAAATCCTGCGTGCTGAGACGAAATAAAAATTAAATGATTGTGGTCGCTACACTTATTGCAGCTGTTACACAACGCAGAGAACTGAGAACACAGCAGGGATCCCTGACGTCGAACATCCGTCACATATATATAAAAAATTTACAGACTGTATTGACTGGATAAAATAAATCAGCAGATGAAATTATAATGAAAATAAGAGGTGGGTAGAAACTTTTTTTAAAGTAGATTTTGGACAAAAAAAGAGTAATTTTAATATGAAAGACTTCTACTTTTACTTGAGTAAATAAGTGTTGAGAAAAACGCGACTTTTACTCCGTTCCAATCGGATTTGCGCCACACGCTAGCGTTACTTTAGTTTTTGTAAATAATTCATCTTTTCAGTGAGAAGACTGAGCAACATCTCGTCACCAGAGTATGAGTGACCAATCAAATGAAGCCGGTCAGTCACGTGATCACATATGCAAACTTTCTCCACCGTAGCAAGAAAGTGACAGAACAACCTCCCGAGCATCTCTGGCCTCATACAGCCAATGTTTACATTACAAACGTGTAAAAATGACAGTTATATAATGCGCTGTCAGTTGTGTCTGCCAAAATGTGTGGACATTTCAGACTACAAGAACTCTGTCAATTTTGAGGAAACATATTGTGTTAAGTTTGCCGTATATATAATTTTGACTTCTTTCTGTAATGCTATATCTGTTACAACTGGAGGCATAGTTTTGTATAAAGTAATTATTAAATGTAACACAGTGCAATACAAAAAACCAGTTCAAACTCTAGCAATATATGATGATTAAGTTGATCCAAAGTTTGCTACAAATTGATTCAGTTGGCGTCAAGTTGTAGCTACACGTATTTGCTGACAGTCTCATCAGTTAGTGCCTTTGTAGAACACTTTGAAGTTACACAGACCTAATAATTAGGAACAAACAGAAATACATATTTATAATAAATAACATTTATATATTATATTATAATAAATAATTTTTGTTATTAAGTCATTATTTTCTAAATTTACTGACATGAGACAGTACTCTGCATTTACTCACTACTTGAGTAGCTTATAATCAAAGTTCTTTTTTACTTTTACTCAAGTAAATTTTTGGATGCATACTTTTACTTTTACTTAAAATTTGGTTCAAGTAACAGTACTTTTACTTGAGTAAAATTGTTGAATACTCTACCCACCTCTGTTGTCTGCCCTACTATTACAGCAACTGTATTCTGTGGTTTTGGTGATTTCTGGCAAACTGATCAACAAATGAGTCAAGACTCAATGCCTTTGCCCTCTTACTGTACAGTCTGATTGGTCCGACCACAGACGAACCTACAGCCTTCACCTGTGACTGGCGGTTTGACACCCGGTGGCGCACTTCCGCATCCTGGTCAGAGCAGGGCGGCAGTGGCATGACGGCATCACTGTCATCAGGGTGAATCTGTGTGAACACAGCGCCTGTGTCGTAGTCAGAGGCATCTGTAGAAATGACACAGGGCAGCACAGGGTTTTACAGGGCAAGTGCAGAGCTGCACCAGCAGTTGTTTCACCTCATTGAAGCATTTGTCAGCCTCGTCAGTCCAGCTGTACTCTGTGTCAGTGCGCAAGCACGCAGTGTCTCCACCACGGTAGCGTAGTTGGGTATGAATTTGTTGTACCATGAAAGCATCCCAAGGAATGAACGTAAGGTAGCTGCATCATTTGGTGGAGGTGCTTGTTTGATGGCTTGGACGTGTTCTTTGTCCGGCTCAATGCCCTTTGCGGTCACTAAGTGTCCCAAGAAGCGCAGGCTGGTCTGTCTGAACTGGCACTTTTTCTCGTTCAGGCGCAGGTCCACCTTCCTCAGACGCTGCAACACTGTATCCAGTGCAGCATCACGCTTGGCTTGTGTGCGCCCATGACATATGACATCATCTAGGTAGATCTGAACGTTGGACACTCCCGCCAGCACAGTAGACATCATCTTTTGAAATGCAGCAGGAGCAGAAGCCGCCCGTAGGGCACACGGCAGTACCTGAATAAGCCTTCGTGGGTTATGAAGGCGGTGAGATCCCTGCTGTCTGGGTGTAGTGGTAACTGGTGATAGGCACTTTCCAGGTCGAATGTTGAGAAGCGTGTCGAGCCAGCGAGTTTTGTGAGTAGTTCCTCCATGTGCAGTAGAGGATGACTGTCCACCACTATGGCTTTGTTGGGCTCTTGTAGATCAACACACATCCTGATGCCACTCGTCTTCTTTTGTGTCACTACAATGTTTGACACCCAGGGTGAAGCGTCAACTCGCTCGATCACCCCTGCGGAGAGCAATCATTTCAGTTCATCAGACACAGCAGATCGTACGGCAAGGGGTAGACGGCGTAGCTTCTGACGTACAACTACATAACTGCTGCTTACATTTTCTTAGTCCTGCTTTGAGTCTGATCTTCCCTGCATGATCCACCCTAAAATATTCTGAAGGCTCTGTCCTGAGAAAAATATAGGAATAGAGGAAGAAAACTCTATTACTCACACACACAACTCTTAACTTCCCTCCCTCTGTCTGTCTCTCTCACACATGCACCAAGGTAACAGAACTGTCTGTCTCACACACATGCATCTAGATAACAGGACTGTCTCCCACACTCACACGTGTCTAGATAACATGACTGTCTCACACACACACACATGCATCTAGATAACAGGACTGTCTCTCACACTCACACGTGTCTAGATAACATGACTGTCTCACACACACACACATGCACCTAGATAACAGGAATGTCTCTTCTGGGGCACACACACATACACATCTAGATAACAGGACTGTCTCTCTCACACTATGTTTGTCCATTGTTGTGACACATGTGCTGCTAAGAAGGGACCGACAAGAGTCTCACGTGCGCCCCTCCACCCCATGCAATTCGACTGCCCCATGGAGAGGGTGGCAGTAGACGTGCTGGGGCCGTGTCCAGTGACGGAGTCGGGCAACTGCTACGTGCTCGTGGCCATGGACTACTTCACGAAATGGCCCGAGGCGTATGCGGTGCCCGACCAAAGCGCCATTACTACAGCAGAGACCCTGCTCCATGAGTTTTTCTGTCGCTTCGGCGTCCCAGAGGTCCTACATAGCGACCAAGGCCGCAACTTTGAGTCGGACGTCATGGCCGAGGTTTGCCGCCTGCTGGGGGTGCACAGCACTGGAACGACTCCTCTTCATCCACAGGGTGATGTCCTGGTCGAGCGGTTCAATCGAACCCTGGCTACTCAACTGGCCATGGCTACCCGGCAGAAGCAGCGTGACTGGGACAAACAACTGCCTCTCGTCCTGTTGGCATGCCGCTCCGCCTTGCAGGAGACTACTGGTTTCACCCCTGCCATGCTTATGTTCGGCCGTGAGCTGCGATCACCTGTGGACCTGGCATTCGGGGCACCTCCCACTGATGATGCTAATGTTGAACCTGGCCCTGTGTTCGTTTCTAGGCTGCGGACAAGACTACTCGACGTCCACATGCGAGCCAGGGGTAGCCAGACGGGGGCCGGACTGCGCCAGAAACGCACCTATGACATGGGCTGCTACGGCGAGCCCCTGACCGTGCACTCGGAGGTTTGGCTGTACAACCCCCGTCGAAAGAAGGGGCTGTGCCCCCAAGTCTGCTTGGGTGGGGCCTTGCACTGTGCTCGCTCGTGTCAGTGAGGTGGTCTACCGAATCCACCGCGACCGCCTTGCTCCGTACCGGCCTAAGGTGCAGGGCGCTGGACACTGCCCAGACTCTTCATCGCCCGTTTCCCCTGTTGTTGATCCTGCTACTTCCCCTGTGGCCGGTCCGGCCAGGCCACAGCGCACGCGAAGGCTACCGCGGCGCCTGCAGGACTGTGTGACATCAATTGTTCTGTGAACTGCCTTGTTATGGACTGTTCTTTTTATGCATAAATATCTATATCTATTTTTTTATTGTGTCTGTAACTAGTGATTGCATTATTCATACATACAAAGGTTATGTGCACTGTTCTCTCTCTGTTTGTTATGCCAAGTCTGTTCTGTGCCAGGTCTTTATTGTGCATTGTGGTGATACCTGACCTTTTTGATGCCACCGTGACAATGTTACCGTACTGCTGTGCTCATGTTCAACGCCGGGAGTCGTAATGTTAATGCCTTGTATGCGACATGCATATGTCTTGAGTTGTACTGCCCTTTATGTTATGTTTAATTATGTGATGTTTATGTTTGTATAGTGTTATTAATGATTATTTATTGTGTGTTATTAGTTAAGTCACCCCAGTCTATCTTTTTATGTACATGTGCATTATCATAGTTTCCCCTCCATGTATGTGTAATGTTGCCGTCTTCATGACCACCCTATGTGTTTCATCTGCAAGGCTAACCTGAATTAGGTCTCGAGCCGTATGGATTGTGGTTGAGAGTACTAGTTTTTATTGCGAAGGAAGAATAAAACCTCTTTTCTGTTGAAAATGGACCTGACTGCAGCCTCTTTTTTCCACACCACGCCACAAGCAGCTTTTGGCGGGATGCCGCCGTGTTTGGGGAGAAGGCCTGAGAGTGTTGGCGTCGGAGCTGGCGCTGTTGGTTTGCCTGGCCTATCCCCTGTTCCCACGCGAGGCCCAACGGCAGTTAGCGCTAGATTTTTTTCTGGGCGCGATGGAGCCGCCCGAGCTGAGTAGACACGTCCGCCTGTACAACCCGACCACTCTCGACGCTGCCGTGGACGAGGCCGTCAGGGCGGAACAAATCTTCACCGGTGACGGCTTTAACAGGATGCTCCGACAGACCCGCTCACACGACCGCCAAGCAAGCCACCGACTGGTCTACCGGAATTGCGGGGCTCACGGCCACAAAGCCAGCCAGTGCGATGGCTCTGGAAATGAGCAAGGAGCCGCCCGGTGAGGGGCATGGCGACTCCGGTTCTCCTTGGCCAACCCTCTTTCGTTGTTTCGAGAATCGCCGGACGCCACTGGCATGTTTCATGTAAGTTTGGTGATATCTCTGTTACCGCTTTGATCGACACGGGGTCATCACATTCTTTTACAACTGTTTTCAGATTCTGCTTTGCAAGCACAAAGTGGCTGAAATGTTTATCAATGTTCTTTAGCTTGGCATTAATGTCCAAATGACGTTAAAATTAAAATAAAATGTCTGTGTGGTAGAGTTTTAGAAGTGAGCAAAAAACTGAAAAGTGCACTGAAAACAGAGAATCGAGCAAAAAACAAACGTGTGCTGAAAACAGTGAAGCAAACACACTTAACTGTGTGATTCTTGTTTCTCTGCTCTCACTGTCACTGGTTTTGCTCGGTTGTTTTGCTCAGTGTGTCTTACATGCTCACTTGAACCTCATCTTTGCTCATTAAAGACAGTAATCTCACTCCATATGACTGGAGTAAATTTCAGTCTTTCTCTTTAATGGACAGAATTAAGCAAATGTACATCACACCAAAACATAAAACACTTTACATAAGTTGCAATTTAACCAGCAAAATCACACACGAAATCCTATACTTTGCCCATTTATGATATATCAATATGTGGTTGTCTGCTTCCATCTACTGGACACATACTGGAACTGCAGGGAAATGTCTGCATAAATGGAAAATACTGGATAAAACAGTAAAATGTAGAAGCAGGTTCTACACTGCACGGTTAACTAATCTGCATGTAATCACAGGACTTTATTTACCCCTAAACCTAGAAATGCATAGACAAAAGCAACTGTTGATGCAAGAAAAAGAGGTGAGAGAGAGAGAGAGAGAGAGAGAGAGAGACAGGTATGTGTGAGAGACAGTCCTGTTATCTAAGGGTGTGTGTGTGTGTGTGTGTGTGTGTGTGTGTGTGTGTGTGTGTGTGAGAGAGAGAGAGAGAGAGAGAGAGAGAGAGAGAGAGAGAGAGAGAGAGAGAGAGAGAGAGAGAGAGGTTTTGTTCTCCAGTTGTGTCTGTAGAGGAGTGTGTGTTTCCACACAGTACACAGGAGGTTATTCTAGCTCACACACACACACTGAGGAGTCAGAATAAACCCAAAACCCTGCATAGAGGGGTTCAGTGAATGTGGAGTGGAGTGTGTGTAAGTGTGTGAGTGTGTGTGTGTGAGAGGAGACGCTGTAGAAGGACAGAGTGCCGGACGGCCAGTCCAGATACACTCCTACTCTGTTGGAGCTGGAGGGGGGGGTAGAGATGCCAGTGCAGTTATTATTGTGCCAGACATTGTAAATGTTATTAGTGCAGAACAACATCCAGGACTTTATATTCCCTCCAAACACACAGTCATTACTGTTTCCTTTCCTGCTGATTCCTTTATATGTCACTGCTATACCAGCAGTTCCACTACACTCAGCCTCCCAGTAACAGCGTCCAGTCAGACTCTCTCTACACATCACCTGCTCCCAGTGATCAAATCTGTCTGGATGATCAGGATACGTCTGCTGCTTTTCCACACACGTCACCTTTTTGTTCCCCTCAGACAGAGAGAGAAGTGTGTGTGCTGTGTTTGGGTCCAGTGTGAGCTCACATGCATCTGCACACAAGAAGAGACATTAGAGGAGACCACACAAATACTATATAATACATAAATGCTTACATTTTCTATGTATATGGATTTGTGTCTGCATGTGTGTGTGTGTGTGTGTGTGTTAATTACATAACTGCTGCTTACATTTTCTTAGTCCTGGTTTGAGTCTGATCTTCCCTGCATGATCCACCCTAAAGAACACACACACACACACACACACACACACACACACACACACACACACACACACCTAGATAACAGGTCTGTCTGTCTCTCACACACACACGGAATTAGATAACAGGACTGCCTCACACAGACATGCACCTAGATAACAGGATGCACATCCACCTCGATTACAGGACTCTGGATGTGTTCAAAATAGCCTACTACATACTGGACACTGCATACTGCACTCAGTATATACTGGATACTGCATACTGGTCCTTGTACTAGTATGCGGTACAGTTTCCAGTATGCATACTACGGGGTCACATGAACGTAACGTTGCATGATGGGATGCAGTACACCACTAAGATAGCTCTGTTCACGTACTGGAGTATTTTGAGTAAGTGGTATGTCATCCGGGGATGTTTCACGTACTGGAAAAATTAGTTTTATTCGCATACTGCATACTGGATACTGATTTGGGGCCCAAGCAGTACGCCAGTAGTATGTAGTAGGCTATTTCAAACACAGCCTGTCTGTCTCACACACACATGCACGTCTAGATAAAAGGACTGTCTGTCTGTCTCAATTCAATTAAATTCAATTCAATATAGCTTTATTAGCATGACTGTATAACAGACAACAGCTTCGTTCCAGCACTGCTTTAACCTCGAAACAAAATATTACCCACATAATTAAACGCAGTCAAAGGGATTATTTGGAACATTGGGGGAAAGAAATTCGGACTCAAAACAAACTTGAATGCTATCGGGCCCTAAAAACAGAGTATGAACTGGAAGAGTATCTCCTGACTGTCAGAGATACAAAGCAGAGACAGATCCTGACCAAGTACAGACTCAGTGACCACAGCCTGGACGTAGAGAGAGGCAGGTATAAACAGTCCTGGCTGCCCAAAGAGCAGAGGCTGTGTGGTCACTGTACGACAGGTGAGGTCCAGACAGAGATGCACTTTCTACTACAGTGCGAAAAAATTCACAAGCACACGAGAAATTTACACACACAAATTCATAAAGATAATCCCAAACTTCTAAACATTAACACAAACTGAACAACTAAAAATCATCCTAGGAGGGGGACACAGCGCCCCCCTCGCTGCTAAATATGTAACCACATGTCACAGCCTGAGAGACAGTGGGAAACGACCCCCCCCCCCCCTTCAGCCTCAGAATGTAAACAATTGAAATGATAACTTTCCCTAAATGTTATCATATATTAGTATTGTCATTTGTTCTCTGTCAATTTTATTGTCATTGTTATCTTTGTTATAATGCCTTGGCAACACTGTACCCTATACAGTCATGCTAATATGCAATTTCCCGAAGGGATCCGTCCCAAGGGATCAATAAAGCTTGCTCGCTCGCTCTATCTATCTATCTGTCTGTCTGTCTGTCTGTCTGTCTGTCTGTCTGTCTGTCTGTCTGTCTATCTGTCTATCTATCTATCTATCTAATAAAGCTATATTGAATTGAATTGAATTCTCTCATACACACATCTCATACACACATGCACCTAGATAACAAGACTGTCTCTCTCACACACACATGCACCCAGATAACAGGACTGTCTGTCCCTCACACACACATGCGTCTTGATAACTGGACTGTCTGTCCGTCACACACACATGCAACTAGATAACTGGACTGTCTGTCCCTAACACACACATGCGTCTTGATAACTGGACTGTCTGTCCCTAACACACACATGCGTCTTGATAACTGGACTGTCTGTCCCTCACACACACATGCGTCTTGATAACTGGACTGTCTGTCCCTCACACACACATGCGTCTTGATAACTGGACTGTCTGTCCCTCACACACACATGCGTCTTGATAACTGGACTGTCTGTCCCTCACACACACATGCGTCTTGATAACTGGACTGTCTGTCCCTCACACACACATGCACCTAGATAACTGGACTGTCTGTCCCTCACACACACATATAAAGAATATAACAGGACTATAACAGCACAAATATGCACCTAGATAACAGAACTGTCTCTCTCTCTCGCTCTCTCTCGCTCTCTCTCTCTCTCTCTCTCTCTCTCTCTCTCTCTCTCTCTCTCTCTCTCTCTCTCTCTCTCTCTCTCTCTCTCTCTCTCTCTCTCTCTCTCTCTCTCTCTCTCTCTCACTCACACACACACACACACACACACACACACACACACACACACACACACACAGGCCTGTTTCTCTCACACACACAGATCCACACAGATAACAGGACTATCTGTCTGTAGATAACAATACTGTCTCACAGACACACATGCACCTAGAAAACAAGTGTCTCTCTCTCTCTCTCTCTCACACATGCACCTAGATAACAGCACTGCCTCTCACATACACATACACCTAGATAACAGGTCTGTCTGTCTCACACACACGGAATTAGATAACAGGACTGCCTCACACAGACATACACCTAGATAACAGGATGCACATCCACCTCGATTACAGGACTCTGTGTTTGAAATAGCCTACTACATACTGGATACTGCATACTGCAATCAATATATACTGGATACTGCATACTGGTCCTTGTAGTAGTATGCAGTACAGTTTCCAGTATGCGACAGTATGCATACTACAGGGTAACGTGAATGTAGCGTTGCATGATGGGATGCAGTACACCATGAAGATGGCTCTGTTCACATACTGGAATATTTTGCGGAAGTAGTATGTCATCCAGGGATGTTTGGCATACTGGAAAAATTAGTTTTATTCGCATACTGCATGCTGGATACTGATTTGGGGCCCAAGCAGTACGCCAGTAGTATGTAGTAGGCTATTTTAAACACAGCCTGTCTGTTTCAAACACACATGCACATCCAGATAAAAGGACTGTCTGTCTCTCTCTCTCATACACACATGCACCTAGGCCTGTCTGTCTTGCTCACCCACACATGCAGATAGATAACAGACCTGTCTATCTCACTAAGACACACATGCACATAGGTAGCAGGACTGTGTCTCACACACACACACCTAGATAACAAGACTGTCTCTCTCACACACACATGCACCCAGATAACAGGACTGTCTCTGTCTCACAAACATGTGACCAGATAATAATACTGTTGCGCACACACCCCTAAATAACAGGACTGTCTCTGTCTCACAAACATGCGACCAGATAATAATACTGTTGCGCACACACCCCTAAATAACAGGGCTGTCTCTCTCTCTGACACACAAGCACCTTGATAAAAGGACTGTCTGTCTCACACACACAGGCACCTAGATAACAGGACTGTTATCTGATTTCTGTTTCTGTTTATGATCTGTTTTCTCTATCTCTCTCTCTCTTGCTCTCCACACACACACACACACACACACACACACACACACACACACACACAGCTCTATAGGGTCTAGACTTCACCAATAACTTTCACTGCCTTGTGTGTGGAGTCAAAACCTTTAAAGAATATTCCAGGATCAATAATTAACTATACTGATAGGCTACTGATAAAAGTAGGTGTGTCCGGGGCACAGCTCTCTGTCCCACAGCAAACTTTAAGGCAACCTACTATGTCTAAGTAACATTTTTTCTCTGGATAATTTGATGAGGGCGGCACCCCAGCGCCCCCTACTGACGAGCTGCCACTGGTGTCATGTATGATACTGTATGTATTTTAGGAATATTTTAGGCCATGTGTGTGTCATGTGTGCTGTTTCTATGTATGACACTGTTCTTCTAACATTTTGAGTGTGTGTCTACACACAGGGTGTTTAAGGGGATTCCTACATACCTGAGTGTGTCCAGTCTGCAGTGGGGATCCTCCAGTCTAGCAGAGAGCAGCTTCACTCCTGAGTCTCCTGGGTAGTTGTAAGTCAGATCCAGTTCTTTCAGGTGTGAGGGGTTTGAACTCAGAGCTGAAGCCAGAGAAGAACAGCCTTCCTCTGTGACCAAACAACCAGACAATCTGCAGAAAGGAGGGAAAAAGAGGGAGAAAGACAGTGACCTCACTGCATTTGCAGAGCAGCCAGTATGGGGTGCTAGAGAGGCCAGTAACTGTAGTGAAGGCTTCACTCTGTGCTTTATAATAAACTATTGTCATGGTGAGGTCTCATATCCATTCCTCAACTATGATCCTACACCACCAAACACCCTACACAATATTAAACCTAATAATGCTAAACTGCTTAGCTCTGAACTTTGGTATAATGTTGTCAAATGTGTGTGCACAAGCACTGAAAAGGTGTTTTTTTCAATACATGTCATTTTAATATTGGGATATTTGTCAAATGTGTAAATGAAATTAAAAGATTGCCACATTTTCTTTCACAGTACTGTGGATGTGGACGTCTGGATTTGGAACATTAATAAGACACTTGGGGCAGAGCTGTTTTACAAGCTGTGTGTTTCAGTCAGGTCTGTGTCGGTGTGTAGGAGTGTGTCTGTTCAGCAGTGTGTAGGAGTGTGTGTTTCCATAAATACCCACATACATTTGGACAAGGACTCAGTCAATGAAATGTAGTTCATGTATTTAATTTTAACAGGAAATATTTGGAATTAATAAAGAAAGAAAGCCTCATAAAACAATAAAGTGTGAAATTGTCTTGCATTGCCTTGTGGTAAGATTTTTCCTTTGTGTACTCAAAGGAAGTTTATTATTTTTAAAGGGAAACTGACATTTTAAAAGTGCATAAATATTTATCCTAAAAAGTATTAAAACCCTGTAGTGTCACCACACTTTACTGTTTTCATTCCAGACTAAATTGACAGAAAACTCACCTGAGAATCTCCAGCTTACAGTTTAAACTCTTCAGTCCAGCACAGAGCTGCTCCACTCCTGAATCTTTTAGGTCATTATTATTAATCTCCAGCACTTTCAGTGAGTTTTCTGTTTGTAGGACTGATATGAGAGATTTGTAAGACTCCTCAGTGAGACCACAGAGAGACAGTCTGAAAAGGAGTAAATACAGTACAAAATACAGATCAATCAGATGATGCTGGATTACAGAATCTGAACTGCTGATTAAATTATCCTCTGTATCTGTCATGCAGCTCAACCCTGGAGACTGCAACTCCCAGAATGCCCCACGTCGTCTGACCCGTTCCTCCTCCCCTCAGTACTAGTTCACACCTGGTTCTCATCGTAGGCTATTATATATATTAGGACACTCACTAAACTCTTTGTGAAGTATTGCCGACATTTTGAAAGCATACCAAGAGTTTTTCCTGCATTTTATTCTAATCGTGGTTTGACCCAGTTTGTCTAGTTCACTGCTCTCCTGGATTCTCCCTTTTTGTACCTCTGCCTGTTTTTTCTTCTTTTTGTGTATACCTGACCTGGACTGCTTTTTTGACATTGACTTTGGATTACGTCTGGATCCCTCTGCCCAGTTGTTTCCTCCATTTACTTCAACAAACAAAGTGTGTTTAACTCTGTGTACGTCTGTGACTAATATGTACCCCACATCACAGTATCTTGTAAAATAGGATGAAATTAATTGCATTAACAGATTAAAAAGTATCAAAGCAGAGGCCAGTAACTGTAGTGGAGGCTTCACCCTGTGCTTTATAATAAACTACTGACATGACAAGGTGACATTCCTCACCTATGACCCTACACCAGCAAATACCCTCCACAATATTAAACCTAATATTCCTAAACTGCTTAGCTCTGAACGTTGATATAATGTTAAATGTGTGAGCACAAGCACTGAAAAGGTGTTTTTTCATTACATTTTTTTCATTTTAATACTGTGGTATTTGTCATATGTGTAAATGAAATTAAAGATATTGGCACATTTTCTTTCACAGTATTGTGGATGTGGACGTCTGGATTTGGAACATTAATAAGACACTTGGGGCAGAGCTGTTTTACAAGCTGTGTGTTTCTGTCAGGTCTGTGTAGGAGTGTGTCTGTTCAGCGGTGTGTAGGAGTGTGTGTTTCCATAAATACCCACATACATTTGGACAAGGACTCAGTCAATGAAATGTAGTTCATGTAGTTAATTTTAACAGAAAATATTTGGAATTATTAAAGAAAGAAAACCCAAGTTCACTCATGTCACTCCACTGCTGCGCTCCCTTCACTTGCTTCCTGTGGCTGCTCGCATACAGTTTAAAATTCTGATGCTTGCCTACAAAGCCAAAAATGGACCAGCTCCTTCATACCTTATGGAAATGGTCAAGAGTCGATCCACACCTCGAGCCCTTCGCGCTTCAAATACGGCTCGGCTTGACCCGCAATCCCTCAAGATTCATGGAAGACACGCAACAAGATGCTTCTCTGTCCTGGTTCCCAGATAGTGGAACGAACTTTCACTGTCTATCAGAACAGCGAACTCTCTTGCGGTTTTCAAGCGCAGACTGAAGACCCATCTCTTTGTAAAGCACTTATAAACACTGAATCTACTGAAGCATTGGTATAAATCGTAATTGCACTTTATCTCTGGGAACACTTGCTAATTATTGCACTCATACTGCATGTAGTCTTGTAGGTAGTTCAGTCTTGCTAGGTATTGCTCTGTGTCTAATCTTATATTTGGTTGTCTTCTTTATAGGTATCAGCACTGGCAACTGTTTATGGCAGTGCTTGATCTCGAGTAGTTTGGACTTATACCTGTTTATACTAGATAGAGATGCATATTCTGACTCAACACTTAGCACTTTTGTAAGTCGCTCTGGATAAGAGCGTCTGCTAAATGCCGTAAACGTAAACCCTCATAATGTCACGTTGTGGGGGGGCCCCCTGCCGGTCGCCCCCGGTTACAGTGGCAGCGGTCCTGTTTTTAGTCACGTGATCTTCGTCCCTCAGATGGGCGGGACCCGTGATCTGTCTCACCTGAGGGTTGTTTGTTCGTCTATATATGTCTTGTCTTTGTACCAGTTGACTGCTGGTTATTATTTCCTTAATCTGGAACAATGTGACGGGTTTTTGGTTTGCGCACTTTCTATTAAACCATCCTCTTTCCCTGAGACTTGGCGTGATCGCTTCCTTTGTAGTTGCTCACCCTGCCCGTCACACATAAAATAATAAAGAATGAAATTGTCTTGCATAGCTTTGTGGTAGATTTTTTATACTGTACTCAAAGGAGGTTTATTATTTTAAAAAAGGAAAATTTACTTTTAAAAGTACATAAATATTTATCTTAATATTTATTAAAACCATGTAGTGCCACCACACTTCACTGTTTCCATTCCAGATTAAACTGACAGAAAACTCACCTGAAAATCTCCAGTTTACAGTTTGAACTCTTCAGTCCAGCACAGAGCTGCTCCACTCCTGAATCTTGTAGGTCATTATTAATAATCTCCAGCTCTTTCAGTGAGTTTTCTGTTTGTAGAACTGATGTGAGAGATTTGCAAGACTTCTCAGTGAGACCACAGCCAGACAATCTGTAAAGGAGTAAATACAGTACAAAATACAGATCAATCAGATGATGCTGGATTCCATAATGTGAACTGCATGAGCACTGAAAAGGTGGATTTTTCATCAAATGTCATTTTAATATTGGGAATTTGTCATATGTATAAATGAAATTAAAGGATATTGCCACATTTTCTTTCACAGTAGTGTGGATGTGGACGTCTGGACACTTGGGGCAGAGCTCAGTCAAAGTCAACTTTATTGTCATTCAGACTTTACATAAGTGCACAGCTGAACGAAATTGCGTTTCTCCAAACTCCAGTGTTAAAGCACCAGAGCCCAGAGTGGCCACTGCAACTAGTGCGCCGCTGTTTACACAGAATGGGAGAGAAACATAGAGAGATAACATTGGGAGGAGACAAAAAAATATGACCACAGATTATTCTCACAAACAGGACAACAGTCTGTGTGCATGCAAAAAATCCCCATAGCACATACAGCATTGATAACACAGACAGTAAGCAGTGAGAGGAGTGATTCATTCAGATGGGGAGGGGGAGCCAGAAGCCTGGCACACAGTTTTTGTGTCAAAGTTTGCGGTGGAAGGCGAGAGCCATCTCTGACAGTCTCTGTGTGGGGGTAGGAGCAGGTAACCAAGACGACGACCTTCTGGGAGAAATTTGTTTGAGCGCCAATTCTGCATTCTTCAAGAAGAATGAAGAATTTAGCAAGGAGCTCGTCCTTGAGCGTTTGAGCACAATCTCCTCTTAAAGTCGGCTGTCTCCCAACTGATCCAACTTCACACGTAGAGCATTGATTCCATCCACGATCGTCTCCAAGCTTTTTCCAGCAGTCACAGTCTGTGTTCCAACTGCTCTACCCATCGCATCAATCATGTTGGGCACTTGACGTGGGCGTTCGATAACTGACCCTACTCTTTTAATTTCCTGATACACCAGGGCAATGCCTAATCCAATCAGCAGAGCCAACGCGATCAAAGTTCCAAATAAGAACACGTCCTCAACATCTTCCAGGGAGAGAAGCGCAAGACACAAACTACGCCAGGTCCCCCATGAGTCATGCACATATCCAGATGAGAACGTTCCGTCCGGACATGTGGGTTCTCCCGCACCATGACTTCTCGTGGAAAAAATAGTGTCAATTGCGTTGAGAGACCACCTGATTAAATCCATTTTCTTAAATTTCGAAGAGCAGCGTCAGGTTACTAAGACAAGACAGAGAATCTAAGCTGAGCAGGGCAGAAGGGAGGGAGTGCAGGAGCAGAGATAAAGTGCGACCGCCTCTCTTGAAAGCCGGAAGAAGAAGCTGTTTTACAGGCTGTGTGTTTGTCACTTCTATGCAGGTGTGTGTGTGTGTGTGTGTGTGTGTTCAGCTCTGTGTAGGAGTATGAACATTTCCATAAATACCCACATATATTTGAATAAGGGCTCATCTGAGTCTCTTTAGAGTGTTACATTTCTCTTCTATGAGATTCTGGAAATCTACTTATGCATCACACATTTTTCTTTCTCTCCACAATGTGGTCAGTCAATGAAATGTAGTTCATGTAGTAAATTTTAACAGAAAATATTTGGAATTAACAAAGAAAGAACACCTCATAAAATAATAAAGAATGAAATTGTCTTGCATTGCATTGTGGTAGATTTTTTTATACTGTACTCAAAGGAGGTTTATTATTTTAAAAAAGGAAATTTACTTTTAAAAGTGTTACGGTGACAGCTCCGGACCCTTCCCTGTGGGCGTGCCGCTACGTTGTCTGCGTGTTGTTATGTCCATGTATGTACTTCCGTGGGTGTGGGTTGTCAGTGAGAGTGTTCGTAGTCTCACCTGTGCCTTGTCTCGAGATCACGAGGGTATGTGTTGAGCACCTATTTATTCACGCAGTGTCTTGTGCTCGTCTTTGTCTAAAGTTCCGTGCCTGTGTAAGTGTGTGGATGTGCTTGCATTCCGCACTGAGCTTCACCGTGTGTGTGTCTGTAATAAACGTTCTGTGTTGCACCTTCTACGCTCGTCGTGCCTCCTTCCGTCGGGCGTTACAAAAAGTACAAAAAAATTTATCTTAATATTTATTAAAACTCTGTAATGACACCACACTTATCTGTTTCCATTCCAGATTAAATTGACAGAAAACTCACCTGAGAATCTCCAGTTTACAGTTTGAACTCTTCAGTCCAGCACAGAGCTGCTCCACTCCTGAATCTTTTAGGTCATTATTATTAATCTCCAGCTCTTTCAGTGAGTTTTCTGTTTGTAGAACTGATGTGAGAGATTTGCAAGACACCTCAGTGAGACCACAGCCAGACAGTCTGTAAAGGAGTAAATACAGTACAAAATGCAGATCAATCAGATGATGCTGGATTACAGAATCTGAACTGCTGATTAAATTATCCTCTGTATCTGTCATGCAGCTCAACCCTGGAGACTGCAACTCCCAGAATGCCCCATGTCGTCTGACCCGTTCCTCCTCCCCTTAGTACTAGTTCACACCTGTTCCTCATCATGGGCTATTATATATATAAGGACACTCACTGAAGTCTTTGTGAAGTATTGCCGACATTTTGAAAGCATACCAAGCGGTTTTTCCTGCATTCTATTCTCTTCGTGGATAGACCCAGTTTGTCTAGTTCACTGCTCTCCTGGATTCTCCCTTTTTGTACCTCTGTCTGTATTTTTACATTTTCTCTCGTCTAGCTAGCGTTTGCTGCAGTGTTGGTTGATGCCATGTTGTTAGCAGTGAACTCCTCGTGCTGAGGATCAATAACAATGATAACTAAAATAATTTATTATAAATAAATATAATATATAAATATAAATATTATTTATTATAAATAATATGTATTTTTGTTTGTTCCTAATTATTAGGTCTGTGTAATATGTGTTCCACAAAGGCACTAACTGAGGAGATTTTCAGCCAATATGTGTAGCTACAACTTGACGCCAACTGAATCAATTTGTAGCAAACTTTGGTTAAACTTAATCATATATTGCTAGTGTGTACACTCACAGAGTTTGAACTGGTTTTTAGTATTGCACTGTGTTACATTTAATAATTACTAGGGTGACCATATTTTCATTTGGGAAAACCAGGACACCTTGGAGCGAGTGGAGAGTGTAGGGGGTGTTGCATGTTGCGTACTGACAGTCACGCTGTCTACATTTTGAGGTGCACGACTTTGTGAAGCGACAGTGCGCGGGACCCTCGCGCAGGAGCTGAGCCACTGCGATTACATCATTTTTGGTGCGCGGACCCTTGCGCCGGTCGCGACGCGTCAAACCTAGCTCAGGGATTACATAACACACAGCGCCGTACGCAGTGCCATAGTGCCTGTACATTTAAATTTTAATGGTCCAATGAAGGTAATTTAAAAACCAGGACATTTCCTCACTTAAAAAAACCCGTGACAGGACGTGAAATACGGACAAGTTGAGTTGTCTGCTCATTAGCATAATGTGGTTTATGTCCACTGGAAACAAGGTATCGGATGTTGGTATCGGAGCCTCGTTTGTGATTACGAGTACAGGTAAATGGACATGGTATCGGGTATCGGTATTCATGCATCTCTAATTCTGGTATTCGTCATATGTTTATATGAAATCAAAAGATATTACCACAAGAAAACTGTCCTGATAAATAACCTTATCAAGTGGTGTCAGTATCTTGTGAAATTGTTCTTTATGTAGGGTCTCTCTTCTTTTCTCTCTCTCAAATGTTCAAATCTTTTAAAGCAGGTTCTCTTCTCTTCTCTCTCGAATCTTCTTTCTCTTTTTATTATTTTATTGACCGGTCGATTGCGAAGGAATGTGGGTAGATCGCATGACATTAAAAAGTAGTGGATTAGTAGTGGTTGATTGACATCCATGGTAGACAAATCTGACGTCTAGGATTTAGCCCCCCGCTAAATAAATTTTATTCATCACCCCCCAGCTCAACAAATTTCGTTCGGCAAGTCACAACCCCCCACTCCCCGGTAGATCTTTCTGATTTGGTCATCTTATAAGTAGCTCGCAAGCTGAAAACTTGTGGACACCCCTGTCATAGACCTTCTGATTCAGGAGCATCCAGTGCTATGTCCAATGTGAATCTCTGAATGAAAATACTCACATGACTTTTCTGGATGCTTTGACCACTGGCAGCAGTCTCACTAGACATTCCTCTGATGGGTCATATTTCCTTAGGTCAAATTCATCCAGCTCCTCTTCTGAGTTCAGCAACACAAACACCAGAGCTGACCACTGAGCAGGAGAGAGCCTGGCTCCACGGAGACGAGTGTCACCTCCTCTGCTCAGGTATGTTTGGACTTCCTGTACTAGAGAATGATCACTCAGTTCATTCAGACAGTGGAACAGATTGATGGATTTCTCTAGAGAGGGATTCTCCTTGATCTTCTCCTTGATGTACTTGACTGTTTTCTCTTTGCTGTGAGAGCTGCTTCCTGTCTGTGTCAATAGTCCTCGTAAGAGAGTCTGATTGGACTCCAGTGAGAGACCCAGAAGGAAGCGGAGGAAAAGGTCCAGATGTCCATTCTGACTCTGTAAGGCCTTGTCCACTGCACTGCTGAGGAGAGAAGATAATGATTTTTTTAAGATACTGAAAAATCCAGGGCGTTGCTGTTCCAGCACATTTGTGTTGGTGGAGATGAAGGTAATGAACACATATAAAGCAGCCAGAAACTCCTGAACACTCAGATGTACAAAGCTGAACACCTTCCCCAGCTGTAGACCAAACTCCTCCCTGAAGATCTGAGTGCACATTCCTGAATACACCGACATTTCTCTGACATCAATGTCACTGTTTCTCAGGTCGTGCTCATAGAAGATCAGGTTGCCTTTATCCAGCTGTTGGAAAGCCAGTTTTCCCAGTGCCAAAACATGTTTTCTAGATTGTTGAGTGTCAGTGTCACTTTTCTGATCATACTTTTGGTCCTTGTGTTTGATGTGAAATATCAGGAAGTGTGTGAACATCTGAGTCAGAGTCTTGGGGATCTCTCCACTCTCTGCTTCACCCAACATCCTCTCTAGAACAGTGGCTGCAATCCAACAGAAGACTGGAATGTGGCACATGATGTCGAGGCTTCTTGATGACTTCATGTGTGAGATGATTCTGTTAGCCAGACTCTGGTCTCTGATTCTCTTCCTGAAGTACTCCTCTTTCTGAGGGCCACTGAACCCTCGTACTTCTGTTACCTGGTCAACACACTCAGGAGGGATCTGATTGGCTGCTGCTGGTCGAGAGGTTATCCAGAGGAGAGCAGAGGGAAGCAGATTTCCCTTGATGAGATTTGTCAGCAGCACATCCACTGAGGTTGACTCTGTTACATCCCACACGCTGTCGTTGTTCTGGAAATCTAGAGGAAGACGACACTCATCCAGACCATCAAAGATTAACAGAATTTTGTAGTATGTATAGTGAGTTGGTTTTAATTCACGTGTTTCTGGAAAAAAGCAATGAAGAAGCTGCACCAGACTGAGCTTTTTCTCCTTCATCAAATTCAGCTCCCTAAAAGGAAGTGGAAATATGAAGAGAACATCCTGATTTACATTTCCTTCAGACCAGTTCAGTATGAATTTCTGCACTGAGACTGTTTTACCAATTCCAGCCACTCCTTTAGTCAGCACAGTTCTGATGGCTTTGTCTTGTCCTGGTAAGGGTCTAAAGATGTCACTGCATTTGATGGGTGTCTCCTGTGTTGCTGGTCTCCTGGATGCTGTCTCAATCTGTCTCACCTCATGTTCATTATTGACCTCTCCACTCCCTCCCTCTGTGATGTAGAGCTCTGTGTAGATCTCATTCAGAAGTGTTGTGGTTCCATGCTGTGAGATTCCTTCATTAATGTTCTGACATTTTTCCCTCAGTTTGGATTTGAATTTTCTGTAGCAAGCAGGGGCCAGTTCTGATAAAGAGGAAGACAACAGCACACATGTTAATGTCTTTAGGATCAATCATAACAGACTCATCACAGGAAATCCAAGAAAAGACATTATTAATACAGTCCCCCAGGGGGCTGTGGATTCCTGTGGAGAGTACACTTCTCAATGGTGTGTGATTGGTTGTGTAAGACTTGTATTAAAATTGTAAAGCGACCTTGAGTATATATAAATTGAACATTAATTCATCACTATGAATTAGGGATGCAAATGATTATTCGACTTTCGATTAATTGTCGATCAAGAGGTTACTCGATCAAAATGTATTAATCACGATTAATCGTTAGGGAGCGCTCCTGTAGTAACTTGAACAGAGCGTAAGAACGAGAGGTGAACACGTGTCGCGAAAGACCAGAGTGGAATACAAAATGAAGCGGGCGAAAAGACGTGCGGTGTGGGACCATTTCAACATTGTTAATTTAGGCAAAGAAGTCAGATGTTCTCTGTGTAATGCCGTATTGAAGTACAACAGTTCCACTAGCTCACTCAATTATCATTTGAACACCGTGCATGCAGCTGTCCTGCATATCACCAGTGCACCTGGTCAACCTAAAATCACAGCTACACTGGGAAGGCGAGCGTTTTCGAAACTCGCTACGAAAAAAGCTAGCTACTGCTACTGCTGTAGCCCTTACAACAGATTGTTGGACGGCTCTAACAACAGAAAGTTACATTACCGTGACGTGCCACTACAGTGACGAGAACTGGCAGCTAAAATCTGCAGTGCTGATTACGACGAACATGTCGGATAGACACTCCGCTGACAATTTAACTGACAAGCTCAATGATGTTGTGGAGACTTGGGCACTCTCCGGTCGCGTTACAGCGTGTGTTCACTACAACGCTAGAAACATTGTCCAAGCATAGGCTCAATAATATTCTGTTTGGTTCCTTATTTAATTTCTTCTTAAAAAAATTAATTTAATGTCTAATGTTTCAAATGAAGCCAGTCCTTAATTTATTCCTTTTTTTAAATGAAAGAATGTATTTTGTTATTGTCATGGTGAGGCGGCCCCCTACCGGTCGCCTCCGTCCACAGTGGCTGTTGTTGTTGTTGTTTTGTGACGTCGTGTGCGCCCCTCAGGTGGACGGAGCCCGTGATCCGTTTCACCTGAGGGTCGTTAGTTTGCATATTTATGTCTTGTCTGTGTACCAGTTGACCGCTGGTCATTATATCCTTAATTTGGAGCTATTGCACGGGTTTTGGTTTGCACCCTTTTTATTAAACCATCCTTTTTCCCTGAGACTTGGCGTGATTGCTTCCTTTTCAGTTGCTCACCCCGCCCATCACAGTTATACCATAAAAATTTCCTAATGCATAATTACTTGAGCAATATATCATATAATATATATAATATAATATAATTATCATAATATAATATAATATATACTTTTTGAACAAAGTGTTTTAACTATTTAGCTGATATTTTTAAAGGCCCTATTGAAACACTGAAATTCAGGTGGAAAATGCCACTTATCGATTAATCGAAAGTCGATCGACTGACTGAGGAGACCTACAACTAGCAGACTGGACATCTGAGAGACAATGGAGGGAAATAGAAAACACACCTGTGTATGACATCATGAGACAGAGACCTGTGATCAAATCTGATTGGTCAAATCTCAGTTCTAAAGAATAACAATGTATCCTCAAAGCATCAACATTCTACAGTCACATTACAACAGTGATAAATGTAGGAGAGTCTTGAGTCTGCACCAGAGACTGTATATACAGTGGGGAAAATAAGTATTTAGTCAGTCACCAATTGTGCAAGTTCTCCCACTTAAAAAGATGAGAGAGGCCTGTAATTGACATCATAGGTAGACCTCAACTATGAGAGATAAAGTGTGAAAAAAAATTGAGAAAATCATTTTGTCTGACTTTTAAAGAATTTATTTGCAAATAATGGTGGAAAATAAGTATTTGGTCACCTACAAACAAGCAAGATTTCTGGCTGTCGCAGACCTGTAACTTCTTTTTTAAGAGGCTCCTCTTTCCCCCACTCATTACCTGTATTAATGGCACCTGTTTGAAGTCGTTAACAGTATAAAAGACACCTGCCCACAACCTCAAACAGTCACACTCCAAACTCCACTATGGTGAAGACGAAAGAACTGTCAGAGGACACCAGAAACCGAATTGTAGACCTGCACCAGGCTGGGAAGACTGAATCTGCAATAGGCAAGCAGCTTGGTGTGAAGAAATCTACTGTGGGAGCAATAATCAGAAAATGGAAGACCTACAAGACCACTACTAATCTCCCTCGATCTGGGGCTCCACGCAAAATCTCAGCCCGTGGGGTCAAAATGATCACAAGAACGGTGAGGAAAAATCCCAGAACCACAAGGGGGGATCTAGTGAATGACCTGCAGAAAGCTGGGACCAACGTTACAAAGGCTACCATCAGCAACACACTACGACGCCAGGGACTCAGATCTTGCAGTGCCAGACGTGTCCCCCTGCTTAAGCCAGTCCATATCCAGGCACGTCTGAAGTTTGCTATAGAGCATTTGGATGTTCCAGAAGAGTATTGGGAGAATGTCATATGGTCAGATGAAACCAAAGTAGAACTATTTGGTAAAAACACAACTCGTCGTGTTTGGAGGACAGTGAATGCTGAGTTGCATCCAAAGAACACCATACCAATTGTCAAGCATGGGGGTGGCAACATCATGCTTTGGGGCTGTTTCTCTGCAAAGGGACCAGGACGACTGGTCCGTGTACATAAAAGAATGAATGGGGCCATGTATTGTGAGATTTTGGGTGCAAACCTCCTTCCATCAGCAAGGGCAATGTAGATGAAATGTGGCTGGATCTTTCAGCAGGACAATGATCTCAAGCACACTGCCAGGGCAACAAAGGAGTGGCTTCGTAAGAAACATTTCAAAGTCCTGGAGTGGCCTAGCCAGTCTCCTGATCTCAACCCCATCGAAAACCTTTGGAGGGAGTTAAAAGTCCGTGTTGCCCGCCGACAGCCCTAAAACATCACTGCTCTATAGGAGATCTGCATGGAGGAATAGGCAGAGGTGGGACCAAGTCAGTGTTTTGCAAGTCTCAAGTAAGTCCAAGTCTTTATCCTCAAGTCCCGAGTCAAGTCTCAAGCAAAGACAGTCAAGTCAAGTCAAGTCTCGAGTCAAGACAGGCAACAGTCAAGTCAAGTCCCAAGTCTGAAACTTGGAATTTCAAGTCCTTTCGAGTCTTTTTTTTTTTACCAATGTTGCAGGTATATTTTAAATGTAAATAATAGACATGTGTTCTTTATAAAATCTGTATTCTCCTCAAATCTTGATAAAACATGTGCAACTGAAAACACGAAGTATAAAAAAAATTTAAATGACACCTCTTTATTGCACAGTTCAATTTGTTAAAATTAGCTGCAAAAATATTCATACTTTAAACTACAATTTTCCAGAAATAAATATTCTGTGAAGAGTCGGTCAGTAGAACTCCATGTTCAAATAAAAAGTGCTGATATTTTCACAGTACAATACAAAGAACCATAACAGCATTTTTCCCTCTCTTCTCTTATCTGGTTTCTTGGAGAACATGTGTGTCCATGTGTGAGTGACACAAGACAAACAAATATAAGAACTGAACAATTAACAGGAATCAGGAATGCAACTTTAGACATTTCAGTAAACTATTCTGCATTGCATTTGCAAAAGACCAAACTGGCCAAAAGTCTGTATGTCATTTGTGCACGATGAGGCCGTAGAATGATGTCCCCATAGCTGAAAACTCGCTCCACTTTTGTCAATATATTTTTTTCTCGACGTAGATGTCTTCAAATACACAATCCATGCTGAGATAGAACTGGATATGATGGTGACAGAGAGAGGCTCTCTTCCCTGAGTTCAGATACAGAACCCAGGGTTGCCAACTCTCACGCATTGAGCGTGAGACACACGCATTTGACCGTCTTCACACGCTCTCACGCCACACATCTGATTTCTCACGCCGAAAAAAGTAAATATAGTTTATTTACCTCTGATCCTTATCTATGATTCAATGAGTTACTAGTTCGCTCTGGCACCAACCACTGGCGATCGATCGATCGCGATATAATACTTAATTTGTGTCCATTTTACACCCCGCCCGGTAACAACTTACGTTCGCTGCCCCCCCCCCCCCCATTTGATTGGTTGTGCTGCAGCTCATGCACACACGTACAGAGTGTGGAAAAGCAGAGGACCGGTCTGCGTCAGAAGGACGGAAATTAAATTAATGGGGCGCACTTTATAAATATTAATATGCGTTTTAAAATTTAGATTTGGGGTAAAAAAAATCAAGTCTTTGCAAGTAAACAAGTTCAAGTCCAATTCAAGTCCCAAGTTATTGGTGTAAAAGTCCAAGTCAAGTCTAAGTCTCCGAATATTTTTTCAAGTCAAGTCAAAAGTCTTAATATTAATGACTCGAGTCTGACTCGAGTCCAAGTCATGTGACTCGAGTCCCCACCTCTGGGAATGGGCCAACATACCAGCAACAGTGTGTGCCAACCTTGAGAAGACTTACAGAAAACGTTTGACCTCTGTCATTGCCAACAGAGGATAAACAACAAAGTATTGAGATGAACTTTTGTTTTTGACCAAATACTTATTTTCCACCATTATTTGCAAATAAATTCTTTAAAAGTCAGACAAAATGATTTTCTCAATTTTTTTTTCACATTTTGTCTCTCATAGTTGAGGTCTACCTATGATGTCAATTACCGGCCTCTCTCATCTTTTTAAGTGGGAGAACTTGCACAATTGGTGACTGAATAAATACTTATTTTCCCCACTGTATAATGGGTATATATATATATATATATATATATATATATATATATATATATATATATATAATTTTGGATGCGCTTGCACAGTAGATGAAAATTGGAGCCAGAGCATGCACATTAGAACCGGTAGGCAGGACAGCATCTCCACCCCAACTCTGATCACATTCGTTAGGATACGCCCACCAGTATAGAAGGGGTCGCGCCTACGGACTGTGCCACCTAGCTAGCTACTACTGAACAAAGATATTGTTTCACTTAACACTAGGACTGCAAACACCATGAAAATTTTCGCAAGGAAAATCAGCCACCAAGTAGCCCATTTCCCCGCTGTGAAGTGATTAGTGCCCTTTGTGTTGCTAATGACATGGTACGAGTTTGAAGCGTCGACCCCCGCTCTCCTTTCCAAGGAAAACTAGCTTGGCCAGCTCATCTGTATAGCATGTAGTGGATACATATGTTAGTTTATGGATTATGAACGGGGCACCATCCTGATTGCTCACAAACCAGTATTGTGATAACGGAGATAGGTGGAATATGGTTTAATCAGTCTCAATACTAAAGGGTTAAGTTCTGGTTCAGCGCAGTGACCTAATACCATCGACCGTGACCAGATTAATGAATAAATGTCCAAATTTATTATGGTTAATATTAGGGGTGGGAATCGTTTACTATCTCAAGATTCGATTCGATTCCGATTTTGGGGGCCACGATTCAATTCAAAATCCATTTTCGATTCAAAACGATTTTAGATTAAAAAAATGATTTGATTTATAAAAATGTCTGCTTCAGTCTATAAAATCTGCATGATCTACTACAGTCTGCTTTGCAAGACAGAATGACAAATACAGAAAATAAAGTGTATAATAATAAATTGTAGAGCGTGCCCGCTTTGGGCATGTGTGATCCACAGCCCCCTAGTAATCACTAGTGTGTGTGTGTTCTAATTGCACAGATGGGTTAAAAGCGGAGTACAAATTTTGATTGCGGTGTAAAGAAATCACAATTGACAAAATATGGCACATTTACATTTACATTTTAATTAACAAAAATAATGTGCTTTGGTAAAATAAAATGCTATTTGTTGTTACCAAAATTCTTTCGCTTCATTTTGCAAGCTCTCAGGGCTGGCTCGGATGCAGTTCCCCCAGTCGTTGCTAGGGGCACCAGAGTCAGTCCCAGACTAAACCGGCGTAACCATACACAGCCAGGTCCCTGCTTTCTCTGTGGTTGCTTCTCGTTTAATGGTGTCTCGCCACCTCTCTCTGTTATGCTTTCTCTTTACTTATTTGAGTATCTATCTCCTGCCTCGCTTCCTGACTCATCTCAAGTTTTCCCAATCCTGTATTTCTTCCTATCCGTTTTGCCTTTATTTTTGGGAAGGGTTTTATTTTGCTGCGGCGTTTTTTGCCAGTTACTTCTGCTGGTGTCCTTGGTTTCGTTTTCGCGATGCATTTATCCGCGCTGTTTTACTGCTTTTAATTACTGTTGTTATTTTGCTTCTTTCTCCCATCTCTCTGCGGTTGAGTGTTATTTTCCACGTATTGTATTTGACAAGTATCAAACGTCTTGCTCTTGCGAGCCGACACTTGGGTCCACCCTTCTCTATATTATTTCACGTGGTGTGTACGTTCCCATGCTCACCACGCTACACAAGCTATGCACACGAGCTACATTGCGTCAAGTTCGGTCTTCCCTGGCATTCGATAAAAAACTAAAATGAACCCATATTTTTGCCTTAAATGAAGATGGGACAGGTTAAATATCTCTTTCCTCCATTTGTTTTGAAACTTTTCCACACTTGTGTGTCCCAGAATCTGCTGCGTAAAGTCTTGCGTAATTTTGTAATTACGTAACACGGGACTTCACCACGACTTAGAATCGATTTTGGGACATTTAAAATCGATTCTGAATTGTAGTAAATGAGAATCAATTTTTGATATATGAATTGATTTTTTGGCACACTTCTAGTTAATATTACAATTGATATAAAGAATAGCATATGGAATGATTTGGCTCAAAATGAAACTAAACCTATATGTGAATCTATTAATCTAAACCAGGGATATAATAGTGAACAACAAAGAATATAAGGTTAAACAACATCAGCGAATGATAAACAACTGTCGGTGATCATTAGATTTAAATGGATTATATGACTACCCAAGGGTTTTCGTAGGACCCATGGACGAACACGAGGTTTTTAGAGAGAGAATAGAAAAGGGAGAAAGAGAAAGTTTGGGCAGGTTAATGGTAACAGTATTTATTATTTCGGACTCCGGGAGAGATAGAAGCTGGCAACCCCAAAACAACATATGAACTGAGCGTCTTACTGTGACGTAGCCCGGCACGTCCGTTCGTGATTCCGGGGGGAGGAAGGCGTGTCGACTGATGCGCATTCACGATTTGTTTCCTGAGGTGGCTAAAGTCCAACGGAGCGCGTCTCGGCTCAAATCGCATACTTAGCGGTGACATCACAGTTGCAGCTGGAGGTCGCAGACAAACTTGTGCAGGTAACTTGATTGAGAAAGAAAGTTGAGCTTCACTTGAAAAACTAGTAGAAATAAAAGTACGTTTGATGACGACACGTGTAATAAAGAAAATAAAATAAAGATGAATTTTATGTTGGACTCGGTGAGAGCGTTAGTTGCGGTCTATTGGCATCGCTTTAATGGACACTGCGGTGTTCTGCGTAAGTCCAGCAAACTGTTGGTCGCGATGGTTTGGCATGTTTCCAACGAGTTCGAGTCTCTGAGTCTCGGCGAGTCTGGCAAAATTCTCCAAGTCCTTCTCAAATCTACCAGGCTGCCAAGCTCTTTGTTTCCTTGGAGCAAGGGCTTTTAAACAAGTTTTAGGGGCGTAATCGGAAGGCACTCCCTAGGTCTTTCCAGGTCTAGTTAATGACTTAACCAAAGGAGACAGATTAACACAATTTGAAGACAAAAGGAATTCCCTATTCCTAAATAAACTGACTTACATACTCTGACTAAATAAGAATTAATTTGGTTCAATTAGTCTACACATTGAGCCATTCTTAATTTCCACTTTGGACAATAAATGACAATGCACAGACAGGCATGAATGTGAGGTCACATAAGCACACATGAGAATGATTACATTCGATGAGTAACATACAAACTAATACACAGATATGCATATGCCTAATATAGCACATTACATGTTGATTCTTGGTTATATATATATGAATCTAAATTAATATTACATCGGAATACAAGTGTATTGATATGTCTAAAATAATGCAGCACAGGAGTATGTGAGTACACAAGTCTCCATGACTAACACATGAGCATGCATGTCCAAACAGCAGAACACAAAGAAATATATGCATGCCTGCATTCATTATACAATTTAAGACTACAAGAACAGGTTTATCTAACTACTGATACACAAAGTAATACATGGAGATGCATCAATGTGGGGTGTTTATACAATAACAGGTATTGTAATAAAATCACTTAATACTGAATACATGAAAGATCATAAGTGGTGTCTTTATATCAACCACATGTCGCAGTGTTCACATTTAGAGGCACATGATCCTGTGGTCCTTTGTTCTTAAGGGCTGGAAAGTTGAATACTGGCCTTAAGAATAATTGCCCTTTCCTTGGTTGGAATGTTGTCGAGTTTGGTCTTTTTAGACTCAGTTTGCCGATCTAGGTCCAGTAGTCTACGTCCCAATTTCATTTACAGTTCGGATTTGGAGATCTCTGAAATATTTGTGTCTTCAGTTCTAGATTTTACACAAGACTTCCAATGGGTTTAAACTGTGGGCAATCAGAAAAGGTTGGAATTTAGAGTCTTATTGCTCTTCCCGACTGTGGTTTTTGTGTTAATCCGTGTCACCTGTGGCTCGTCTCGTCATCACGTGGGGTTTATGTGGTTTGTCTATTTAATGTGCGTTCGCGCAGTGTCCTGTGCTTATCGTGGTTTGTGTCATACACGTTTCTGTGTATTTGTGTGTTTTTGTGTGCGCTGACTGTGCTACTTTATCACTGTCAATAAACGTGACTGTGCTCTACGCAAGGATCTGTGCCTCATCCTTCGCCCTGCACCTCGTGTCACAGAACGACGAGCTGAACAAAGAATGCCAGGCTACGCCACCCGACCGAAGAAAGGCAAGAGACCCAGCAAGCGACACCATGCCTCCTCCCCTGCCCAGCACCGCGGAGCCCAAGTACACCCCGAGGAGATGCAGCAGGACCCTTTGTGTCAAATAATGCTGCTTCGGGCTTGGGAAGCTGAGACAGAGGACATGGCGGATTATTTCCGCCAGACCGCGGTGCGGATGTGGAGGGAGCGACACTCCTCTCCCACCAGAGACCTCTCACCCCTGAGGGTAGGCTCCCTCAAACTCTGCTCCACGGAGAAGACCCCTGAGAGCGAGTTTGAGGGGGAGGAATCAGAGGGCGAGGAGGAAGAGGAAGGTGAGAACTATCCCCCCTCTGTGTGCTCCGCCCCCACCATAGACTACAGTGAAGGTGCGGAGGAAGAAGAGGAAGAGGAAGATCAGGCTCCCTCGGTTTGTTCCGCCCCCACCATAGACTACAGTGAGGGTGCAGGGGAAGAAGAGGACGATTATCCCCCTTCCGTATGCTCCGCTCCCACCGAGTATTATGGTGAGGGCGAGGAGGAAAACTGTCCACCGTCCATATGCTCCGCTCCCACCGAGTATTACGGTGAAGGCGAGGAAGAAGAGCGTCCACCGTCCATGTGCTCGGGTACACAGACAGCGATCTTCTTACCGAGGTGGGGAGCTCGCTCTACTCGGGGTGCTCATTCAAGACTGTGAGGGGGAGGAGGTAGCCCGAGGAGGGCGTATCCCCCGAGCACTCCGAGGGAGGTGCCATGGACTACTCCAGGGGTGTCAGCCCGGAGGAGCCCATGAGCTGGAGCCTGGGCAGTGAGGAAGAACAGGAGATGGAGACCACTCCCGCTGTCAGGTCCAGAGAGGAAGAGTGCAGTTCCCCTGAGAGAGAGAGAACGAGTCGGCCCCCCGAGGGCTTCTACAGAAGCCGGTAGCGTGCCCACCGGGATGGCTGCAAAAGCGTCCACGCGCCGCACCCGGTGGAGGGTTTGCGGCGAGGGCGGGGAAAGGATCGCCTACCACAGCGCCGGCAGCTCCCAGAGTGCCTGCAGCTCCCGGGTTCACCCCGCTGGCCGCTCTCCTACTGGCGTGCAGCCTGGCGCCATTCACATGTGTGTCTGTCCCGGTGTTTGTATGTATTCCTGTATGTCTGCCAAACCCCCTTTTCCCTTTCGTACCTCTGTGTGTCAATGTCCCTGTCTGTGTGTTTGTGAATGTACCAGTGTGTTTGTCTAACGTGTTTTCCCCGGTCTTCCCAGGGAGGGTGTTCTAAGCTGTTCGTGGCGGACTCTCCACCGAGGGCGGTCATCTCCCAGACGCAGGGCTGAGCATGTCGGATCCGCCCATCGATCCCATCCGCCTGTTGGCACCCCGGGACGGGTAGTGCCCTTGGTGGGGGTGTCTGTCACGTTACGGTCCCCGAACCCTCCGTTTTGGGCGTGTGTTTACGTTGTCTACGTCTGCTCGTCTGCGTTGGTGTATCTCAGTGTGTGCGGTTACGTTTTGTGTTAATCTGTGTCACCTGTGGCTAGTCTCGTCATCACGTAGGGTTTATGTGGTTTGTCTATTTAATGTGTGTTCGCGCAGTGTCCTGTGCTCGTCGTCGTTTGCGTCATACACGTTTCTGTGTATTTGTGTGTTTTTGTGTGCGCTGACTGCGCTACGTTATCACTGTCAATAAACGTGACTGTGCTCTACGCAAGGATCTGTGCCTCGTCCTTCGCCCTGCACCACACGTCACAGGTCCCAGTGTCCTAAGGTAATTATTCCTATGCTGAATAGGAATCCTTTGGTTTCTTCACGCTAAAGAATAAACAATGTATTTGTAGCAGGCGTACGTGTTGTACGATTTTCACTAGGCAAACCAGACACCGACTGTAACTGAAAATGTAAACGTGAAAAAAGCTATTGGCTAACAGAGCCAAATATAAAAAGCAGTTAGTTTGATGAGGTTTAACGTGAATGACTTCAACTATATATATATATATATAATTATTCTTGTATGTGTATACTATATATATATATATATATATATATATATATATATATATATATATATATATATATATATATATATTAGGGGTGGGACGCAATTAAAAAAATTTATCGAATTAATTACATGCTTTGTAATTAATTAATTCAAATTAATCGCATTTTAATCACATTTTAATATTTAACATGAGAAATATTAATTTAATTTTGAATGATGAATGAATCAATGAACATAAGCATAAACTTCAACATCTTGTTTATTTTTCCACCAGTCTTCTACATAGACCAATAGATGAGTGCAGAAAACAGAGCAAACAGTTTTCAGAACACTGGAAATTCTGACCAAAAATGTTTATTTTGGGAGCTTTGCTCATGATATTGGAAGAATAAGAAGAACTGAAGTAAATTAGATGTTATACCATTTTAGATGGTAGACTTTTTCTTTAATTTCCCAGGCCTCTGCCACAGGCATCTCCATAGTGCCTAGAAGTGGTCTTCTGCATGCTCAAAGCAAATGACTGGATCTTTCATTCATCATCTATAATATGAGCTGTCACACCAAGATAATTCTTGTTGCTAACAGAGGTCCAGTGATCCCCAGTCAGAGCCACATTTGTGGCGCTCTTCACAATAACCTGTTTTACTTCCCTTTCCTCATCATACAGCTGCTGGATTTTCTTACACATTGTCTTTCTGGACGGCAGTTTGTAACTTGCATCAGTTGACGCAGCAGTGCTGTCGCCCACAGAGAGCGGTCTACAGTCCACAGCAATACGCCAGTGAATTGGTCAATTTGTCTGACGTGGACTTTGACAGTTTGTTTCCTAATTTGAACGTTACGGACAACTCTGTAAATAATGTGATGCGTAAAGTATTGTAATGATCCTTAACTGTTTCTTTAAGTTAAGTAGTGTGTGCAAGTGGAAAAGTGCACGAGGAGCGAGAGTGAGAGAGAGAGAGGATTCGGTTATTTTTCTTGAGTGAGTTCGCTTGTATTAATGTTGAAATAATGTTGCAAAAGTTTAATCCAGTCTTGATTAAGTTTAATCAGTCTTAATGGTCCAATGAAGGTAATTTAAAAACCAGGACATTTCCTCACTTAAAAAAACCCCGGGACGCCCGGGACAGGATGTGAAATACGGACGTTTGTTCACCATAACGTACTAGGAATACATTTAGCAGCTAAGTGATCATCACTGACCTGCGCATTAGCCCCAACATGTTTTGCATTGAGGTGGTAACGAAGGGTGGAAGTGTTCCTGTGATAAGCGAACTCCTTCCTACATAAAGTGCAAATAACACTATTTTTGTTTTTACTTCCATCTGGAACTTTCTTATATTTAAATTTCCCATCCACCAGCGTAGCCTCTTCAGTCATATCCATCATGCTCATCTTATGCCTGGAACTCGTGCACTGAGAAACATTCCATGGTGAAAAAGTGTCTCATGCTTTAAAATGCGTTAATTTTTTTAGTTCGTTAATTTCCCTGTAATTAATTAATTGAAATTAACGCGTTAAAGTCCCACCACTCATATATATATAAAGCTCAAGCTTGCTAGATTTTCTAATTAGCAATCCAGGTAAAATTAGTGGAATCAACACAATCCAGGAAGCCTGAACAAAATCCTGGTGAGGACTTTTAATCGCGTCACCTGGAATTGACAGCCCTTTTGCCAGAATTAAAGACTACGAAACACAACGCAGACTGTTTGGTGATTGTGGTAGCACGACAGACATCCACCGGTTACATATATAATCACCAAACAGTCTGCGTTGTGTTTCGTAGTCTTTAATTCTGGCAAAAGTACAATCCAGTCTTTAATGCTGGATAGGTCCTCCTTCTGCTCTCTCCTCCACATACAATGCAGAATTACAATGGACCCACAAAGGGGATAAGCAGGACTAAACTACATGCAACTATAACAATAAAACATTGACTCTTCATTAACGAACTGTACAGACACATACAACAGCAATATGACCGCTATACTCTGCTACCTTAGCATAGCCCACACATTACAGAATTATACATGTCTACATACAAAATCATGCATACTTGGCAAAAGAACAATCCAACCTTTAATGCTGGATAGGTGCTCCTGCCTCTTCTCTGCTCTTTCCTGCCTCTTCTCTGCTCTCTCATATAAAAAGGGATAAAAATAATAACTCACTCCGCTGCTTTAGCGGACAGACACGCTGTGTAATGTTAGCTATCTGTATAGAACTGTAACTAAACAAATTAGTCACTGAGAAAATAATAAGTAATAAAGCAGCTAATAAAGAATTCAAGAATTTATTCAAGGGCCCCGCGATGTGTCTGTGTTAACTAAACTGAAGGATTATGATGGATTTGGTATAGAGTAAATTATAACACCTACCTCCACATACAATGCAGAATTACAATGGAGGAGGTAAAGTGAGGGGAGGAGACTTTAAAGCAGAGCGAAAGGGCAGGGCTTCCCAACATAACTGGCCAGCACATATAAAGGTTGAATTAAAAGGAGAATTTTGTGTGATTATAACTTTATTACAATGTTACATTCACCCCCCAAGAATTACACAAACATTCTAACCCAACACGAGCCCACTTGTCAAGTGTCCAAAATAAAAATACAAAATCCATACCCACGGTGACTGGCATGCTTGTTAACTTAGTAGCTACCTAATCAAAGGTTACGGACATACAGAGAGTGATCAGGTCTCCAACATCCCATAGACATTCAAGGTGCCTTTTACACCCATTCAACATCTGACTATACATGAGGCAAAATCAAAACAGCTCATCACCTCACACCCATATGACACATGACTATACACAGGGCTCGGAATGAAAAACAAACACTGTAAATGGAAAACATTCACTCACTTAGTTAATCTAGACCTGAACAAACCAGACACGGGTGTATTGTCCTTAAGAGCAGATTCTAACTGAACCATCGATTCTATAAATCTACGAACTGGCTTCAAAACTCTCCCAACCTTAGAAGTTAGACGAAATTGACTACCCCAGGAACAATCTATTATGTGGGAATTTCCAGGACTCGGACTGGACAAGGGGAAAGTGCCATGAGGGAGCTCCTCAAAATCAGTGACTGTACTTGAATCATCCTGAGTACTTCATACTTCAATCAAACTTGAGTCCTGATGTTCAGCCACATCCCCAGGCAAGTCAACAGCTCTGTCTGGCTCTGTAAAGTGCTCCCCAACCCATGAGGAAGTCCGGTCGTCATTTTCACTGTCAACTGTAGACATGACGAGTGGCGAGAACTGAATCACAATCGCGGTCTGAATTATCTTCACTCAGGGATAGACTGTCCACACCATCGCCAACAGTGGATACTCCACACTGCGGGTTGTCCAAGGGTAGGGAGTTGACCGGTAGGAGGAGATTCCTATGCAACATCCGTGCATTCCCGTCCCTATCTTGAACTTTGTAGATATGAAGTGATGGCTTAGAAGACACAACTGTGTAGATACGCGACTCCCATTTGTCAGCGAGTTTGCGCTTCCCTTTGCACCCTCTGTTGGCCACAAGAACTTGGTCACTGACTGAGAGAGAAAGACCTTTGACTTTTTTGTTATATTGTTGAGCCTGATGTGTCTGTTCTACAACTGAATTTCTTTGTGCTACCAGCATGGCTGACTGAAGATCTCTCACCAGTGATTTAACATACGCATGGTAGTCACAGACCCTCTCATCCAGGAGTACATTTTTAAACATCAGGTCAACAGGGAGCCTCGGCACTCTGCCAAACATTAGGTAAAAAGGTGCAAAGCCTGTGTTCTCATGTACAGTACAAGTGTACACAAAAGTCAGCGTCTGAATAATTTGTGGCCACTTCTGCTTTGATTGCAGGGGTAAGGATCTCAGCATGTTGCCCAGTGTCCTATTGAACCTCTCTGTGCCTCCATTCCCCATCGCAGACATCCCAAGTCTCCCGGAAGCTGCGGGAGTCTCCCGCATTTCGGTAGTGTCTCCCTGACACCCGCGAGTCAAATATAATCTCCCGGAATTCAAAACGAATGACCCACACAAACGCGCACACAGGTGACAGACTTTTTTTTTTCAATAATCGCGAGTGGGAAGGAGAGAGAGGGGGTTCTGATTGGCCTGTTCTCTGCTCAACAACTTACTTACCACCCCCCCCCCCCCCCCCCCCCCCCGCTCAACAACTTTTACTCGCCACCCCCCCCCCCCCCCCTCAAAAACTTAACCTCCGGGGGGGTGGGGGGGGGGGGGGGTAACCATCCCTGAAATCAACTTTTGCAACTTGGGATGCCTGCCATCGGGTGGTATGGTGAAGTCCTGGACTTCGCGACACCAGCCAACTCGAGAAGCTCTGCGATCAGTTCACTTTCAAAATTTGCACCCTGGTCTGAATGGATACAGACACACATGTATACACGGTCTATGCTTCAAGTACGTTTCGTTCAATTCGCTAAACTACGAACTAGCTAGCATAATTTGTTAACCTGAGAGGATTTAAAGTTAACATCTGGCTAGCTAGTCAAATATCTAACTAAGCTATTTACCAAAAGAACTGCAAAGAACTTGACCCTAATGGTCTGTTACTGCAGAACAAGACATTGAGGTGTGGTATAAACGTTTTACAAAATAAACAAAGGTAAAAGGTTTTAATACTGCTGTCGAGAGATTGGATAGAGTTTTGCGGTTGAGCGTGTTCACGTTTGAGCGTCTGGTATTAGATGTCAATCAATGCAGCTATTAACTGTCAATCACCTTATCTCCACACCCCTTTAAGTAACACTTAATAACGTCTATAAAATCTGTTTATCGTAGAGAAAAACACCAGGAGAGATACTAACACAATGGGGTCTTATAGAATTGACAAAATATAATTGCTCAAAAAACTTATTTTACGTGTAATAAAAATTCAAAGTTTCTCGTCCAGCCCGTTCACTTACATGGGAATGGGCGGGGTTAGAAGTTGTACGTCAGCCAGCCACTAGAGGGCAGCTGACACATGGAGGCTTCACTTTTCACTCGTGTCGTCCTGTCCACTTATATATATACGGTCTCTGGTCTGCACCTGAGCAGACTACACTGAAGGGAGGTCAACTGAGGACACACCAACACTGATTTAAGATCCTCATTGTGAACTGAGATTCACCAACAGTGTCCTCCCTCTGAAGTAACAAAGTGATGTTATGATGTCATGACCCAGAGCTCTTACTGGTCTGTAGTGTGGTAGCGAGGTCTGTCTGGTTCATGTTCCTCAGGACGTGCAGTGTGATCTTCATCGCCCCCTCTCTGACACTGCTCTGATCCTCCTCATCCTCCACCTGTCTCTCAGTGCATGCTGGGTAATCTGGACTCAGTAGATTCTTGAATCTCTTCAGCTCATTTTTCACCAGAGAGATGATTTTGTGCTCCAGCTCCTGAATAAACAGTATCAGTAAAACTACAGTGTTACAGACAGATGATTATAACACAGGATAATCCATGAAACATGAGAGAGGACTGAACTGAGAGGGACTGGGTGGTCCTGTGGACATTATAGTTTATTACAAAAGTTTATGTACAAACGTCTAATATATATATATATATATATATATATATATATATATATATATATAATATTATAATATAATAAATATAAAGTTTCAATTGTAGGTAGTTTTATAAAGTTTTATAAATGATCTGTGATGTAAACACTAATGATAAGACCCATCTCCCACTCACACAATAAACACAATCCACATACACAGAATACAACCACAGAGCTCAAGCAAGACATAATACAATATCTCCCAATACAAGAACCACCACAGAACAAGAGAATCAACAGAGCTTAAATAGGACAGACTATCAAGAGAAGGGACAGAGATTAAATAGGACAGACTAACAAGAGAAGTCAACTGTGAAGAGGTGGGACTGATAATCACAGGGCAGAGTTACAGAATGGAAGGACGGACAGACAGGCATGAAAAACGCATTGGAAGTATAAACAGAGAAAGGTTGGGCAGGGCTAGAGGGACCAAACAGACAGATTGACCGGAGAAGGTGGACCTCAGCATGACACTAAACACACACTCACACACACACACACACACACACACACACACACACACAAATACACACCTTGAATACTGACTCCAGTTTGTCAATCTTTACAGGTTTCTTTTGGGCACTGTGGTCAAACAGAACAACAACTTTAATGGAAAATCTACATTTTATAGACTTGAATACATGTTACATTCGTGAACACATTACATTCATAAATACATGTTACATTCATGCTACTTATATTGTAGTTTACTCTTTTGACACTAGAGGGCACAATTCATAATCCTCCTTCTACCCCGTTCATGACCACAGCACCACTTTATATATATATATATATACCCTGATAGCAGATGACTCCAGCAAATCCGCATTACGGTCACCTCCGTTTTTCGAATTTGGCCCGGATGCAATACAGTATTGTCTTATAATAGCCGAGTCTGTTACGGATCTGTCTGCACAACGGCAAATCAGATCTGGTCTGTATATTTGGGCCAGAAGTGGACCTAACCTAACACTGCTACATATGTGGAGGAAAAAAATCAGTGATGAATCACAGCCAAATCACACAAATGTTTCCCTTCGCTCAAAAATATAGAGAAAAATAATAAAATAAATAAAATAAATTTATAAATAAATAAATAAATAAATAAATAAATCAAGTTATAAAGCCTTTTTCTGTGGGCCTTTTTTGCTAAAAAATATACATAACAATAGATGTTACAGTAATTATGTGCAATTGAGTTATTTTTATTACAAACATATAAATCGATCAAATAGTTCCGGTGTTACACCGAATTCTGCGACCGTCGAATTTTGTGACCGCAGAGGGCGCTATTTCGCAGTTTCAGTTAGTTTCAGTTCACAGGCACGAGCGCTTTACGAATGCTGCGTAAGCTACGCCGACGCGCTTTCTTTTCTCGTTTTGCTGCTGTCCACGAGCCAAAATATGAGAGATGCGTGTATTTACATTTTATGTCGTCAGTTAACAAGAATGTTTCATTACAACATTTTTACACGTGACGACAGGAGTAAAGTCAGCCAATACATACGCCTGTGTCAGGAACAGCACATGATCTCCGTGTGATGCGTTTCACCTGCCGCTCATCGCCCCTCCCCTTTCGCACTATTTAAGCTTCCTCCTCTATCTTCCGGGTTGCGAAGTATTGTTGGCATGCCATCTACCAAGCGTTATCTCCTGATTGCTCTCCTGTGTTTTGACCTCTGCTCTCGTTCCAGACCTCGTCCCCAGCCTAGCTCTCTTGTACCTCCAGCCATCTGTCTACCCGGCGTGAACTCGGACCGTCCTGACCACGACAACCGCACTCACACACTGCACATTCCCCACGGAGTTATTCACCTGAGCGAGTACTCCGTATTCATCCAAGAAATAAAAACATCAGTACTCCGCATTTGGATCCGTGTCTCCCTGGTTGAAACATTACATAATACTTCGCCATTTTCAATGGATCCAGCGGACGTACCTGCACTCCTGGCCCAACAAGAGAACACCATCGCCGCACTCCAGGAAGACGTCCGACGACTCACGGAGACTATGCAAGCTCAAGCCGCTCAGCTGCAGACGGCCCAACAACAGGTGGCACAACACCAGGCGATAAAGCAGCAGGTATTCCAACAGCAGGCTTCTCAACACCAGGCTGCTGCCGCCGTCGCTCCTCCGGGCTTTCCTCCTTGTATTCCCGTTGCAGTGCCGGAGCGGTACGACGGTTCTCCAGAGCGGTGTCAGAACTTTCTCATGCAATGTTCCATGTATTTCGATTATCACCCAGTCCAGTTCCAAACGGAGAAACAAAAGATCCACTTCGTCCTGACGCACCTTACCGGGGAGGCTGGTGTCTGGGGTACTGCCCTGTGGAATAGTAAAGACCCGGCACTCGAATCCGAAGCTCAGTTCTCCATGTTATTCAAGTCTGTGTTTGATCACCCAGCTGCAGGAAGAGACGTGGGCACTATGTTATGTGAGATACACCAAGGACAACGCAGTGCAGCCGATTACGCACGAGAATTCCGTACCTTGGCTGCCGGTAGCGGATGGAGCGAACCCGCCTTGACGACAGTGTTCCGTAGAGGGCTAAGACAAGACCTTCAGGTAGAGCTCGCCTGCCGAGGTGAAGGAAAATCACTGTCGGAGTTCATCCAAACGGCTGTCAATGTAGACAAGCTGCTGCTCACCCGCCGTCTGACATCGGGGAGAGGTCCTGCCTTCGCTGCTTCGAGTCGTCCGAATCAACCGACGTCTGATACTACGCGTGAAAGTGCAGAACTCATGCAACTGGGCAGAACACCCCTGTCCCTACACAAGAGGTCTCGGTGTCTGCGAGAGGGCTTGTGCATGTACTGCGGTGAGAGAGGTCACTTCCGCGATCGCTGCCCTGTTCGCCCTACTCGCGCTGGGGAAGATACCACGAACAAACGAGTAAGCAACCCAGTGTTTTGTTTGAACCGTAAGAACCAGCTTAACTTGCCTGTACAGGTCACGTGGGGAGGCATATCCACTCACCTTTCTGCACTGTTAGACTCGGGGGCTGCAGGAAACATCATTGATGTTGCCCTGGCGCACCGGTTGCACATCCCCACGACATCTGTCAGTCCTCCGTTGCGTGTTAATGCCCTAAACGGCCAGCCTATTGGTGAAGGGCTTATCACTCAGTGTACTGTACCTGTTGTACTCCAGGTGGGGCTGTTCCATACCGAACATATCCAGTTCTTTCTCCTGCCGTCACCCCGCAATCCGGTAGTTCTCGGGTTTCCTTGGCTGTCGTTACACGACCCCACTATTTCCTGGAAAGCTAGAGAAATCACGAAATGGGGTTCTCACTGTCTTGGGGGTTGTATGCACTTACCTCTCCGATCCACGTCTGTAGAAAGTCCCGACTCTCCTCTCGAAACCGCCTATCCCATACAATACCAGGAGTATGCCGACGTCTTTAGAAAGGACAATGTCAGTCATCTGCCACCACATAGACCATAGGATTGTGTGATTGAGCTGCTGCCCGGGTCTCCTCTTCCGCGTCGTGCTAAGCCTTACCCTTTGTCCCGTCCTGAGGATGCAGCTATGGAACAGTACGTCGACGAGGCCCTCCAGAAAGGTTTCATTCGTCCGTCCACATCACCCGTAGCGGCGGGGTTCTTCTTTATAGAGAAGAAAGGGGGGGGACTGCGTCCTTGTATAGACTATCGTGCCCTCAACGCCGTCACGTCCAAGTTCGTTTACCCCCTTCCGTTCATCTCCGCTTCACAGGAGCGTCTTAGAGGAGCATGCGTCTTTACGAAGTTGGACTTGCGAAGTGCTTACAATCTCGTTCGTATTCGAGAGGGGGACGAGTGGAAAACTGCTTTCGTCACTGCTCGAGGTCATTATGAGTATCTAGTAATGCCGTATGGATTAGCTAACAGCCCCTCAGTCTTCCAGGCGTTTATGGACGAGATATTCCGGGACATGATAGGACAGTACGTCATCTTTTACATAGATGACATTCTTATATATTCCTCATCAGAGGCCGACCACGTCCGGCACGTCTCCGCTGTACTAGCCCGCCTACGGCAGCATCACCTCTACGCAAAAGCTGAGAAATGCGAGTTTCACCGGACTTCCGTAGAATTCCTGGGATGTACTCTGTCTCCGGGGGGAATCTCCATGAATATGAACAAAGCGTCTGCAGTCGCGCTGTGGCCAGTGCCTCAAACGAGGAAGGAACTCCAGCGATTCCTGGGATTCGCAAACTTTTACCGTCGCTTTATCAGGGACTTTGGTTCCGTGGCTGCTCCGCTGACGAATCTCCTACGGGGCGGGCAGCGTCTGCGCCTTGACTGGACGACTGAGGCTGACCGGGCGTTTTCGTTACTCAAGAGAGCATTCTCCTCTGCACCCATCCTTCACCTCCCTGACCCCCATGTTCCCTTCGTGGTCGAAGTCGACGCCTCTGAGGTGGGAGTGGGAGCGGTTCTCTCCCAGCGTCAAGGAAACCCCCCTAAATTGGTCCCTTGTGCGTTTTACTCTAGAAAATTGCCAGCAGAGCAAAATTATGATGTAGGCAACCGTGAACTCCTGGCGGTGAAACTCGCCTTAGAACAGTGGAGACACTGGTTGGAGGGGGCGGAACATCCTTTTATTGTTTACACCGACCACAAAAATTTGGAGTACTTAAAGGAGGCCAGGCGACTTAACCCTCGCCAAGCCAGATGGGCGTTGTTCTTCTCCCGGTTCCGTTTTTCTGTCTCCTATAGACCCGGCTCAAAGAACACAAAAGCCGATGCCCTCTCCCGCATCCACGATAAAGACCCCGTAGAAAAGGAACCGGAGTATATATTGCCGCGCACCTGTTTCTTAGCTGCCGTTCGGTGGAATTTGCTAGGCGAGATGGAAGAAGCACTACGCACAGATCCCAGTCCAGGCGATTGCCCGGTAGGAAAACAGTACGTCCCCGTGTCTATGAGAGGGCGACTTTTACAACTAGCTCACGATACGGCGGGTACAGGTCACCCGGGGATTACACGCACCATACATCTCATATCACGGCTCTATTGGTGGGCATCTCTGAAAGACGACGTTCGCGATTATATATTAGCTTGTAGCATCTGCGCGACGAGTCGCACTCCCCGAACTCCCCGAACTCTCCCTGTAGGAAAGTTGCTTTCACTTGCTATTCCTCGCCGACCCTGGTCCCATATCGCGATGGATTTCATCACCGATTTACCAAAGTCCGAGGGCAACACTGTCATTTTCGTTGTAGTCGATAGGTTCTCCAAGATGTGTCGCTTGATTCCTTTCCCCAAGTTACCCACTGCCATGGAAACCGCCCAGGCCGTTTTCACTTTCGTTTTCCGGGTCTTCGGGTTGCCCGAGGATATTGTTTCTGATAGGGGTGTCCAATTCACGTCACAATTGTGGAAACAATTCTGCAAATTGCTCGGGGTCACAGTTAGTCTCACCTCCGGCTACCATCCTCAGGCTAACGGGGAAGTGGAACGGGTAAATCAAGAGATAGGGAGGTTTTTGAGGCAATATTGCGTTTTCCAGGCTGGCTGGAGTAAATACCTACCTTGGGCGGAATATGCCCGGAACTCGCTAATGCATTCCTCCACCAAGATGACCCCCTTTCAATGTGTGTACGGGTATCAACCGGCCTTCTTCCCCTGGGACGAAAGTCCGTCAAACATTCCGGCGCTGGACAACTGGTTCGAGAACAGTGCGCGCACTTGAGAACGGGCCCATGTACACCTGCGACGCGCTCTTCACACCCGGAGACTCCACACAGACCGTCGCCAGTTACCCACACTGGTCTACCACCCGGGTCAGAGGGTGTGGCTGTCCACGCGAGACTTGAACCTGCGGCGACGATGCAAGAAACTCAGCCCTAAATACGTCGGTCCATTCAAGGTCCTGCGGCGAGTCAACGCCGTCTCGTATGAACTTCAACTGCCCCCTCAGTATCGCGTCCATCCGGTTTTCCATGTTTCTCTGCTTAAACCAGTGTTCTACAGTCCTATGTCTGCAGCGCCGTCTCTTGCCAAGCCACCTGAACCGCTGGAGCTCGACGGGCGCCCTGCTTACCTTATCCATGCCATTCTGGAGTCCCGTCGGCGTCGGGGTGGGCTTCAGTATCTTATCGAGTGGGAGGGCTACGGTCCCGAGGAGCGTGCATGGTTCTTCGTGCGGGATGTGTTGGACCCCCCTCTTCTCGCCGAATTCCACGCTGCTCATCCTCACTTCCCTGCTCCCAGGCGTCGTGGCCGGCCCCCATCTAACCGGTCTGTTGCGGCTGGAGCCGCTCGTCGGAGGGGGGGTACTGTCAGGAACAGCACATGATCTCCGTGTGATGCGTTTCACCTGCCGCTCATTGCCCCTCCCCTTTCGCACTATTTAAGCTTCCTCCTCTATCTTCCGGGTTGCGAAGTATTGTTGGCATGCCATCTACCAAGCGTTATCTCCTGATTGCTCTCCTGTGTTTTGACCTCTGCTCTCGTTCCAGACCTCGTCCCCAGCCTAGCCCTCTTGTACCTCCAGCCATCTGTCTACCCGGCGTGAACTCGGACCGTCCTGACCACGACAACCGCACTCACACACTGCACACACCCCACGGAGTTATTCACCTGAGCGAGTACTCCGTATTCATCCAAGAAATAAAAACATCAGTACTCCGCATCTGGATCCGTGTCTCCCTGGTTGAAACGTTACAGCCTGACAATAGCAAACTTTTCATAAGTAAGTTATGTAAGCTGCTGTCATTTGGACCTCATTCCGAATGGTAATTATACACTTCAATGCAATCAGCAATGACATTGAGAAGCTGGCTATTCGATGGTTTGACTCAGCATCAGACCGAGGTGGTGGTCGCAAGGCACATGCAGTTGCTGCCAGTCAAGCCCAGTCAAATGAAGTAATACAAGTAACTCAACATACAGTGTTGTTAAAAGTAAATGTATCTGTTAATGTTAGCTAATGTTAGATGTAATTTAATTGAATTAATTAATAATTGATTTTCATGATGCACATTTTTACTTTTTATATGTAGACATGGTCAGTACAGAGCTTTTGATATGTTCTGATATACTGTGTTATATGTTCATTTGTCTCTGTTATGAAGTTATACACACCTGGTTAAAGTAGATGTTTATCGCTTTTGTACATTTATACAAACTGAATTAACTGAATTCTGAACTACTGAATTAACTGTCCTGAAAAAGTAAAACAAAATGGAGTTTAGTTATGCCACATTTAAATAATATTTGTGTAATTTAACATATTGGGGGTGAGTGAATAAAGTTTAATAACATTTAAATGGAATCTTGTCTTTTTATGTTCATTTGTCTAAGTCAGAATGTGTATGCTAAGTGTATTTTGAGTGGTTGTTGGAAGGTAACAAACCCAATACATCTTAAAATGTAGCCTTTATTAGAAAATGTTTACAAGCAGGTATATAGACCTTGAACCAAATCTGTGATCATGTATGTTTTGCAGAGTATGTGGGGTGGAGCTGGGCCAGTGTCGTTCTAATAACTGGGTCATTCCAGGATTTTGGTACATTTCAGGGGTGGTAACTTCTGAAAATTTGATCTTCAATTTGATCATTTTAAATCATATATTTATAATCTACAGGTTATAAACTATCAAAAAGTTTGATTCGTCAAGCTCAGATATGGAAGCAGTTTTTTCTTTATTAGATTGATGTGCAGTAAATTGGTATGCAGTAACAGGGTTGCGACTAACAGGGTTGCAAATTTAGGCTAAGTTGTGGGTCTACCCCAGGAACAGATGCTCACTGTAAAATTTAGCTATGTATTCAAGATCAAGGACAAATATGGTTATATAAGTATATAAAGTAAATTTTGACTCTACTCAATATTAGTCTTACAATATGAGGAACAGGGTTGCATTCACTGAGTGACACAACTTGGACAAACATATTTGGAAAAAAACCTTGAAAATTGTTAGAGCACTTACCATTTTTCTTGCCATGTGGGCAGGAAATGTCCTTGTGATGCAAATTCCTTTGTGCCAGTACACAAATATTTTTAACCCTTTCTCTGCCAGATAAAATTCCTTATGGTAACAGGGCTGCGCGCATGTTGTGGGACACAACTTAATAGTGTAAAAACTGTGACATGCAATACAATGTAGACCAAAGAAGTAAAGGAGATGCATTTCAACAATATACAAGAGGAAGTAATTTATTTAGAGCTTATTTTAATTATTACATTTGGCAAAGGAATTGGTCACCCAATGTGTGGGACAAGAGAAAATGGCCATTTTTTGAGGTGGTTCAAAGGTATTCGGTCTTTTGAATAATATCTAAGGCGCTTATTTTTCCACCAAATTTTACAGTTTGTCTTATAACAAGTACAATGTTAAAAAAAATTGTCATTTAGATATTTTGGATATGTACATTTGAAATTTAAGTGGTGGGACAGGAAATGTACCAAAATCCTGGAATGACCCAACTATAATTGAGTCTGTGTTGAAAAAATCGATTTTCCGATTCAGAATCAATTCGCATATGATGATTTGATAATCGATTCATACATCCAAAGATCGATTTTTAGTGAACTTTTACCCCCGCCTCCTCACTGAATTCACACAGGCGTGCTCGGTCTAACTAACTGTAAAACAACATGGCGTCGGACCGTGCCGGTAACGACGATAGTCAAATCGGAAATCTAAAAACAGAAGGACAGTTTATCCAGTGTCAGTGACTATTTACAGTTAGTCCATGTCACTGACAGTTTACCCAGTGTTTTTACTGTTTTAAAAAGTTTAAAATGTTCTTGTAACGTTGGGCGCAAGGCGATGGATGAGACAGAATCCTTTGCACTTTCCAAATCGTTACGTTTATTACATTTACCTACGCGCAGACACCGCACATAAAACACGTTTACGTAGAACATGTGTGACTCATGTGACAAACCACATAAACCCCACGTGATTGTGAGACGGATTATCACGAGACGCACCCGCACCCACGGAGATCCACAGACGCAGACGAGTAGACGCAGACGACGTTAACACGCCCAAAAGGGAGGAGTCGGGGACCGTAACGTGACAGTTCTGTTCTTATATTCTCACTTTAAAGAAAAATACACGTTTACGTTTTATACTTTCAGTTTATTAGGTGTGAGCACTTTTAAAATAAAAATGCATTTGGTAGCAACAGCTTTTGGGTGAATTCTTAATTATTTCAATCATAATAATAATGCACTGGTTAGTGTACCAGTAGGAGTCCACTGTTGCATATATAAACACCTCAAAGATGTCCTCTGTTTATTGACCTGTTTATTACCTTTCTTGAAGGTAGATTTATGATTACCCTTTTCCAGCCATCAGTAACTATCAACTACCAGTAACTATTTGCTGATTAATATCGATATAATACTAGTTTTAACATGTTGCTTCTGTACACAGTCAGGAAACAGCTCAAATACATTTTTAATAACACTAAACCCCGAATTGGATCAAATCGGATTGAATCGATTAAATCGGATTAAATCGAAATAAATCGATTCTTAATCTTCAGAATCTGATCGATTCTTGGAATTTGAATCGATACCCAGCCCTAATATATATATATATATATATATATATATATATATATATATATATATATATATATATATATATATTAGTGCTGTCAATTCCAGGTGCCGCGATTAAAAGTCCTCACCAGGATTTTGCTCAAGCTTGCTAGATTTTCTAATTAGCAATCCAGGTAAAATTTGTGGAATCAACATAATCCAGGAAGTCTGAGCAAAATCCTGGTGAGGACTTTTAATCGCGGCACCTGGAATTGACAGCACTAATAAATATATATATATATAATCAGAACACAAGACATTTAATAGAAGTCATGATGATTGGACATAATGGTGGTAGAATCTAAAGCAGATATGTAAATAGAGTAGGAGGGGCAATGTGTATTTGATTAGAATATGTCATGGTAGGCCGGTCCGACTCCTCAGGGGATCCGCCCACTTCACAACACTCCACCTCCCGTTCACTCCATAGATCACAAGCCCCGCCTACTGATCAGTTCTCTTCATTCGTGCACCTGTCACTCATTTCCAGTCGCCCTCTTTATCTGTTAAAGACCAAGATTGAGTGACTCTCTTCAGAGTTCAGAGCGCTATCCGCTCCTCTGATCCCTTGAATTTAAACTGCATTTAACTGCTTTGAGTTGTGCTGTGTCTATGATGGAAATGGACATTAAAGTCGACCCAGCACCACCTCCTGTGTCTGCTGCATCTGTCACCCCATTACAGAATATACCGTATGAATAAACATTAGTGCTCCTCTGAGCCCTGGAGACTTTCATGTTGGGAGAGACTCAACTGTACACCAACGTTGATCTAAAATAAAGTGGGACCTGTTATTCACTTCCAGTGATCTTGGAATCTGCCTTCTTTATTTTATTATTACTCTGTTCCTTGTTTGTTTAAGGATAATTCAGTGGTACTGGCTTTAATGTGGGACTAAGGAATCACAAATATTTACTCCCTCCACACATACGCAAGAACTGAGGAGGGAGAGAGAGAGAGGAAAATGTGGAGAATGAAGACTTAAAAGACTTCTAGTCTGATTAAAGAATCTCTGTGTGTAATGTGTCACTCACTGTGGGTCAGGGGTCACAGGCCCACTACTGAAGGCAAGAGGCTGATGCATGGACCAGTCACTCTTCATAGACACACAGCTGGGTACTGGAGATAATTCACTCTTCATTAACACACAGCTGGGTAGTGGAGATGATTCACTCTTTATAGACACACAGCTGGGTACTGGATATGATTCACTCTTCATAGACACACAGCTGGATAGTGGAGATGCTGCTCTTTTCACCCTGATTAAGATGAGGAAAGTGTTGAGTAATTACATAACATAACATAAACATTATTATTTATCCTGAATATTCCCTCTTCCTGTTTCCTCAGATTAAGTGCTGATGTAAAGCTCCTCACTTTGGGTCAGAGGTTCCTCCTCCACTGCTGGAGTTATGAGTCTCCATCATGGAGTTGTTCCTCTTCACACACACACAGCTGGACACTGGAGATGCTGCTCTCTGCTCCCTGTCATCAGTTCATCATAAAGAGGAGGAGCAGGACACTGAAACACTGATTATAATGAACCTGATGTCACTGCAGTGTGACTCCACAACCAAACACAAGCCCAGTAACACTACAGGAAAAGGACATTTTAACAGATTTGTTCATTACATTTTCCTGTTTCTGTAACTGTTGTATACAGTGTTGTATATGTACTTGAATGCTTACTTGACTGACATGTTACACTATCACCATCTCTTGGTAACCGGTATCACTCTTTTTTAGCTAATGTTCCACTTAGATGTTCCAGTTCAGAACGAATAAAGTGTGATTTAAAGCCCAAGACATTCCTTTCAATGGGACAAAATCTGTCAATTCAGTGACTAAATGAGAAAAACATCAGCCAGGAAACGTTAGAGTCTTTACAGATTCAGCTGAAAAATCTTAAATTCGACATGTGTGACGACCTTCTCATTAATTCTGTTAAGAATTAAAATAAGACGCCATTTCCAGAGCGACAGAAGTTCAAATTTGGCGACAATACCAAGCTCGCTTCGTCACATGCAGTGCTGTGCGCAGTGCCCTAGTGCCTGTAAATTAAAATTTTAATGGTCCAATGAAGGTAATTTAAAAACCAGGACATTTCCTCACTTAAAAAAGAGGACAGGACGTGAAATATGGAAGTTTGGTCACCTTATTTAAACTCTACTGCTCTATTTAACCTCTGCTCTGTCGTCTGTTTTCAATTCGGCCATTTTGTCATCTTGCAGTAAGACTCACAGACCTTTTCGTATATTCAGACTGGTTTATGCCCCTTTATTGTTAGAACATTAAAACAATATTTTGTACATAATGTAACATTTATAATATTTCTCAGTGTTAATACTCACCATTGTATGTCACAGTCTTGTGTTTATAAGGTGATTCTTCTTGTCTACTTTCGGTTTAGTCTTGTCCCATCTGGCCTCGCCCATCTCAACTTTACCTGTTTTACCTGTTTGTAGTGTTTTGGTAAACAGCAGGGCTTAATTTGAGCCAGATCCTGTCTGAACATGATCCAGGAACTCTTTCATTTTGAAGGGTGTGTTCCGGGAACTGTCTGCCTCGATCCAGTAACTTTCAAGCCTATTAATTATAAGTTATGACGAAATCTGTCTGCGTTGAACCAATTAATTGAACAAATAATTCTATAAAAGACATTTTTTAAACACATGCTGTAAAAGGCACCCCCCCCCCCCCCTTGTGGCTACACTGGTCCTACATTCATGAAACTCATAGGATCAACATGAATTGGTCTCAACTATGTAACTCTAAAGGGTCATTCTACAGAAATGTCCACTTTTGGGTCCCTAGACGTTAAAGGGCTGTTGCATTTTAAAAGCCCTCAAATTTGGGGATTTATTTACATTTTAAGACAAAACAACATGATACTTGAACAATACCTTTTTGAACCACTTAGTCAGTTTTTCTTTTCAACCATTTGAGTGTTTTTTCAAGTATGCCCAAAAATGCCTTTCCTCACTGTCATGCTTGGAAACTAAGGGCTTTATTTCTTAATGGAAAACATATACTTTATTAACTCAACTGCAGTTATGTTATATATATATTAGTGGTGGGACTTTAACGCGTTAATTTCGATTAATTAATTACAGGGAAATTAACGAACTAAAAAAATTAACGCATTTTAAAGCATGAGACACTTTTTCACCATGGAATGTTTCTCAGTGCACGAGTTCCAGGCATAAGATGAGCATGATGGATATGACTGAAGAGGCTACGCTGGTGGATGGGAAATTTAAATATAAGAAACTTCCAGATGGAAGTACAAACAAAAATAGTGTTATTTGCACTTTATGTAGGAAGGAGTTCGCTTATCACAGGAGCACTTCCACCCTTTGTTACCACCTCAACGCAAAACATGTTGGGGCTAACGCGCAGGTCAGTAATGATCACTTAGCTGCTACATGTATTCCTAGTACGATAGGGTGACCAAACGTCCGTATTTCCCGGGACATGTCCGTATTTCACATCCTGTCCCGGGCTTCATGGGTTTTTTTAAAGTGAGGAAATATCCTGGTTTTTAAATTACCTTAATTGGACCATTAAGACTGGATTAAACTTTCGCGAGTGACCGTAGAGCGCGACTCCGCACGCGTTTATACATGACGCGTCATATTATTTGCAGTGTTGTTCGCTCTCTGTGGTCGAAGTTAAAGGCTTACAAGAAGCGCTGCACATTGTGTCAACTGATGCAAGTTATGAACTACCGTCCAGAAAGACAATGTCGAAGAAAATCCAGCAGCTGTATGATGAGGAAAGGGAAGTAAAACAGGTTATTGTGAAGAGCGCCACAAATGTGGCTCTGATTGGGGATCACTGGACCTCTGTTAGCAACAAGAATTATCTTGGTGTGACAGCTCATATTATAGATGATGAATCTATAGATGATGAAAATCATTTGCTTTGAGCATGCAGAAGACCACTTCTAGGCACTATGGAGATCCCTGTGGCAGAGGCCTGGGAAATTTAAGAAAATTATACCATCTAAAATGGTATTAAAAAACATCTTCTGATTTACTTCAATTCTTCCAATATCCTGAGCAAAACCTCCAAAATTAAACAACATTTTGGTCAGAATTTCCAGTGTTCTGAACTGTTTTCTGCACTCATCTATTGGTCTGTGTAGTAGACTGGTGGAAAAATAAACAAGATGTTGAAGTTTATGATTATGTTCATTGATTCATTCATCATTCAAACTTAAATTAATATTTCTCATATTAAATACTGAAATGCGATTAAAATGCGATTAATTTGGATTAATTACACCGCTTCCGAATAATTCGATTAATTTATTTAATCGCGTCCCACCCCTAATTTATACATAATTCAGTGAGTAGTTCATGACTGTCAACATGTGGTTTGATTCCCTGTGGCAGCTATTTTGTAAAATAGGTTTGTTATGACAGTTGTCACTGGTGTTACCGTCACTGGTGTTACAATCCTGATGGGTAACGGTACATGAAATCTTCAAATAAATGTACAAAAAAGGCAAAATGCCATTTAGGTGTACCTCATGTATGTTCTTATAGCCAATTAGTACAGTAATAATGTAGTATAATTTAAAATCCTAAAAAAAGAAATTTATGTAGGAAAAATTTCCACCTGTCAAAAGTGGACATTTTTGTAGAATGACCCTAAAGTGAATTTGACCTACCATCAATAGAGACTGAGTTACAAGGGGTGCCTGTTACGGTGACTGCTCCGGATCCTTCCCTGTGGGCATGCCGCTACGTTGTCTGCGTGTCGTTGTGTCCATGTATGTACTTCCGTGTGCGTGGGTCGTTTGTGAGCGTGTTCATGGTTACACTTGTGCCTTGTCTCGAGATCACGAGGGTATGTGTTGATCGTCTATTTAACGTGCGTTCGCGCAGTGTCCTGTGCTCGTCTTTGTCTGAGTGTCACTAGTCTGTAGTTTGTGTTGTGTGTGCGCTGTATAAAACACTCAATTAAAGTGTCGCTTGAGTGTGCAAGCTGGAGTCTGTGCCTCGTCCTTCCACCCGCACCCCCGCGTCACAGAAAGACGAGCCGAAAACAAGGATGAAGCCAGGACGTTCATCCCGTGCCAAGAAGGGGAAGAGGGCAAGCAGACACCACCACCCTCCTTCCCCTGTGCGACGCCGCGATGCTCCCGTGACAGAAGAGGAGCTCAAGAGGGGGAAGACGACGCAAGCCCTCCCGCATCTAAGTGGTCCATCCCCACATTATACTACGGTGAGGGGGTGGGTGACGTCAGCCCTCCTGCGTCGGAGTGTTCCATCCCCACCCTGTACTACGGTGAAGGGGTGGGTGACGTCAGCCCTCCTGCGTCTGAGTGTTCTATCCCCACCCTGTACTACGGTGACGAGGTGGGTGACGTCAGCCCTCCTGCGTCGGAGTACGCCGAGGGCGTGTCACACTCGGAGAGGGAGAGCCTGACTCCGACGGACTGCTCCGGAGAGACCGTGAGGGAGAAGAGGCATGCAGAAGAAGGCGTGCCTCTTCCCTACCCCGAGGGCATCCCGATGGACTGCTCCCGGGCTGACATGCCGGAGCAGCCGATGGACTGCGCCCGGGCTGACACGCCGGAGCAGCCGATGTGTTGGAGTTCGGGCGGCTCTGAGCGGGAGATGGAGATGGAGGTGGAGGAACCCACACACGGGACACGGCCGGCAGAGCGACCGCCCAGAGGAGGCGGCGGTCCCCTAGGGGGAGTTCGACGGGAGGAGACGGAAAGGCGGCAGGCGTACCCTGCGCCGCGTCCTCCAACAGCTTCCCTGGCGACGGAACGCGCGCCCACCGAGAGGGCTGCTGGGGCGTCCGCCGCTGGCGGGGGATCCGCGCGGAAGGCGGAGGGATCACCGCCCACTGCCGTGCCTGCAAGCCAGGGGGTGTTTTCTCCCTTGGCTGCTCTCCTGGCTATGATAAACGTGTCCCCGTGTCTGTCAGTACCTGTGTTTGTGTCTGTCCCCGTGTTTCTCCCAAACCCGCTGTTCCCTCTTGTGCCCTTTGTGTTCAACGTTCCTGTGTGCGTGTTTGTCGCTGTGTCATTGTTTAATGTATTCTCCCCTGTCTTCCAGGGAGGGTGTGCTAGGGCTGTTTGTGGCGATTCCCGCCATCGGGGGAGATGGCTCTCAGAGGCTCCATGTATGTCCATGTATGTACTTCTGTGGTCGTGGGTCATTTGTGAGCGTGTTCGTGGTTACACCTGTGCCTTGTCTCGAGATCACGAGGGTACGTGTTGATCATCTATTTAACGTGCGTTCGCGCAGTGTCCTGTGCTCGTCTTTGTCTGAGTGTTACTAGTCTGTAGTTTGTGTTGTGTGTGCGCTGTATAAAACACTCAATTAAAGTGTTGCTTAAGTGTGCGATCTGGAGTCTGTGCCTCGTCCTTCCACCCGCACCCCTGCGTCACAGTGCCCTTTACGGCAGGCTACCTGCCAAGAAACATTATACTGCACATTTATATAAATACTATTATGGGTGTATTCAACTAAGGATTTTCATAGTCAAATCTGATTCGTCAGCTTTTCCCTTTAGTCGACTAATAGTCGAATCTGGTTTATTATTATTATTTTTTTATTTAGAGCACCTTAAACGGGATCCCGTTCTCATTCAGGACTTTTTTCCTCTTCAAAGTAAAAACCTAAAACACTCGGATAAATGAATAAACACGCTAGGTTGGCTTTATTCAGCTTTTATTTATTTACTTGTTTATTTTTTTATGAAACGTTAGAGAACATTAACCGTCAGTGCGCATTGCGCATATCGAACTGTCAGACAGGCACTGTGCAAAATGTCAAAAAATATTTTAAATAAAATATGCCTGCCTGAAAATATAAAAAAATTGCTACACAACAGCAAAAAAGTATAAGGAAAGGTTCAAGTAACGGGGTTTAAAAGCAAACAGCATCAAAATAGGCCTACTTGCCGAGACGCACCGCGACGAGACGACACGACCGAAACAACAAAAGTTTTTCTTTTCGCCTTGCGCGTTTTAAATGGTATACAATGTTGATGGTTGTGCGAAATGAAAGACGTTGATGACATAACTTGCACTTTACTTTGTTTGATTAATCTTTATCTTTTTCAAAATACTTTTGAAGTTTTTTAGTAGCCGTTATAATCTCGGCAGATGCTGCGTATTGTGTTGCGTGTTCAGCTCCGCTCGTTTGGATTGTGCAACTGCAGGGTGTGATTTATTAATGTGTAGTAAGGAAGATGCCTATTGTTAATGCGCAAACATCATTTAAAAATATTTATTAACTGAAATTAGGATGGTTTTATTTCACAAAAGGCTATATATAATAAATATATATAATAAAAACATATATATAAAAACAAGACATTTCATGTAACAACTAATGCTTAGCAGCATCCTTGGGCACCACTATGCAGTTAGAATGGTACATTCGACTATGACGTTCATAGTCGACTAGGGGGTATAGTCGACTATAGTCGAATCAGCGACTATTGCAGGTCACCCCTAAATACTATAATATTATACTATTACTATTATACATTATACTATATATTATATTATTATATTATATTATTATTGTAACGCAGCACGCGCTGCGGAGTGAGGAGGCGGACACAAACGCTGAGGAGAGCAAGATTTAATAAAGGGAATTCCAAAATCAGGGTCGAATAGGAAGGCAGAGGTCAGATCAGTAAGGGAGTCCGAACATTAAACACTGAGCGGCATGACTGAACGAATACTTAGAAATCAAACACGGGTAAAACGCAGAACAACTGAAACAACCAGACAATACAGGGCAACGGGGCAGCAAACGAAAAGTACTCACAAGAACAGGATAAACGGGCATGAACACAGAACACACTTGCATGGATTCAGGAACACAAACCAACAGAATGCACTAAGCACAAAGCACAAAACCACAGACAACCAGACTGGGGAAAAACAGGGATTATATGAACATCAAACTAACAAAACACAGGTGAGGACGATCATGACACGGGCGTGGCAGACAGACAGAAACCGGGGCAACAGACAAGCAAGGCGGGGCTAACGAGCAAGGAATAACAGAACCACGAGGAACAGAGACACTGGAGTGACAGCGAGGAGAGGGGGGCGGATCCCTACGTGACAATTATATATTATATATTATAATACACAGCGTCCACAGCGGCTGTTGTTGTTGTTTGTTTTGTTACGTTGTGTGCTTCCCTCAGGTGGGAGGAGCCCGTGATCCGTTTTACCCGAGGGTAGTTTGTTTGCCTATATATGTCTTGTGTTTGTACCAGTTGACTGCTGGTCATTATACCCTTTGTTTCGGATACGTCACGGGTTTTTGGTTTGCGCACTTTTGAATTAAACCTTCCATTTTCCCTGAGTCTTGGCGTGATCGCTTCCTTTTTATTCGCTCACCCTGCCCGTCACATCCAGCTTTACATTTTTAGTCCAAAGATTTGATGCAGTGCTCTATTGATAAGTTGATAAGTTGATAAGTGGAGCTTATCAAAGTGCAAAGATGTTACAAAATAAATGATTGGGAATGACATGCAAATGAGTGCAGTAAAGAGTTAGCATATTAAACTACCTAAAAGCTGAGTTTATAGGACTTGAGCTGAGTAGAGTTTAGGGAGAGGTTTGTTCCATCACTAAGTGGTGTGGAAACTGAGTCCGCATGACCTAGGTCCAACCTTTTTTTAACCAAGATCTACTAGATGGCATGCCGAGATCTACCAAGTCAAACACAAGGGGCGGGCAATAATTTAAACAAGGAACCCCAATCGCAGTTCAAATGTAGTTGTTTTTTATTTGCACAGGTGGAGAATAAGCAGTAAATCCAACAAATGAGGAAATGATCAATGCGTCAAAAATAGGTTGTCAAAACAGAACAAGAATCTCACAAGAACTTCACACCATCTCTTTCTCTCTTAGCCACAGACACAAACACACACACCAAAACTACAGAAAAGAGCAGTCAAAAACTCCAGAAAAGGCTGTGCAGTCAAAAAACCCAAATCTAAATAAAAAACAAGTACTTCCACAGATTAACACACACACACACACACATACACACCCCTACACACAATAACTCTATAAAAGGTAACTTCAAAGCAGGAAGGAGGAGAAGATAAGTCCAATATTTAAGAATGCTAAACTTCACTGGGCAGTGTCACTGGCAGGGAAACCGGCAGATGGATTTAGATTCAACTGGAAAACAGATAAAAATCGGAACATACTTTTCTAAGTATATGGATATGAATATGTGTAATCAGGGTTGCCAATCAGGGGGGGGGGGGGGGGGTGGCGAGCGTAAATTGCTAGCGGGGGTGTAAAATGGACACAAATTAAGTATTATATCGTGATCGATCGATCGCCAGTGGTTGGCGCCAGAGCGAACTAGTAACTCATTGAATCATAGATATGGATCAGAGGTAAATAAACTAGATATTTTTTTCGGCGTGATAAATCGGAAGTGTGGCGTGTGAGCGTGTGAAGACGGTCAAATGCGTGTGTCTCACACTCAATGCGTGAGAGTTGGCAACCCTGGTGTAATTCAAGATAGTAACATACTCTTCTAAGTCCAGTATATGGATATGAATAAGCCTATGCCTAATTCTGGATGAGAATAATAAAAAAAGCATTGCCATCTTTAAAACATTTCTTACGCTTTTCCAGAACTCGGCTCACACGGTAAGACGCGACCGTGGCAGCGTTACTTCTATGAACAGGTCTGGTGAACACTGCCTGCTTTGCTGCCAGCTGTCTCCTCACTTCATTTACCTTCTCGGTTCGTACAGCTCATTTCGCCGGGAAATCATTAGCATACCTCTTGTAAACTGTGAGAAAATGTCGCTCCAAATTCCCCTTCTTCGGTATGGCCACAGTAGCATTACAGATCAGACACACCGATTTTGAATTTGAATAAGTAAAAAAGTAGTCCTCTTCCCACTCGGGATGAAAGTGATCATTTTTAGCTTTTTTGGCTGCCCCCATTCTGGCTTCTTCGTCTTCGTGCTTTAGAGTCCCTGGTTACAACCTAGCAACCGTGGCATATCCAGCATTCATCAGAAAAGCAGAAACGGTTGTGTAAATAATTAATAATTTTTGTATCTTATTATTATGAAAATACATACTGGCCTTTCATGAACGATGGTTTGATTAGTGTTTTTTTTGTTTGTTTTTTTTTTGTATTTTTTTGTCAGAGCGCTAAATACATGGTTACATGGTAACACTTCTCGCGATCGACTGAAACTCCGCCCGCGATCGACTGGTAGACCGCGATCGACTGGTTGGGCACCCCTGACCTAGACATACGAGCATGCGTAAACAGAGACATGTCAAGGGCCCAGAAGTGGAAGCCTGGATGCAAAGCAGTGAAAGGATGAGCCTTTTGAAAATGAAAATGTGAGAATTAGACCTTCCTTACTTGAACAGGAAGCCAGCGTGGTGTTTTTAACAAGAATCAGATGTTGACAAGCAATATGAGCTGCAGTATTATGAATGCTTTCTAGAAGCCAGCAAAATGTGAGTTACAGTAGTCAAGTCTGAAGATGACTAGAGCTTACTGATGTTGCTCGTATTGATTTAGCATTTCAAGAGAAAAGATCAAACTCATGAGGAGCTCCAGCAATGACACTTGAAGGTGAGGTTGTGTGAGGTTGAAGGTGAGGTTGTGGGTGAGCCATCCCAGGCTACATGACCAGATAAACCCTGAAGATAGGATGAGAACCAAACATCACAAGAAAGTGATGAAATTCACATGTAGTAGTTCACAGTATCAAAAACAGTAGACCAATCTAGTAGGATGTGAACAGAAGACAACCTCTTCCTGGCTTTGTGGGGAGGTTTTGTTATTGACAAGACAGCAATATCTGGTGAATACCCTGGTCTGTACCACAGATGGTTGACTTAAAGAAATTTGTTCCTCTCAAGATACTAATAAAACTGAAAAAAGACAACCTGTTCCAAGGTCTCTGACAGAAATTTGAGCAAATTAGTCTAATTCACAGTATAACTGAGTATAATTATAAATGAGTATAATTTGCAGTTTGTAGGATTTAAAGGATCCCTGAGAAAATGCTATATTATGACATTATGTATGATTAATATCTATCTAATATTTATATATATTATAATAATATCTAATATTTGTAGTACTAATATCTCAACAATAGTACATGCAGATCAATGTATTTAGATGTGTTGCTGCGCTTACCCAGTTTGTTTGATCACGATCCTCCATTCCACAGTAATGGCACAGGTTGCTCAGAAAAGTATTAATACATTTCCTCATTTTTACATGTCAAACATATGTCCATACAGCATGTGTTACTAATTAACTAGCATAAAACGTATATTTTTAAAATAAAGAACATGCATTTCAGAGGACATAAATTTTATGCAATTGACAGTGACCAACCACAAAGAAAACACACCAGATTCCTGGGGGGTATTCCAGAAAGCGGGTTTAACAAACTCTAAACTTAACCCTGAACTCTCAGTTGTCTTACCCCGATCTGACATACTCAGAGTTTTCGGTTCCAAAACGGCTGATCGGAGTTAAAGTAATCAGGGTCGCTCAACTCCGAGTACGTTGACCCAGACAGAAGCGTGTTCACGCGTAACTATAAAAGGCATTCTTAAACAACAAGCATTTTGTATATGAAATTGAACTATGAATGTCCACAGTTGAGCTATTATAAAGTGCTTCAGTGTTGGACCAAATATTTTAGGATAGATTTCTCCATAGAAATAGAATTGTCAGTGTTGAAGTCACCATATTTCTAATGACTTTCTTCCATTTTGCCCAATTTGCAGTGGCAGTTTATATTAAGGGAATCTAACTATAAACCTCCCCTAACATAAAACCACCTTGAGGACAAATCAGCTGAGGGCACAATGTTCTTTTTGGCCACTGTTTCTTTGGGTCAGGACAAACAGAGCCTCTGTGAGCACAGCCCAAAATATGAAAGTCAAGATTACTAACAGGAATTCAAGAAATTTAGAATCTTATGAGATTTAGCAAGAATACAGTCCTGAGTTATGAGCTCAAAGTTTCAGAGAAACGATTGTATAAACCATCCATTAATAGGACATGTAGCCACTTCTTTAGGCTTTTCAGACCAGATTAGATACCCAAGGCAATTCAAGTGTGAAACTCCGTATTCAAATAAAACAACGGATGTGTATACAGAAGCAGTAAGAGGTAGAGGCTGTGAACGAAAGGCTTTATTATCCATAGTAAAGTTAAAGCAAATACTCAGGCCACTAGGCAGAACAAACACAATAAGATACTCAAACGAATGAAGACAGGCAGAAAGTCCACAGACACGCAGAAGTCCGTAGTGTAGAGCAGGCTATCCCACAGTGCGAGGCGAGGGTGCAGGCTGAATGTGCAGCACTGGACAGAGCGACCTGTGGGGATTTATGCAACCCCAATCTGATTATTGACAGGTGTCAGTACTCGGGTGATTGTGATGGTGGGAGTGTCCGGGAATGAGAGGGTGTGTCTTGTGACGGCGTGGGCGTGCGTGCTCGTGTGTGCGTGAAGGTGCGCGCCCTCTGGTGGTGTCTAGGCTGACCCATTGTGACAATACTGTATTGTTCAGTAGGCTATAGTGTTTTATACTTATATACACACCAGTCTTTTATAATCCAAAATATGTTGGTTATACCTATATATACCTAATTATTGTATGCTTTTACTGTTCATCTTGGTCACTTTCATTTATGTTAAGATATAAGGTAGTAAGAATGCAGGACTCCGTAATACGTTAGTTGAGAACTTTATATCAAACGTCTGGTTAACATGTACAGCCGATCTCTCTCCGCCTTGCTTGTCCTCATCATGTACTTATTCTACATATATTAATCAATCAACCCCAAGAGGTAACAGTGCCACCTAGTGGTGTTTCAATATGCAGACACAACATCCCCCCACAACGTAAAACAATTTTTCCTGTCATGAGGTCACTGGAATACCTACAGGGTTATGCCTGTAACGTTGATCAACAAAACTGTAGAGCTCCACACTCTAAATTCTTACAGAATTAAACTGTAGAATCATTAATGAACTTAATGTGTAAGCACACAGAGGTATTCAAACTTGCATAACATGCTCCATTTTTAAGTAAACCTCACCAATGAATGAATTCACTTCAGCATTTTATATGAATGAACGATGAATTAATTGTAGCCTAACTTGAAAAAGGATATGGATCAGTCCATTTGTTTTTATTGATTCATCAGGCCTCATAGTCTTTCAGCCATTCAGGAGGCCTCCGCTCTCTAGCCAGATGCACTCAGTCAGCAGGCTGGTAGACGTTGTCACAGTGTCCTTGTTATTGCGGTGCTGATCTGGTGGCTTCACAGCTGCATCAAGCACTCGTGTAAGCTGAGAAGAATGTCAGTTCTTTCCGTCTGCCAGTTTGAACGTTCATGGTCCCACTCGTTTTTGGATTTGAACTGGTTGAGTGAATTTGGGATGACCTTTGGGAACATGAGTTATCTCACCTGAACTTTGTCTCCTACTTTGAAGGTCGGTGTGCACGCCCCCGTCTTTTCATCACAGTATGTCTTCACCTGTGACTGGTGGTTTGACACCCGGTGGCACACTTCCCCATCCTGGTCAGAGCAGGGCGGCAGTGGCATGACGGCAATCTTGGTACGCATCTTACGACGAAACATCAGTTCAAAAGGTGACACACCTGACATGGCATGTGGTGTTGCACGGTAAGTGTGCAGAAAGTCTGTCACTGTCACTTTCCATGGTGCATTTTGGACAATTGCAGCTTGCACCACACTTTTCAGCACTCAATTAAATCTTTCCACAGCACCATTGGATGCAGGGTGGTACACAGACACTCTGTGTACCACCCTGCATCCAATGGTGCTGTGGAAAGATTTAATTGAGTGCTGAAAAGTGTGGTGCAAGCTGCAATTGTCCAAAATGCACCATGGAAAGTTACGTTCAGCAAGGAATGTAGACAGTGCAGTGGAGATCAGTTGTGGACCGTTGTCTGTCACTACATACTCAGGGTTGCCATAGCGACTAAAGGTTGTATTGAGAAAGCTAATCACAGTCTCTGTAGTGATAGAGGGTGTGAATGCAACTTCTGGCCATTTTGTGTAATAGTCAGTTAAGGTGAAGCCATATCTGCAGTCCCATGTGTCTGTTTCGAATGGTCCCACGATGTCAAGGCCTAACTTGATCCACGGAGGTGAAGGTAGAGATACAGGCTGTAGTGGTGCGGTGAAGGTCTTTGCTGTACGATCCAGGCTCTGGCAGAGTGTGCATGCAGACATGTAGGATTGGGTCAGTGCATCCATTCCAGGGAACCAATACAACTCACACAGCTGTTGTTTTGTTCACACTCTGCCCTGGTGGTTCTCATGTGCAGCACAACTAGTGTTTTCCACAGGGAACGAGGCACCAGGAAGCGAGAGCCACGGAGCACTAGGTACCATGTACGCTCAGTTCATAGTGCATTTTGAAGCAGGGCTGAAGGTCAGAGCTCAGGGCTTTTTGCCACGCAGCCTTTTTGAATTTGTGAGCGTAAGGCTGAGAGCTCTGTGCACGACACAGAAGCAGACTGGAACTCAGCAGGTGTGACGGTTGCTCTGGCTGTGGAGAGTAGGGCAACAACCTCAGGCTCTGTCTCAGGTTCATCAGCATCAGGTGTAGACAAGGGTAAGCGCCACAGACAGTCTGCAGTTTGGTTCTGTGCGCCAGCGCGGTAGACGACGTCGTAATTGAAGCAGAGCAGTCGTGCTGACCACCTGGTGATGCTCATTGCAGCCCTGTCAGTGTCTTTGGTGCAGAGGAGTGTAGTGAGGGCCTGATGGTGGGTGCGTAGGGTGAACTATGACCCCACAGGTACCTTCTCCATTTCTCCACCCAAACACACGCTAAGACTTCTTTCTCCACAGTCACATACTTCCTTTCAGCCTGTGTAAGTGTCCTATACACAAAAGCAACAGTGCGCTCACTGTCATCAGGGTGAATCTGTGTGAACACAGCGCCTGTGCCGTAGTCAGAGGCATCTGTAGAAATGACACAGGGCAGCATAGGGTCGTACAGGGCAAGTGCAGAGCTGTGCACCAGCAGTTGTTTCACCTCATTGAAGCATTTGTCAGCCTCGTCAGTCCAGCTGTACTCTGTGTCAGTGCACAAGCACACAGTGGCTCTACCATGGTAGCGTAGTTGGGTATGAATTTGTTGTACCATGAAAGCATCCCATGGAATGGGATAAGGTAGCTGCATCATTTGGTGGAGGTGCTTGTTTGATGGCTTGGACGTGTTCTTTGTCCGGCTCAATGCCCTTTGCAGTCACTAAGTGTCCCAAGAAGCGCAGGCTGGGCTGTCTGAACTGGCACTTTTTCTCGTTCAGGCGCAGGTCTACCTTCCTCAGACGCTGCAACACTGTATCCAGTGCAGCATCACGCTCGGCTTGTGTGCGCCCATGACATATGACATCATCTAGGTAGCTCTGAACGTTGGACACTCCCGCCAGCACAATAGACATCATCTTTTGAAATGCAGCAGGAGCAGAAGCCGCCCGTAGGGCACACGGCAGTACCTGAATAAGCCTTCGTGTGTTATGAAGGTGGTGAGATCCCTGCTGTCTGGGAGTAGTGGTAACTGGTGATAGGCACTTTCCAGGTCGATTGTTGAGAAGTGTGTCGAGCCGGCGAGTTTTGTGAGTAGTTCCTCCATGTGTGGTAGAGGATGACTGTCCACCACTATGGCTTTGTTGGGCTCTCGTAGATCAGCACACATCCTGATGCCACCCGTCTTCTTTTGTGTCACTACAATGTTTGACACCCAGGGTGACGCGTCAACTCGCTCGATCACCCCTGCGGAGAGCAATCGTTTCAGTTCATCAGACACCGCAGATCGTACAGCAAGGGGTAGACGACGCAGCTTCTGACAAACAACTTCATAACTGCTGCTTACATTTTCTTAGTCCTGCTTTGAGTCTGATCTTCCCTGCATGATCCACCCTAAAAATTCTGAAGGCACTGTCCTGAGAGAAATATAGGAATAGAGGAAGAAAACTCTATAACTCTCACACACAACTCTCAACTTCCCTCCCTCTGTCTGTCTCTCTCACACATGCACCAAGGTAACAGAACTGTCTGTCTCTCACACATGCATCTAGATAACAGGACAGTCTGTCTCTCGCACACACATGCATTTAGATAACAGGCCTGTCTCTCAAACACACCCAGATAACAGGACTGTCTGTCTGCCTTTCCCTCTCTCTCTCTCACACACACACCCACACACATGCACCTTGATAACAGGTTTGTCTATCTCACCCACACATACGCACCTATATAACAGGACTCTGTCTGTCTGTCTCTCTTTCGCTCCCTCTCTCTCCCTCTTTCAATAAGCATTGTAACACTCACATCAGATCAGCTGTTATTTAGGATCTCTGTCGTCCAACATGTCTGATGTCTTTCTCTTCCTTGTAACTGTGGTTAAGTTGGTTTCATGTTCACATATTCAGAATTAAACACGTTATTTAAATGTGCCGGTACTACTGTCACCATCTACAAATTACCTTAACATGGACTGCTGTCGTAAAGTCTCCAGAGCACTGTGCACTCTGTTTTTCTGCAATAATTTAAATAGTTTTTAAAATTATCCTTCATAAGAGCATAAAACAAGTTATAGTACATTAAGTGCATCCTAATCAACAACCTTATTTTGTGGACTTATGATGGACCGTTTAAAAGCTATTGAAATATTTGACAACTGACCACCACAAATTGGTGCAAGGTAGAAATACCCATCTTTTAGTTGTAGGTTGTTATTTAGGATGCACTTAATTTCTTTGGTGGTCTTAAACGGACGGTTTAAAAGTTATTGAAATTATTGCAAAAAACGCAGAGTGCGCAGTGCTCTGGGGCCTTTACGACCTCCACTTGTGTCCGTGTTAAGGTCATTTGTAGACGGTGCCTTAGACGTTGCAGTGGTGACAGCAGTATATTTAAAAGAACACGTTTTAAAAAAACATCTATTCCTGATGTAAACAAAGTTGTAGATGTTTGTTTTGGTTGATAGAAATAAGAATTTGCATATTTTGGCACTTTTAACTTGAAGAAAGAATTCCGAATATGCGAACGGGAAACGAACTTTACTGTACTAGAACAAACTTATTTAACAATATGTATGCTTAATGAACACTAATACAATGTACCTGTGTAAAGAACATGTAGGTCAAAAAATAACCAACGTCAATGTGTGTGTGTGTGTTACATGGCAGATACCATGTGCCTTTGCAACTGATCTGACTGACTTGCTCTTATTTGTGACCTCATCAGATGCTTCTTTTAAAAACATTTGCAGGCACACCTCTGTCAGTTTTTCTTTAAAATGATAAAAAATCAATAAAGTTTTCTTAGTTGTATGTAAGGTGATGGCTGTAACACGTTTTAAAGCTGTGTTACAACCATCCCCACCCCTGTCAGCCAGTGTTTAACTGGCTGTGATTTGAAATTAAATCACAATTTACCTGAGAAACTAGTTTAATGTAATATAATTCATATGGTTTTATCTGCAATAGTATAAGTACTAAACAAAATATAGTCTTGATTCAGAAATTTACTTTCTCACCTCACCTTTTCTCACCGCGATGGAATCTGCATGTGCCTGTTTACAGCCTTGATATTCACCATGTAGGATCAGGGAGGAATTGGGTAAATACTGAAATGATCATATGACTCCTAACTTATCCATGATCGGTGGAACTGATAGTGTTACAACTCTCCCCATGTTACAACCATACCCGGTCTCCCCTATCACCTGTCGCCACTGGCAAGTGAAATAATTATATTACTTGCAAATTAATATTTATGGTCGCGATTGAGAATCACTGCTGTAGTTCCCCATTCTCACACTCAGTAAATGGGTCCAGAAGCGATTGAGGTTATGAAAGCCAGAGCAGTTCAGGAGATGGAATCTTATCTGTCAGAGCAGAGTGGCACCTCTGACTTTGAAACACCTAAGCAAGCTTCAGCATCAGCAGAAGACACAGCAAGTGATGCAAAGAGAATAAAGAAGACTCTTGGAAGCTTTTTCAAGAGGGCAGTCCCTGACAAGGGAATACACACAATGTAAGCAGAGCTAAACAGCTACTTACAGTGTTCTCCATCAGACAGTGAAAGTGATCCTCTTGCATGGTGGACGCTGCATGAAATTAACTTTCCTTGGGTTAGTCGTTTAGCAAGAAAATACCAGCTACCAGTGCAGCCCATGAAAGGCGTTTTAGCACAGGAGGCAATATTGTAACATGCCAGCGGTCAGCGCTGAAGGCTGCTATAGTGAACATGCTGGTCTTTTTAACATAGAACTGAATTATTTCAGAAATTAGGGTGAACATTTGCATACGTTTGTTCAAGAACGCTGGAGTGACCAAGTAATTCTTCATCTTCCACCTTTCTCTGATCCTTGGTCTTCAGTGGTGTCTGTATCAGTTACTGGGACACAATGTCCTGCTCTTCTTTTATCTGTTGTTCTGTCTTGGTCAGTGTGTCCACTGTAAAGAAGACATGAGGATATAACGAGGATCCACCAGGGTCACTAGCACCAAACATTTTCTCTCCTCCATCCCTGCAAACCTTTTCTGCAGCAGGTTTCCCTGAGTGTTTCCATCCTCCTCGTGTTATGACCCTCTGCCTGAAGCTCCATCTTCAGCACAGCAATGCTTGGGATGACACTGGAGATGGAGCCTCTGAACTGTTGATCTCAAGAGGAACTTCCTCAACAGGTTCCAGCATGTCAATCAAACTGGATATTATGTCCCATTGATCAGCAGTTGGCGTAGCAAATGTTCCCTAATCTCCAGCGTAGATGTTCAGTGTTTCTGCTCCAGCATCTCTGCATCATGTGGTGTGTGGAGCTCCAGCGAGTGGGTTCAGACTGAATGATGCTGTGCTGGAGGAGGCCAAGTTCTTTTACAACTGTTTTCAGATTCTGCTTCGCAAGCACAAAGTGGTCCAAATGTTTATCAGTGTTCTTTAGCTTGGCATTAATGTCCAAATGATGTTAAAATTCAAATAAAATGTCTGTGTGGTAGTTTTAGAAGTGAGCAGAAAACTGAAAAGTGCACTGAAAACAGAATCGAGCAAAAAACAAACGTGTGCTGAAAACAGTGAAGCAAACATACTTAACTGTGTGATTCTTGTTTCTCTGCTCTCACTGTCACTGGTTTTACTCAGTGTGTCTTAATTGTTCGATTGAACCTCATCTTTGCTCTCTTGTATTAAAGACAGTAATCTCACTCCATAGGACTGGAGTAAATTTCAGTCTTTCTCTTTAATGGACAGAAGTATGCAAATGTACATCACACCGAAACATAAAACACTTTACATAAGTTGCAATTTAACTAGCAAAATCACACACAAAATCCTATACTTTGCCCAGTTAAAATACTGTATATCAATATGTGGTCGTCTGCTACCATCTACTGGACACATACCGGAACTGCAGGGAAATTTCTGCATAAATGGAAAATACTGGATAAAACAGTAAAATGTAGAAGCAGGTTCTGCACTGCACGGTTAACTACTCTGCATGTAATCAAAGGACTTTATTTACCCCTAAACCTTGAAATGCAGAGAAGACAGTAACTGTGAGGCAAAAAAAAGGAGAGAGAGAGAGAGAGAGAGAGAGAGAGAGAGAGACAGTCCTGTTATCTAAGGGTGTGTGTGTGTGTGTGTGTGAGAGAGAGAGAGAGAGAGGTTTTGTTCTCCAGTTGTGTGTGTAGAGGAGTGTGTGTTTCCATGGAGACTCAGGTGTTGCTTCAGTACACAGGAGGTTATTCTAGTGTTGAGAATATATTTGTTAGGGAGATCATTTATTTAGAACACATGATGTAAATGTAATAGTTCAAGCAATATTAATGTAAGTTAATTCACAAATTGGTGTTTAGATTAACAGTTCATGTGTCAGATATGATAATAGTTTAAACGAGACTGTAGGTCAGTTTATACAGGAATATATAGAAAATGGACTTCATTACCCATGGGACATTGCGCGTGTTAGGATAGACACGCAGGGATTCTGGGGGGTCTGGCGGCCTCATGTTTTACGTTGTTGTGAAGGATGCAGACAATTCAAGTCAACTACCCGCTGTAGCCAAGTTTATTTCAGTAAACAGTTTGAAACGGAGAGACGTCTCGCTTCATTATTTTAGTCGCCAACACGATTAGTCAGAACATTTTGGTGTCGAAACCTGGGAAGTAGAATGAGATGGTTGATGAAGAAAGTGAAGAGAGACCACTTGTGGCGGAGCAAGGACAAAGGGCGCGAAGGAAACGCCGGACGATTCGGAGCTCCGCTACGCGACTGATGAACCAGATTGACACTGAATTGCGAAAAGAAGATGAACAGAGGGATCTCAATCGTGTGCGGGAGATGTTAGCAGTATTGGTTGCAAAGGAGGACAGTTTGTGCGAGCTGGACAGCATAGTGGAGGAACACACTTCACTGGAAGACATGGAGGCGGAGATTGAACTCGCAGAAGAGTATAGAGATTGCGTCATTGAGGTAAAAACGCGTGTTCATCGCGTGATCAGCGAGAATGTGAGTAACCCCCTACCTACTCGTCAAAGTGATGCTAGTAGTGCAAATAAACAGACAATGAGACTGCCGAAGTTACAAATTGACAAATTTTATGGAGATGTAAGCTCATGGCAGGAATTTTGGAGTCAGTATGAGACTGCTATTCATAACAACAGTGCACTCTGCAAGAAAGAGAAGTTTACCTACCTGAAAACGTATCTTACTGGAACAGCTGCAAAGTCAGTAGCAGGGCTTGCACTGACCGACAGTAATTATGACGCAGCAATTGATTTACTTCAAAAAAGGTTTGGAAGGAAAGATCTAATTGTAAATGCTCACATGTCAAAGCTACTGAATCTCACTCCTGTAAAGAAATCCTCTGATGTCACTGCCTTAAGACAGTTGTATGATGAATGTGAAGTTCAAACCAGAAGCCTAGAGTCATTAGGAGTGGTATCAGACACCTATGGTGGAATGTTATGCCCAATATTATTCCAGATGATGCCAGATGACATGGCTCTTGAATACAGCTGTCAAAGAGGTGACAATGACGAGTGGAAAGTGGCCGATGTGCTTCAATTCCTTCAGAAAGAGGTTCAGACTCGAGGGAGAACTGTACAGATGATGAAATCATTTAATCAGAGAGAAAACCCTTTCACAAACAAACTAAACAGTAAGTCACATTCAACTGGTGACATGAAAGTAAAGAAGCCAAACATGACATCTGCAGCTGCGCTACACGTTACTGAACAGAAAGTAAACAGTTGCTTGTTTTGTGATAGTGTTGAACACAAATCTGAGAAATGTCCAGAGCACGATGTACCAGCACGCAAAGAGAAACTGAAGAGACTAGGCAGGTGCTTTGTGTGTCTAGGGTCCAAACACATTGCCAAGTTCTGCAGGACGAAGGGCGTGTCATGTGCCACATGTGGTGGCAGGCATCATGCAGCCGTTTGTGAGAAAAATCTGGCACCTCTACCTGATGTGTCGACCAACACAGACACACTCATAACCTCAGTAATTCTCCAAGCAGATAAAGCAGAGAACACGGTGCTGCTACAGACCGCCAAGGCATGGGCCATAGGGCTCACAAGCAGGAAGATGGTCCGCTGCTTGTTAGATGGAGGCAGTCAGGGGAGTTTTGTGCATGAGAATGTAGTGAAGGAGTTACAGCTACCTGTTACCAAACAAGGAACGCTTACTCTTCACACCTTTGGCTCCTCTACTCCAACGACGGTTAGTCGCAGCATAGTGAAGCTCAGCTTGGAGAATGTGTGGGATAAGCAGCAGAGAATCGAAATAGAAGCTGTTGTGACCCCACGAGTATGCACAGCACTGATGAAGGTTCCAGGTGAACACATACAGAAAGAGATGAGAAGAAGAGGTCTTCAATTAGCTGACTCTGATGGAGATTATAAACCTGAACTTTCTGTGCTAATTGGCTCTGATTATTACTAGTGTCAGGCCGAGTTGAAAGACTGACCAAGAGCCTAGTGGCACTAGAGAGCACATTCGGATGGGCAGTACAAGGCCCAATGGCAGTGTCCAGCATGACAGAGTCAACATGCATGAACATACTGCTCAGCGACGAGGCACCGATGGACAAACAACTGCATGCATTCTGGGAGCTCGAGTCCCTGGGCATCACAAGTGAGAAGCCTGGGAGCCCAGAGGATGCGGAGGCATTGCAGCGGTTTGAAGAAACCTCCATTCTCAAGGACGGGCGTTACGAAGTGGAGTTGCCGTGGCGACAAGATCATCCACCACTTCAAGACAACTACCGCATAGCCAAAAGGAGATTGGAGAGTTTGAGGAGAAAACTAAGCAAGGATGTCACACTGTACAGCAGGTACAACAAAGTCGTGGAAGACTACCTAAAGCAAGGAATGGCTGAGGACGTGCCAAAGGAGCATGCATCACTGCAAGGCAGCCAGACGTACTACTTACCCCATCATGCTGTACTGAGGGAAGACAAGGCGACAACAAAACTCCGAGTTGTGCTTGATGCTTCGTCTCACGAAGATGGAAGTCCCTCACTGAACGACCGGTCCCAATCTGAATCAGAATGACGTGGGTGTAACGTTTCAACCAGGAAGACACGGATCCAAATGCGGATTGCTGATGTTTTTATTTCTTGAGTGAATACGGAGTACTCGCACAGGTGAATAACTCCGTGTGGTGTGTGCAGTGTGTGAGTGCGGTTGTCGTGGTCAGGACGGTCCGAGTTCACGCCGGGTAGACAGATGGCTGGAGGTACAAAGGGGCTAGGCTGGAGACGAGGTCTGTAACGAGAGCAGAGGTCAAGACACAGGAGAGCAATCAGGAGATAACGCTTGGTAGATGGCATGCCAACAATACTTCGCAACCCGGAAGATAGAGGAGGAAGCTTAAATAGCGTGAAAGGGGAGGGGCGATGAGCGGCAGGTGAAACGCATCTCATGGCGATCATGTGCTGTTCCTGACAGTACCCCCCCTCCGACGAGCGGCTCCAGCCGCAACAGACCGGTTAGAAGGGGGCCGGCCACGACGCCTGGGAGCAGGGAAGTGAGGATGAGCAGCGTGGAATTCGGCGAGAAGAGGGGGGTCTAACACATCCCGCGCGGGGATCCATGCACGTTCTTCGGGACCGTAGCCCTCCCACTCGATCAGATACTGAAGCCCACCCCGACGCCGACGGGACTCCAGAATGGCGTGGATAAGGTAAGCGGGGCGCCCGTCGAGCTCCAGTGGTTCAGGTGGCTTGGCAAGAGACGGCGCCGCAGACATGGGACTGTAGAACACCGGTTTAAGCAGAGAAACGTGGAACACCGGATGGACGCGATACTGAGGGGGCAGTTGAAGCTCATACGAGACGGCGTTGACTCGCCGCAGGACCTTGAATGGACCGACGTATTTGGGGCTGAGTTTCTTGCATCGTCGCCGCAGGTTCAAGCCTCGCGTGGACAGCCACACCCTCTGCCCCGGGTGGTAGACCAGTGTAGGCAACCGGCGGCGGTCCGCGTGGAGTCTCCGGGTGTGAAGAGCGCGTCGCAGGTGCACGTGGGCCCGTTCCCAAGTGCGTGCACTGTTCTCGAACCAGCGATCCAGCGCCGGAATGTTAGACGGACTTTCGTCCCAGGGAAAGAAGGCCGGTTGATACCCGTACACACATTGAAAGGGGGTCATTTTGGTGGAGGAATGCATTAGCGAGTTCCGGGCATATTCCGCCCAAGGTAGGTATTTACTCCAGCCCGCCTGGGAAACGCAATATTGCCTCAAAAACCTCCCTATCTCCTGGTTTACTCGTTCTACTTCCCCGTTGGCCTGAGGATGGTAGCCGGAGGTGAGACTAATTGTGACCCCGAGCAGTTTGCAGAATTGTTTCCACAATTGTGACGTGAATTGGACACCCCTATCAGAAACAATATCCTCGGGCAACCCGAAGACTCGGAAAACGAACGTGAAAACAGCCAGGGCGGTTTCCATGGCAGTGGGTAACTTGGGAAAAGGAATTAAGCGACACATCTTGGAGAACCTATCGACTACAACTAAAATGACAGTGTTGCCTTCGGACTTCGGTAAATCGGTGATGAAATCCATCGCGATATGGGACCAGGGTCGGCGAGGAATAGCGAGTGGAAGCAACTTTCCTACAGGGAGAGTACGGGGGGTGCGACTCGTCGCGCAGATGCTGCAAGCTAATATGTAATCGCGAACGTCGTCTTTCAAAGATGCCCACCAATAGAGCCGTGATATGAGATGTATGGTGCGTGTAATCCCCGGGTGACCTGTACCCGCCGTATCGTGAGCCAGTTGTAAGAGTCGTCCTCTCATAGACACGGGGACGTACTGTTTTCCTGCCGGGCAATCGTCTGGACGGGGATCTGTGCGTAGTGCTTCCTCCATCTCGCCTTGCAAATTCCACCGAACGGCAGCTACGAAACAGGTGCGTGGCAATATGTACTCCGGTTTCTTTTCTACGGGGTCTTTATCGTGAATGCGTGAGAGGGCATCGGCCTTTGTGTTCTTTGAGCCGGGTCTATAGGAGACAGAAAAACGGAACCGGGAGAAGAACAACGCCCATCTGGCTTGGCGAGGGTTAAGTCGCCTGGCTTCTTTTAAGTACTCCAAATTCTTGTGGTCGGTGTAAACAATAAAAGGGTGCTCCGCCCCCTCTAACCAGTGTCTCCACTGTTCTAAGGCGAGTTTGACTGCCAAGAGTTCACGGTTGCCGACATCATAATTTTGTTCTGCTGGTTGCAACTTCCTCGAGTAAAACGCACAAGGGACCAATTTAGGGGGGTTTCCTTGGCGCTGAGAGAGAACCGCTCCCACTCCCACCTCAGAGGCGTCGACTTCGACCACAAAGGGGACATGGGGGTCAGGGAGGTGAAGAATGGGTGTGGAGGAGAACGCTCCCTTGAGCAACGAAAACGCCCGGTCAGCCTCAGCCGTCCAGTCAAGGCGCAGACGCTGCCCGCCCCGCAGGAGATTCGTCAGCGGAGCGGCCACGGAGCCAAAGCCCCTGATAAAGCGACGGTAAAAGTTCGCGAATCCCAGGAATCGCTGGAGTTCCTTCCTCGTTCGAGGCACTGGCCATTGCGCGACTGCAGACGCCTTGTCCATATTCATAGAGATCCCCCCCGGAGACAGAGTACATCCCAGGAATTCCACGGAAGTCCGGTGAAACTCGCATTTCTCAGCTTTTGCGTAGAGGCGATGCTGCCGTAGGCGGGCCAGTACAGCGGAGACGTGCCGGACGTGGTCGGCCTCTGACGAGGAATATATAAGAATGTCATCAATGTAAACAATGACGTACTGTCCTATCATGTCTCGGAATATCTCATCCATAAACGCCTGGAAGACTGAGGGGCTGTTAGCTAATCCATACGGCATGACTAGATACTCATAATGACCTTGAGCAGTGACAAAAGCAGTTTTCCACTCGTCCCCCTCTCGAATGCGAACGAGATTGTAAGCACTTCGCAAGTCCAACTTCGTAAAGATGCATGCTCCTCTAAGACGCTCCTGTGAAGCGGAGATGAATGGAAGGGGATAAACGAATTTGGACGTGACGGCGTTGAGTGCGCGATAGTCAATACAAGGACGTAGTCCTCCCCCTTTCTTCTCCACAAAGAAGAACCCCGCCGCTACGGGTGATGTGGACGGACGAATGAAACCTTTCTGGAGGGCCTCGTCGACGTACTGTTCCATAGCCGTATCTTCAGGACGGGACAAAGGGTAAGGCTTAGTACGACGCGGAAGCGGCGACCCGGGCAGCAGCTCAATCACACAATCCCAGGGTCTATGTGGCGGCAGATGACTGGCATTGTCCTTACTGAAGACGTCGGCATACTCCTGATATTGCATGGGATAGGCGGTTTCGAGAGGAGAGTCGGGACTTTCTACAGACGTGGATCGGAGAGGTAAGTGCATACAACCCCCGAGACAGTGAGAACTCCACTTCGTGATTTCTCTAGCTTTCCAGGAAACAGTGGGGTCGTGTAATGACAGCCAAGGAAACCCGAGGACTACCGGATCGCGGGGTGACGGCAGGAGAAAGAACTGGATATGTTCGGTATGGAACAGCCCCACCTAGAGTACAACAGGTACAGTACACTGAGTAATAAGCCCTTCACCAATAGGCTGGCCGTTCAGGGCATTAACACGCAACGGAGGACTGACAGATGTCGTGGGGATGTGCAACCGATGCGCCAGGTCAACATCAATGATGTTTCCTGCAGCCCCCGAGTCTAACAGTGCAGAAAGGTGAGTGGATATACCTCCCCATGTGACTTGTACAGGCAAGTTAAGCTGGTTCTTACGGTTCAAACAAAACACTGGGTTGCTTACTCGTTTGTTCGTGCCGTCTTCTCCAGCGCGAGTAGGGCGAACAGGGCAGCGATCGCGGAAGTGACCTCTCTCACCACAGTACAGGCACAAGCCCTCTCGCAGACGCCGAGACCTCTCGTGTAGAGACAGGGGTGTTCTGCCCAGTTGCATGGGTTCTGCACCTTCACGCGTAGTGTCAGACGTCGGTTGATTCGGGCGACTCGAAGCAGCGAAGGCAGGACCTCTCCCTGACGTCGGACGACGGGTGAGCAGCAGCTTGTCTACGTTGACAGCGGTTTGGATGAACTCCGACAGCGATTTTCCTTCACCCCGGCAGGCGAGCTCCACCTGAAGGTCTTGTCTTAGCCCTCTACGGAACACTGTCGTCAAGGCGGGTTCGCTCCATCCGCTGCCGGCAGCCAAGGTGCGGAACTCTCGTGCGTAATCGGCTGCACTGCGTTGTCCTTGGTGTATCTCACATAACATAGTGCCCACGTCTCTTCCTGCAGCTGGGTGATCAAACACGGACTTGAACAGCATGGAGAACTGAGCTTCGGATTCAAGTGCCGGGTCTTTACTGTTCCACAGTGCAGTACCCCAGGCACCAGCCTCCCCGGTAAGGTGTGTCAGGACGAAGTGGATCTTTTGTTTCTCTGTTTGGAACTGGACTGGGTGATAGTCGAAGTACATGGAACACTGCATGAGAAAGTTCTGACACCGCTCTGGAGAACCGTCGTATCGCTCCGGCACTGCAACAGGAATACAAGGAGGAAAACCAGGAGGAGCGACGGCGGCAGCAGCCTGGTGTTGAGAAGCCTGCTGTTGGAATACCTGCTGCTGTATCGCCTGGTGTTGTGCCACCTGTTGTTGGGCCGTCTGTAACTGCGCGGCTTGAGCTTGCATGGTCTCCGTGAGTCGTCGGACGTCTTCCTGGAGCGCGGCGATGGTGTTCTCTTGTTGGGCCAGGAGTGCAGGTACGTCCGCTGGATCCATTGAACTTGGCGAAGTATTATGTAACGTTTCAGCCAGGAAGACACGGATCCAAATGCGGATTGCTGATGTTTTTATTTCTTGAGTGAATACGGAGTACTCGCACAGGTGAATAACTCCGTGTGGTGTGTGCAGTGTGTGAGTGCGGTTGTCGTGGTCAGGACGGTCCGAGTTCACGCCGGGTAGACAGATGGCTGGAGGTACAAAGGGGCTAGGCTGGAGACGAGGTCTGTAACGAGAGCAGAGGTCAAGACACAGGAGAGCAATCAGGAGATAACGCTTGGTAGATGGCATGCCAACAATACTTCGCAACCCGGAAGATAGAGGAGGAAGCTTAAATAGCGTGAAAGGGGAGGGGCGATGAGCGGCAGGTGAAACGCATCTCATGGCGATCATGTGCTGTTCCTGACAGTGGGTGGTGTTTGGAGCTTCGTCAAGCCCATTCCTACTCGCAGCCACCATTCGGAAGCATTTGGGACAGTACAAATTAGAACACCCAAAAGTGGTAGAAATAATCAGCTCCTCACTCTATGTGGATGACTTTATTTCAAGTTCAAGTGAGGTAACAGGCCTACACGGTAACAAAAACGGCCAAGGACATAATGTCTGAAGCAGGCATGGAGCTATGCAAATGGATGACGACCTCTCCTGAGCTCAAAGAAAAATGGCAGGAAAGCTCGATGGATCTAGCTCACACACACACACTGAGGCGTCAGAATAATAAACCCTAAACCCTGCATACAGGGGCTCAGTGAATGTGGAGTGGAATGTGTGTAAGTGTGTGAGTGTGTGTGTGTGAGAGGAGACGCTGTAGAAGGACAGAATGCCAGCCGGCCAGTCCAGATACACTCCTACTCTGTTGGAGCTGGAGGGGGCAGAGATCCCAGTGTAGTTATTATTGTGATGGACAGAGTATCTGTTATTACAGTAGCGCAGCATCCAGGACTTTATATTGTATCCAAACCAACAGTCATTACTGTCTCCTTTCCTGCTGATTCCTTTATATGTCACTGCTATACCAGTATCACCACTACACTCAGCCTCCCAGTAACAGCGTCCAGTCAGACTCTCTCTACACATCACCTGAAACCAGTAATCAAATCTCTCTGGATGATCAGGATACGTCTGCTGCTCCTGCATACACGTCACCTTTCTGTTCCCCTCAGACAGAGAGAGACGTGTGTGTGCTGTGTTTGGGTCCAGTGTGAGCTCACACGCATCTGCACACAAGAAGACACATTAGAGGAGACGACACAAATACTGTGTGTGTGTGTGTGTGTGTGTGTGTGTGTATTAACTACATAACTGCTGCTTACATTTTCTTAGTCCTGGTTTGAGTCTGATCTTCCCTGCATGATCCAACCTAAAGAACACACACACAACACACACACCCACACCAGAATCAGAATCAGAAATACTTTATTAATCCCCTGGGGGAAATTGCAATTGTTACGGCTGCTCCTATTAATAAAAGTACACTATATAAAAAATACCAAAAATATTTACATAATTAAATAACAAATCAAACAGAGTTTAGGAGAAGAAATAGAAATAAATAAAATAACGTGTCAATAGAAATAAAAATAAAGTGTCAGTAGAAATAAAAATAAAGTGTGAAGTGTCAGATGCAATTGTTGTTGTTATTGAGAGGGTATTGCACATTTGAAAAGTAATAATAATATTGTATAATCTTGTAATAATAATAGTATTGCACATTTGAAGGTAATACTAGTAGTAAACATTACACAGATGAATATTGAGCATTATGCTTTTAAAGAGGAGTTGTATAGTTTAATGGCCACAGGTAAAAATGATCTTCTGTGGCGCTCTGTAGTGCATTTTGGATTTATGAGTCACACACACACACACACACACACACACACACACCTATATAACAGGACTGTCTGTCTGTCTCACACACATGCGTCTTGATAACTGGACTTTCTGTCCCTGACACACACATGCGTCTTGATAACTGGACTGTCTGTCCCTCACACACAGATGCGTCTTGATAACTGGACTATCTGTCCCTCACACACACATGCACCTTGATAACTGGACTGTCTGTCCCTCACACACACGTGTCTTGATAACTGGACTGTATGTCCCTCACACACACATGCGTCTTGATAACTGGACTGTCTGTCCCTCACACACACATGCGTCTTGATAACTGGACTGTCTGTCCCTCACACACACATGCGTCTTGCTAACTGGACTGTCTGTCCCTCACACACACAATTGATAACTGGACTGTCTGTCCCTCACACACACGTGTCTTGGTAACTGGACTGTCTGTCCCTCACACACACATGCGTCTTGATAACTGGACTGTCTGTCCCTCACACACACATTTACTGAATGAATGGTGTTTGGTCAGTATTACTAGTTTCATAATACTTTTGTAATATATAATTTACGGTACCACTTTAAAATAAGGCTCCCTTTATAAAGGGTTATAAATGGTTTATAAATGCATTTATAAATGTTTATTAATTAGGTTGTAAACCCCTTAAAAGCATTAATAAACAGTTATAATGCATTAATAGAACGGGCAATAGTAACCTGTTTTTTTGCCAAATAGTGATCCTCATCCGTCTTTAGTGTTAAATCTCATATTTTGCTGGAATTTTTGTATTACTTTGTCTTCTACATTTAGCCAGCTTTAAACGTGCATACTTTATCACAAACATGTTAATAAGTTTAACCATTTAATCACCAAGTTTAATAATTAAACCACCTACAAGATGTTATTTATTCATTAATTAGGATTGCATTCATGGCAACATTCTTTATCATATGTTCATGTGATTCTCACAGGTATTGATTTAATGTTGTAAGGCGCTAACGTATACCTTGTACTCTTGAGGTCGAGTAGCATCTTCTTTAGGACAGCATTCCAGGTGTGACTTCCTTTACTGTTTACTGCTGGCCATTTCCAGACATCTGTGATCTGCCTAAACTATCATTTTAAGTTTATTATATTTTATTATATATTATTGCTGCTCCCAGATCAGTATGTAGTTTTCAATTTTGCATTTGCTGATCCACAAATCTCAAATGGTCTCCCATCACTAGTTATTGAGGTATCAACATTTATAGCCACCATTTATTAATGAGTTATTAACACTTATAACCGTCAAATGGGAGCCTTATTCCAAAGTGTAAACAACATCACCATTTGTTAATAAGTTATTAACACTTATAACCGTCAAATGGGAGCCTTATTCTAAAGTGTAGACCCCATCACCATTTGTTAATGAGTTATTAACACTTATAACCATCAAATGGGAGCCTTATTCTAAAGTGTAAACCCCATCACCATTTGTTAATAAGTTATTCATACTTATAAACACCAAAATGGAGACTAATTGTAAAGTATAAAGCATATCACCATTGGTTAACCCTTATATGGTCCAAGGGTCTGTGGGACCCATTTTGAAAAAATCAGCTTAAAAAAATTCTACAATTTTTTTTTTTTCAAACTGAGATTCATTGATCCTTGGCTCATTTTCCGTGAGCAACATTAGTCAGAAAATATTTTCAATGACCACCCCCCCGTACCCCCCCCTTCACATTTGTATTACATACAGGGTCCAGGGTCCACTGGGCCCTGGGCTAGTCAAAGTGGGCAATCAACATTGGGTTGGGTAGTTGACAGTCGTCTGTATGACTTTAAAGGAAATACAAACAAAGGACAGAGGTGTTTGGCATGCAAAGGTGGGCAACCATCAACACTTTTGATGGTTGTCACATCAGGGGTTGATTGCATATTGTCAGACAGTAGACAAAGAATCTCTATAGAGACAAAGGGGTGAGATCTGAAAGAAGCATCTTTTCTCTCAGCCCTCATTATCCCTCCCTCCTCTCTGGACCTGTATGTGTGTGTATGTATGTGTGTGTATGTGTGTGTGTGTGTGTATGTGTGTGTGTGTGTGTGTTTCACCCAATCATGGGGACATGATGCTATAAATGCTAAAAATGCTAAAAATGCTATAAAAGATGGCAAAGCGATTCTCAGTTCAGACTGCCTTACAGCTGATATTGGAAGAGACAGAGGATTTTGATGGTGATTCAGAAGAGGAAATTTCAGGATCACATTTCAGAAATATCAGAATCTGATACTGATAATGAAATGGAGGATGAGCAGCAGCCAGCTCCGTTAGCACCAGCCCGTGAGCAGCTAGCCATAGGACCAGCCTGTCAGCCAGCATGATTTATGATTGATTTCCTTATTGTGTTACATTTTAATAAAAAAGTAACTAATAAATAAATAAGAGAGCAAACTAATTTAACATATGTATTGTTTATTTTACTTGCAATTGGGCTGAATCTGCTGATTATTTTAACAAAAATTGCAATGGGTCCCCCACACCCAGCTGGACCCCAAGAATGTAGACCACGCCTGGATCTCATCAGGGTTAATGAGTTATTAACACTTATAACCACCAAAAATAACCCTATTGTAAAGTACAAAATACATCACCATTTATTAATTTGCAAGCATTTACAGTTAACTCATTTTCTTACATGGAATACAAGGATAAACTACAGAAATAAGCCTAAGCAATATTTTCAATTATACATGCTGAAACACTTTTCACAATCAAAGTTATTAAAGTTCAAGAAACAATTGATATTCAAATTCAGACATTACACCAGTCTTTACTAAATGATTAAGAATAAATAATGAATTTCCGACCGGAAAGGCTTTTTGAATATCTTTGAACAAACGTCCAAGTAGCCCATTGGGGTAATGAGTGCCAAGCCAGGATGACCACTCAAAAACCATGAGGTGTTCTTTCAGCAAGGTCTCGGTGCGATTTCCTCTCAGTCTACGGATGTGTCCTTTGATAGTCCCCCAAGCTCTTTCAATATGTTGGGTATGGCTACCAGACCTGACATCCACAAACTGCCTGCTGTGGTTTAGTGTAATGCTTGTACCACATGTTTCTCAAATCAGCCTTTTATGCCCTCCACTCATCAATGATTATGTTGCTTCCTGCTTTAACATACTGTCTAATCAGAGGGAGAAGGTGGTGTCTTGATCTCTTCTCCACTAGTTTTAACAGTAGTCTCCGTCTTTTTTCTCTAACTCCCATCATTCCAAAGACCGATTTCTTTCTTCTCCAGGTGTGTCCAAACCGCCCCCTTGCATACAAAAAAAAACACTATAGGTTAGAAGGTGAATTATCAATGTAATGCACATAGAAAATCATATTAACATCAATTAGTTATATTATTGTCTGCCCTGTGGTGGATTGGTGGTCCATCCAGCATGTTTCTGGCCTCCGCCCTGTGAATGATGGGATATGCCCCAGCACCCCCCACAACCCAGAAAGATAAAGCAGATTAGAAGATGAATGAATGAATGAATAATGACTCCTTTCAAGGGCAGCAGTGATTGATGTTTGTTAATTTGATTGTCATTAATAACTTGTGCTTAAGCTATTTCTGTTGTCAGCTGGAAGGTACTAAGTATCAACAGCTAGGAAGTTTACAGGGCATGTTACCTATGTCCAGTGGCGGACTTAGCAATTTGGGGGCTCAAGGCGAATTTAGCTAGGGGGCCCTTCCCTGTAGGCCTATGGCCTACACTGCAGGCTACAGTGGGCTGCAGTGGGAGGGCCCCAAGATAGTTGCCTAGCAAAGACCGCCTCTGACTATGTCATATACAATGATCAAACAATCACAAGCATCTTAATGGCAATAGCAACAGGCCTATTATGTACAGTGAGGAGAACAAGTATTTGATACGCTGTCGATTTTGCTGGTTTTCACACTTGCATGTAAAAATCTGTAATTTTTATCATAGGTGCTCTTCAATTGTGAGTGATGGAATCTAAAAACAAAATTCAGAAAATCACACTGAATGACTTTTAAATTATTAATTTGCATTTTATTGCAGGAAATAAGTATTTGATACATCAGAAAAATGAAACTTAATACTTGGTACAGAAACCTTTGTTTGCGATTACACACACAAACACACAAACACAGAAGGTTTGCACACTCTACAGCAGGGATTTTGGCCCACTCCTCCATACAGATCTTCTCCAGATCCTTGAGGATTCTATAGGCTGTCGCTGGGCAACACAGTGTTTCAGGTGTCTCCAGAGATTTTCGATCTGGTTCAGATCTGGAGACTGGCTAGGCCACTCCAGGACCTGGAGATGCTTCTTATGTAGTCACTCCTTAGTTGCCCGGGCGGTGTGCTTCGGGTCATTGTCATGTTGATAGACCCAACCGCGACCCATCTTCAGTGCTCTTACTGAGGGAAGAAGGTTGTTGGCCAATATCTCACGATACATGGCTCCATCTATCCTCCCCTCAATACAGTGCAGTCGCCCTGTCCCCTTTGCAGAAAAGCATCCCCAAACCATGATGTTTCCACCTGCGTGTTTCACTGTAGGGATGGTGTTCTTGGGTTTGTACTCTTCCTTCATTCTACTCCAAACACTGTGAGTGAAGTTTAGACCATAAAGCTCTATTTTCGTCTCATCTGACCACATTACCTTCTCCCACACATCATCTGGATCTTCTATATGGTCATAGGCAAACTTCAGACCGGCCTGGACATGTGCTGGCTTAAGCAGGGGGACCTTGCATGCACTGCAGGATTTTAAGCCATGACGGCGCAATGTATTATGTTGTGATTTTCAGCAGATGGGAGTTTTAGTTACTCAAAAGTGTTCTGAGGGCAGAACGAAAAATGATTGGTTCGGAGAGATAACCAATCACATTGTAGAGGAGGCGGGCGCGCCCCCAAAAATCGAAAACCGACGGGACCAAAAAAAAAAAAACAAAGAACTGTTGCGCCTGAGAAATTTACCAAAAGGTAAGAATTTTTCATTTCGATTTGTTTTAATTGCTTATTTGGGCTTATATCGATGAGTTAGGTTGAATCAAGTAAGGTAACCTTATAAGGCTAACGAGGTAAACACTAGCTAGCTAATTTTTAACCTCGATTAACAGTAGTTTCACTAACGTTAGCTAGATAGCTAGCAATTTCAATTACGTCTGAACGCCAACATTATTTACAGACTAATAAAAACATGGTTAGCTAGCTTGATATAGTAGATGTAGTTAGGGAATTAGCATGTAACACTTGCATTTTAGTGCTTGGCTAGCTTCCTAGCTAGATTTCCTATTTGTCATTGACAGTGAAAAATCCCAGTGTTGACTCGCCAATAGCTTTTCTAGCTATTTTAAATATGCGTTAGCAACGGGTTTTTTTTTGCTAAACGAGCCAGATAAATGTAGCGTGTAGTGTAGTGCTGCTCTTAAGGCAGGAGAAATGTTCCGTATAGTGTAGTGCTGCTCTTAAGGCAGGAGAAATGTACTGTATAGTGTAGTGCTGCTCTTGAGGCAGGAGAAATGTACCGTATAGTGTAGTGCTGCTCTTGAGGCAGGAGAAATGTACCGTATAGTGTAGTGCTGCTCTTGAGGCAGGAGAAATGTACCGTATAGTGTAGTGCTGCTCTTGAGGCAGGAGAAATGTACCGTATAGTGTAGTGCTGCTCTTGAGGCAGGAGAAATGTTCCGTATAGTGTAGTGCTGCTCTTAAGGCAGGAGAAATGTACAGTATAGTGTAGTGCTGCTCTTAAGGCAGGAGAAATGTACAGTATAGTGTAGTGCTGCTCTTAAAGCGGGAGAAATGTACCGTATAGTGTAGTGCTGCTCTTAAAGCGGGAGAAATGTACCGTATAGTGTAGTGCTGCTCTTAAGGCGAGAGAAATTTTCCGTATAGTGTAGTGCTGCTCTTAAGGCAGGAGAAATGTACAGTATAGTGTAGTGCTGCTCTTAAGGCAGGAGAAATGTACCATATAGTGTAGTGTTGCTCTTAAGGCAGGAGATATGTACCGTATAGTGTAGTGCTGCTCTTAAGGCAGGAGAAATGTACCGTATAGTGTAGTGCTGCTCTTAAGGCAGGAGAAATGTACCGTATAGTGTAGCGCTGCTCTTAAGGCAGGAGAAATGTACCGTATAGTGTAGCGCTGCTCTTAAGGCACGAGAAATGTACCGTATAGTGTAGCGCTGCTCTTAAGGCAGGAGAAATGTACCGTACAGTGTAGCGCTGCTCTTAAGGCACGAGAAATGTACCATATAGTGTAGTGTTGCTCTTAAGGCAGGAGATATGTACCGTATAGTGTAGTGCTGCTCTTAAGGCAGGAGAAATGTACCGTATAGTGTAGTGCTGCTCTTAAGGCAGGAGAAATGTACCGTATAGTGTAGCGCTGCTCTTAAGGCAGGAGAAATGTACCGTATAGTGTAGCGCTGCTCTTAAGGCACGAGAAATGTACCATATAGTGTAGTGTTGCTCTTAAGGCAGGAGAAATGTACAGTATAGTGTAGTGCTGCTCTTGAGGCAGGAGAAATGTACTGTATAGTGTAGTGCTGCTCTTGAGGCAGGAGAAATGTACCGTATAGTGTAGTGCTGCTCTTAAGGCGGGAGAAATGTTCCGTATAGTGTAGTGCTGCTCTTAAAGCGGGAGAAATGTACCGTATAGTGTAGTGTTGCTCTTGAGGCAGGAGAAATGTACCGTATAGTGTAGTGCTGCTCTTGAGGCAGGAGAAATGTACCGTATAGTGTAGTGCTGCTCTTAAGGCAGGAGAAATGTACCGTATAGTGTAGCGCTGCTCTTAAGGCAGGAGAAATGTACCGTATAGTGTAGCGCTGCTCTTAACCTTATACTGCAGATTCGCACGCCCGGTGGCCATTTTTAACATTTTTGACATAGTTCACATTAAAACTAGATATCTCAAGTTGTACATATAGGAAAATTATCATTCATGGCTCAAACTGAAGTAGGCAGTTGGGGGAACATATTAATACACTTCAGTATCATATTCACATAATTTGGTTTATTTTAGAGCCTCTATTGCAGATGCTAATATGCCAGGAATGTCACAAATGCTGACTTGAACTTGAACATGACTGGAATGTATATTCACATAGTTATTCAAATTAGGTATCAGAAATTACAATAAATTTCGCTAGGGTCTTTTCTAACAACACAGAAAAAATGGAGCAAATCCATGCAAGCATTGAAAAGTTATTCAGCTTTATCCAAGGTATGTCAAGTGCACCACACCCATGTCTAAATATGCCACACCCGGTACACACCCTTAGTCAACCAAGCTAACATGCTAACAAATTCCATACACGAAACCGATGAGCCATTTCAAACAACAACGCTGCACATATTACAGAAAGACCAGAAAATTCCAATGAATAAATTCCATGTCCAAATATGAACGTTATGATATCATATTTATGTCCAATATAGTCCGACAGCATAAGCTAGGTTACCGTAGCCAACTCCGGTAGCATCCGACACGATACAGAGTGCTGCAGCACTCAAACGCTCTAAAACTGTTTATAATCTAACGCTTAGTTAATGTTTAGTATTAGAATATATATTTTGTACAATATCGCTTATGAAAAATTATCCATTGTCACTCACAGTACGTAGAATCGCGTCGTAGCCGGTGTACCGTCTTACTTCCGGGTTGGCGAAAATTCCGAAAATTGCTCATATATTCCACACAAAGTAATCCGTTTATGTTCAAAAGTATCCACAATCCGCATAAAAACGAACAAAATAATCCATGGCTGCTTCAGTTTCGCCGAACAGTGTGTTCTGGGGAGCTTAGCTTAGGTTAGCAAAGGGTTAGCTTATGTTGCTATGCTAGCGGCCGAAATTGGAAATGAAGCGCCAGTTTCCGAGGGCTCAATTTAAAAATATACTTGACCAATCATGTCATATGAGGGCTGGCTAGCTTCGGAAGGATGTACACTATTGGTTAGAACAGCTTTCAATCACTTCTGAGGCGCCAGCTTGTCTCTGTGGGCTTATTGGTTCACCCTCCCCCCCTCCCCTTCGCACCTCGCCGTGGGAGAGGTTGTAAAACCTGTCACTCAAAGTCACTACCCCACTTTAGACCAATAAAAACCACTCAAATCAAAGCAGAACCGCTGCAGCTTTGTAATGAGGGGTCAAATCAGCGTTAAGAATGCTTCTGTGACGCTTAGGGGGCAGATTTGTCGGAGTGTCTCATTCAGGAAGCGGATTTTGGAAAATTTTGCAGTGAGGTGAGCAAGCTTTTTAAGGTACTTAACCACAACGGATCTACGCTGTTAAGGTCTTAAATGAAAGCCTTATTAGTAAACGATTTTTAGGTGACAAAACATTAAGACATTTCACAACATAAATATGTTTTGTAAACGGATATGTCGGGAGACCCCCTCGCGGGGTGCACTTTTGTGGTCAACTTCAAAGCCGGATATCTCGCGATCGGCTGCACGTAGACGGCTGAAACTCGGTAGGCATGTAGATGGGATAGGAAATTTTGATTTAAGCGCTGTTGTTCGGAGATTCATTAATGTTTAATATGTTTTATATCGCCGTAAAGGAGCTGGGCCCGCCGGCGGGCCCACTAGGGGGCGCTTCACGAGAAATGTACCATATAGTGTAGTGTTGCTCTTAAGGCAGGAGAAATGTACAGTATAGTGTAGTGCTGCTCTTGAGGCAGGAGAAATGTACTGTATAGTGTAGTGCTGCTCTTGAGGCAGGAGAAATGTACCGTATAGTGTAGTGCTGCTCTTAAGGCGGGAGAAATGTACCGTATAGTGTAGTGCTGCTCTTAAGGCGGGAGAAATGTTCCGTATAGTGTAGTGCTGCTCTTAAGGCGGGAGAAATGTACCGTATAGTGTAGTGCTGCTCTTAAGGCAGGAGAAATGTACCGTATAGTGTAGTGCTGCTCTTAAGGCAGGAGAAATGTACCGTATAGTGTAGTGCTGCTCTTAAGGCAGGAGAAATGTACCGTATAGTGTAGTGCTGCTCTTAAGGCAGAGGTGCTTATAGTGGCTAAGCTGAGACCAACTATTGTGTTAACAGATATTTGTTTTCACAGATACTATATTGTTTGTGTCATAATTTGTTTATGGAGGTTGATTAAAATGATCTTTAGTCAATGTGATTTAGAATTATATTGAAAACTGTTTTTTTTTATACTAATCCGTCTTTTTATTTCTTTATATTTTCAAGGAATCGTCAACTGTCTGCAGGGAAAAATGAATGGTAAGCATGAAGTGCATGTGCCTTTTAATAACATACCATGTTAATTAGGTATAAACAATACAAGGGATGTCTTCCAGTGTGGTAGCATTTTAAGAGAGCTTTTTGGCATATGAGAGAAATGTATAGGCTTGTAAATTTTATACAACAATCTTTGCAAAATGTTTTAACATTAAACCTTTACCGATGCAGTCTTACAAACTGTGATGTCTGGAGGAAGGGAGACCAAAATTGGAAGTGTTGGGCCCTATCCACTTTATGTGGGTGTCACGTATGGCTACGCCCCCTCTCCTAGCTGTCACTCCGGGTTCCCTTGTGTCTGTGTCCCGTGCCTGTTTATCCCGCCCTGCTCGTTGTCTCCGTGATTCCTCGGGTGCTACCACGCCCCGTGTCATTGTTATCACCTGTTCCTTGTTTCAGTTCTATGTATTTAAGTCCCGTCATTCCCCCAGTCGAGTCATCCGTGGTTTTGTTCTATCAGTCGGTTTGTGCTTTCACGTTCGTTGTTTTTCTAGCCCTGTATTTCCCGTCATCTGTTTGTTCCTGCCTGGTCCGTGAGTCTTCCCTGTTCTCGTCTCGTCATGCCTGTTTCTTGTTCTTGTTCGGACTGCTTGCACGTTATGACCCCTGCCTGTTCTATCGACTCTGGTTTTGGTATTCCCTGTATTAAATCTCGCTCATCTCTGCATTTGTGTCCGTCTCCTCGCTCCGTGGCGCGAGCCACGTTACATAACCACGGATCTATCCAGGACACAGCGAGAGAGCGAGACTCCGGTGAGTTTAGTCGCTGTAACGAGTTGTTGGCTGCTTCCGTGCAGTTTAACTCTCATGTGTTACAGCGCGAACGAGCCGGAGACAGGAATACCCCTGGCGCTGTGGGAACACGGAAGTCTCGACGCGCACCAACGAAAGCCCAGTCACTTTCGGTTTCGACTGGCTTTCGCGTCGAGACTCCTATTGAGCGCTACGTGTCTGCCCGGCTTGGCGAACACCACAGGCGTGAGCAACCTGTGGTGCAAGCAGCGGGCAGACGGAATGAGCGCACAGACGAGCGTTGGCTTAACCCTCGGTTTGCTCTCGGTGGCCACTGCGAGCTCCCGACGCCTCGGAGGAGGCGGAGCCGTCGCAGAGAGAGCAACCGAGAGGCTTCTGTGTCTGTGTGTTCTTCCAGGCTCAACCCGGACACTGAGGAGGAGGACTTAACACCGCTGATCCCGCCGGCTACTCCACAGGACACCCCCATGTATTTTTTGGGGGGGAGTACAAGCCACGTCGGCTTGGCGGACACGCCCCCCGATGACGTCAGTATGGTGGCTCCGCCCCCCGAGGACGTCGGCTTGGCGGACACGCCCCCCGATGACGTCAGTATGGTGGCTCCGCCCCCCGAGGACGTCGGCTTGGCGGACACGCCCCCCGATGACGTCAGTATGGTGGCTCCGCCCCCCGATGACGTCAGTATGGTGGCTCCGCCCCCCGATGACGTCAGCATGGCGGTTCCGCCCCCCGAGAGCATCTCCTCACCTCGGGTTCCTGTCCCCGCTGCCCGTCGGCAGTTCGTGCCTGTTCCTGTCCCCGCGACCCTGGAGGGGTCGTCCACGCCGGTTCCTGTCCCCGCGACCCTGGAGAGGTCGTCCACGCCGGTTCCTGTCCCCGCGACCCAGGAGAGGTCGTTCACGCCGGTTCCTGTCCCCGCGACCCAGGAGGGGTCGTCCACGCCGGTTCCTGTCCCCGCGACCCAGGAGGGGTCGTCCACGCCGGTTCCTGTTCCCGCTGCCCGCCAGCGGACCCTGCCTGTTCCCGCTGCCCGCCAGCGGACCCTGCCTGTTCCCGCTGCCCGCCAGCGGACCCTGCCTGTTCCCGCTGCCCGCCAGCGGACCCTGCCTGTGCCCGCTGCCCGCCGCCCGGCTCCGCCTGTGCCCGCTGCCCGCCCGCGCCTGTGCCCGCTGCCCGCCGCCCGGCCGCGCCTGTGCCCGCTGCCCGCCGCCCGGCCGCGCCTGTGCCCGCTGCCCGCCGCCCGGCCGCGCCTGTGCCCGCTGCCCGCCGCCCGGCCGCGCCTGTGCCCCAAGAGACTGTGCTGCCCCCTGTTGGGCATGGACTCCATGTACTGTCTGCTCCGCCCTGTGTTCCTGCTCCTGTGCCCGGGTTCCCCATGTTCCCCAGTCCTGTCCCTGGTTTTGTTTTGGTTCCTGTCCCTGTGGTTGTGTCTGTCAAGGTCTGTGTTCCTGTTCCCGTGTCTGTTTCTGGTGGTGTCGTCTCTGTCCCTGTCCCTGTGTCTGTTCCCCAAGTCATCACCCACCTTGTTCCTGTCCCAGTCTCAGTTGTCCACGCTGTGTTTGCCTCCGTGTGTGCCTCTGCCCTGTCCCCTGGCCCCACTCCCGTGTCTGTTCCCGGTCCTGTCCTGTCTGGCCCTGCTCCGGTACCTCGCCCTGGCCCTGTCCAGTCTCCCTGTATCCCATGTCATGCCGTGTCCCTGTCCGACTCTAGGCCAGTCTCCGCGTCTCCCGTCTTTGTCCCTGCCATGCCCCAGGTCCCGTGTCCTGTCCCTCTGGTCCGTCCCGTGTCTGCTGTCCCTTGCCATGGACCGTGGTTCCCTGTCCGGTCCTAGTCTGTTTCCCTGTCCTGTCTGCCCTTGCGTGCCCCGGTGTGGCACGCTTTGAGGGGGGGTACTGTCACGTATGGCTACGCCCCCTCTCCTAGCTGTCACTCCGGGTTCCCTTGTGTCTGTGTCCCGTGCCTGTTTATCCCGCCCTGCTCGTTGTCTCCGTGATTCCTCGGGTGCTACCACGCCCCGTGTCATTGTTATCACCTGTTCCTTGTTTCAGTTCTATGTATTTAAGTCCCGTCATTCCCCCAGTCGAGTCATCCGTGGTTTTGTTCTATCAGTCGGTTTGTGCTTTCACGTTCGTTGTTTTTCTAGCCCTGTATTTCCCGTCATCTGTTTGTTCCTGCCTGGTCCGTGAGTCTTCCCTGTTCTCGTCTCGTCATGCCTGTTTCTTGTTCTTGTTCGGACTGCTTGCACGTTATGACCCCTGCCTGTTCTATCGACTCTGGTTTTGGTATTCCCTGTATTAAATCTCGCTCATCTCTGCATTTGTGTCCGTCTCCTCGCTCCGTGGCGCGAGCCACGTTACAGTGGGAAGTTTTCAATCCCTTATAGCAACAATGAAGTATCTGATGAGGTATCTGATGTTTATATAATTCTACTTTTGTTTCTATACGTGTATGTAAATAATTACCTTGAGTGTATGTAAATTACTTTGTATCTTTAACATTAGCTTAGCCAGCAGTTTACACATTTTACACAGTTTATACACAGTTTACAGTCTACACATCCCAACATGGTTTATTTACATGTTATGTATTTTAAATATTTGTGTTAAGTGCAATTATTACATTTTAGATGAATGCAGTGACCTAGCTGGTGACATAATGTACCTGGCAACAAAATTCATCCCACAGAAAAAAAGTGGGTCAAGCCTTGATGGAAAGTGGCAATGTCCATGCTGCCATGGCCAAAACAGAGGACTGTAGGTAATAAAGAAATACTATGTGTGGCATTAACTGAAAGAATCAATGATCAGTTTAAATATTAATTAAAGTTAAACACTGTTTTTCATTTCAATTGCAGGAAGACGTTGGATGCTGTAAAGAATGCTTTAGAGGCCAATTGGGAAACATTTGATCTGTCAACTCATGGTCTTGGCCCTGCTGTTATAAAAGGCACTTTTGCATTAATTGATGCATGTCTTAAAGAAAAAATGAGAGCACTGAAATCAATTGATTACACAGATGAGTAGGTTTTTTTTTTTTACCTCTTTATTTTGTATTTGCAAAAATAGTTTATTACTTTATGTCCTTGCATATTTACATAATTTGTGAGTACATTGTTGATAGGAACATGGAAAAAACATGTATGTTAAAGTGGAAAGAAGTGTTTAAATAAAGACTCAAGAGGAGCAAGGTTTTCTTCCCATTTTATTTGTATTTAGTCTTTACCCTCCTGTCGTGTTCGGGTCAAATCTGACCGATTTACAACTTAAACCACTCATAAATATTGTGTTTTACATCTGATTGCTACAAGGCCTTATGCCATCCTCCACACTATGCACTGGAACATATAAAAGTGATGATCATCTTTTTCATTGAATTTTGAGTGTTTTAAACCAATGTTTTACATCTGTGTTGTTGCCGGTCAAGCGTGACCGTCACAGGAAGTGAATGGGTATTCAGAATATATTCATCTATGAGACAGAAAACATCCCCATACACACACACCTACACACACCTACACACACACCTACACACACACACACACCTACACACACACACACACACACACACACACTCGCTCTCTCACACACACACACCTATACAGACACCTAAACACACACACACACACACACACCTACACACACAGACACACACACACCTATACACACAGACACTCACTCGCTCACTCACTCACTCACACACACCTACACACACACAGACACACACATATACACACACACCTACACACACAGACACAGACACACGTTATGCCTATGTTTGCAAGGCCCCTCTGATCTGAGTGTGACATGCCACTCATGTGCATGAATTCACACACACACACACACACACACACCTAGACACACATACACACACACCTACAGACACAGACACACACACGTTATGCCTATGTTTGCAAGGCACACTCTGATCTGAGTGTGATGAATTCACACACACACACACACCTACACACACAGACACACACACACCTACACACACAGACACACACACACCTACACACACAGACACACACACATGTTATGCCTATGTTTGCAAGGCACACTCTGATCTGAGTGTGATGAATTCACACACACACACACTCACACACCTACACACACACCTAAACACACACAGACACACACACACCTAAACACACACAGACACACACACACTCACTCACTCACACACACACACACCTACACACACAGACACACCTACACACACACCTACAGACACAGACACACACACATGTTATGCCTATGTTTGCAAGGCACACTCTGATCTGAGTGTGACATGCCACTCATGTGCATGAATTCACATGCACGCGTGCACACACACACACACACAGACACACACACACTCTCACTCACTCACACACCTACACACACACACCTAAACACACACACACACACACACCTAAACACACACAGACACGCACACACACACACACTCACTCACACACACACACCTACACACACACAGACACACCTACACACACACCTACAGACACACACACGTTATGCCTATGTTTGCAAGGTGGTGAAATTTTTTTTTGTGTGTTAAAACAGACCGGTCTCTGAAGACCGGGAACACTAAAGTAAAAAACGTGAGGTCAACAAAACCGAAGGGTTAAATTGACTGCCACACTGTACAGCTGTCATGTACAGAAAATTTAAATACACTATGTTCACTATCACTATGTTCCACTATGGACTTAAATTCTTTCAAATGTGTTGCAGCTCTAATTTTTATTTTTCCTTTGTTTCGCTCTGCTTTTCTGTCTACAAACGTAATTCATACTGACTGTACATCTTGCCTTTTTTACTTGTTGCCGATAGGCATGTAGTGCAGTTGTTTTTCTTTTCCTTGACTGAATGCTGAAGTTTGAAAAAACTAGTTTGTGTGACCTCTCCACCATCTTGTACAGCTCCCTGTTCTCAGTATACTTGTCTGATTGGCTCCATTCAATTAGGTCCATCAACATGGCCTGCAGTTCAGCTTTTGTATTTGGCTTGTTTTTTTTCTGCCAATCTGCATCATTTAAGATCAACTTGCAAGGTGTCGGTGGCAGGTAGAGGATGTTGTGAACTAAAATACAGACACATTTCTCACTGTGACTATTAGCTACACATGTACAAAATTGTGGACTTTTGTGATTGAGAATTCCTACACTCCCATCGCTATGAAAGACTGTTAGGTTATTATCATCTAAGATGTATGAATGATTATCAATGATTTTTCTAGCAACAGCAGTCCTGAGGTCTTGAATATCTATTCCTTGCTGCTGTGCCACTACTCTTGAGAAAACAATATGTTTGCACATAGAACCACTTTTGGATCTTCTGCAGTCACACTTGACCATCACCAAATCAACACTGTGAGACTGTGCACTCGTATCAGGTGGAACAAAACAGGTTCCAGTTTCAGTTATGTTAACTTTTGAGTCTAGTCCCTTCTCAATCATAGACTGGACCGCATTAGAGAAGTCATCGGTATTGACTCCCTTGATTCGTCCAATGTCTGCTAGGTCATCCATGTAACTTAAGAAAAAACAAAAAATCAGAAGCAATCAGTCAAATTGATTTCCATTTCCATTCAGTGTAGCAGGAAACATCTAATACAATATGGACACTTTGTTTTTTAAGACAATAGTAAATGCTACAATAATCTTACATACCAGTAATATTTCTGAACATTGCCACACAGCAAGCAAAGGAGCTGATCTATCCGCCTGTTAGCGTTCCCCTTCAGGAACTGATATTTCATTGTGAGAAAGAATCTATGAAAGGAAGAAATAACCACATTACCACAGTAAATCAACAGCATCAGAACAGTAAATACATTTGAAATATTATTATTAGTTACGTTTTAAGTAATCTATGACCAATGAAATTTAGTTTTTTAATACCAGCATGTTTCAGATAGAGAATCTAGATTTTGGAGTAAGTTTTTTAAAAGTGCCCAGACTGGGTTGGCACATCATGGTAATGTAAAATATGAATCTCAGGCAATACACTTCCTAAAAATAGTTATCTTTGTCATTTCGTGTTTTAGTATGGGTGTGCATGTTGATTTTATAAAAGACATTCATTTGCCTATGGAATTGTGAATGTGCTTCAGTGATGAGAAGGAATGTTCCTTCTTACAAGAAACAGGTATAATCCTACCTCTCTGCCTTGTTGTTTGTCTCGCTGTTTTCGTGATTGAATAATCTACCAAAACTGGACCACAGCTCCCCACAAGAAATCCACTGAGTCTTCAAGTAGGTAGATACATGTGCACTACCAAGGTTGGAATCCAGCTCTTTGCACTTTGTGGCAGAAGTGTTATTAAACTCCTCTTCCTGAAAAACAAAAACTTTAAATGAGCATGTTTACAACATTACAAGATCTTACAAACTGAAGCCAGGGAAAACAGGAGTAGATAATCTTAAGGCAAGTTTGTCTTAACATAATTGAGACTAAAGTGTTGTAGTGGAGATAGGCAAGGCCACTTCACCACGGCGACCAGGGGCCCCTCTTGTCGTAAAAGTTGGGGAGGAGGACATCACTTAAAAGGCTGAGGAAAAGGTAATCAAGAGAAAGAATGCTCTTCCCCCACCATGTGTATATATATATATATATATATATATATATATATATATATATATATATATATATATATATATATATATATATATACACTGTATATAACTAACATGCACAGGAAGTTGTTGCACACGTATACACAGCAAATACTGCAAAAGCAGGAACAGCAGACTGCTGTTTTTTAAGAAAAATATATTTGTATTTGATGTGTGTTTCTGAAATGTTTAAATAAATTTGTTTTACAGACTAGAGTTTTTATGTCAACCCATTTCTGGTGTTTGCATTTTTCAACTAATATTAATGAAAAATATGACACATTTAAAATTATTTAATTTTAATTAAATAACCACCCGCACCCACGGAGGTACACAGACGCAGACGAATAGACGCAGACAACGTTAACACACGCCCCAAAGGAAGGGTTTGGGGACCGTAGCGTGACAATAGCAAAATATTAAGATCTGGGCTATTATACGGGTGACTTCTTTTCCAAAGTTTCCCTATTAAATGTATATGTGTCAAAGAGTCTTACTGATAAGCACTCTTATCTTCATTGCCACCATTGCTTGAATCACCATATTTCTCTTCTCCACTGACAGGTTCCCTCCATCCCTTTTTATCAACCACCTATGCACAGCCTACATGTTAAAAGAAATCAGAAGATTTACATCATGGTTGTGATGTTTATGGATTTAAAATATTATGAAATATTACAAAAAATATTTACTGTTTTACCCTTTATGTCACCAGCAGTAATTTGCAGTAACATAAATTTCTAAAATTGGTCTGAAATCTACCTGCAGTACATGAAACCAGCAAATGAGGACCTTTGCTGAAGGAAAAATCTGTCTTATGGCATTGAGCTCCTTCAGGTCCTTGTCAATCATCACTGACCTACAAAGAAATGAAATGAAATAAATATTCAGTGTATCTGTATTAGACATTAAATAGACATTAGACAGTGTATCTGTATTAGACATTAATAGCTGTAAATTGAGTTATTTTGAGGGAAGAATAAATTTACACTGTTATATAAGCTGCACTACTGTTAATTGTGTCAAAGTGTAATTTTGTCTGTTGTCCCATGAAAATATACTTAAATATCTGCAGAAATGTGAGGGGTATACTCACTGTTGTGATACACTGTATTAGAAATTATTTGAAAAAATCTTTAGGATTTGAAAAATATGCAACGCGGGCAGCAAAGGGGGTAAATAAACATCTCCTGTCATATATATAGACTGTAAAATCCAAAATAAAAGCATTAGTTTACTGACCTGGGAAGAAAGCCAGGGTTATGACTAGAAAGTTTTTCCAGGCAGAGAGAGAGTGTGGCTGTTGATTCCTGACTGATAATGAAGTATGCAAATGGAACACCTCTTCCAATACTATTAGTGATAAGAAGTGCATAAAACGCATAGCCATACGAAGTCATGCTTTTGTAGGTGGCGTCCATGAACATCATGGGATGTGGATGTTCTTTTAGAAGCTGTTTCTGCCAGGGTGTCTGTACTACAATTATCAAGGGTTTTTCATCACTTAAAGGCTGGTAAAAACAAATGTTTTCCTTTAGCTTTGATGTGGCTAGAATGTCAACACTGACACAGTCTTTCACGTCAGGAAAAATTAGGGCATTGATGCTTTTTTTGATTGTTCTTATATCATCTGGTGTAACATAGTATCGACGATTGTGTTTGTCCATATGTCCATGCCGTTCTGCCCATTCCACACTTTTCAGAAGTGTTTCCGAGACTGATAGCCCTTGTTCAAGCCACATATCAATGAAAGCCTGTAGCTCTGGATCAATCCGATTTTTTACACTTTCTTCTTGAATGCCAACATCATGTCCATTGTGTTTGAGCATTTTATGCACCACAGCACCTGTGAATCCAGCATCTTTGATTATACTGAAAGAGACATATGCCCTGCAAGAGTTAGCCCTGGTTTTGGTTGGTTTCCCTTTGCTATTTCCTGTTGCTTTATTGGATCTCTCACAGGCATAATAGTAGTAGCCCTTTCGAGTACATACAGGAGATTTAAAGTAGCTGTGAGTTTCCTCTTCCAATTTTTTGATACAAGACTGCATAAAGTTCTTCTCCTCTTCAAAAATAACAACAACGTCTTGGATAATCTCAGGATCTGTTAGCTTCTTCAGCTTTCGTTTGACACCTTCAATCCAAATATTCTCCATTTCTTTCCCTAAACAAATAAAATAAAATAAATTAAAATAAAGTAACATTCAAAGACCTATTCTAAATATTCTATACTATACAATATACATCCTCTGCCTTAAGAGCAGCACTACTGTCACGTATGACCGTGTCCCCCTCCGTTAGCTGTCACTCCGAACCCCTCGTGTCTGTGTTCCGTATCTGTTCATCCCGCCCCACTCGTTTGTCTCGTAATTCCCTTGTTTATTGCCACGCCCCTGTATCATTGTCTACACCTGCTCGTAGTTAGTTTCCATGTATTTAAGCCCCTGAGTCTCCCTTGTCCTTTGTCCGGTATTTTGAATTGATTTGTGATCGTGTCTGTCCCATTGCTGTTCTCTGTACCCGACCGTTTTTGTGTTTCTCCTGTTTCCCGTGCTCCCTGTCTTGTAATGCCTGTCTTTGCGTGTTTCTCGGACTGCCCTCCTGCTATCGACCCTGCCTGGCTATCTGACGATGAGTATGGTATTTCCTTTAATAAATCTCGCTCCTCTCAGCATTTGTGTCCGTCTCCTCGCTACGCAGCGCGAGAAACGTTACAACTACACTATACGGTACATTTCTCCTGCCTTAAGAGCAGCACTACACTATATGGTACATTTCTCCTGCCTTAAGAGCAGCACTACACTATACGGTACATTTCTCCTGCCTTAAGAGCAGCACTACACTATACGGTACATTTCTCCTGCCTTAAGAGCAGCACTACACTATACGGTACATTTCTCCTGCCTTAAGAGCAGCACTACACTATACGGTACATTTCTCCCGCTTTAAGAGCAGCACTACACTATACGGTACATTTCTCCCGCTTTAAGAGCAGCACTACACTATACTGTACATTTCTCCTGCCTTAAGAGCAGCACTACACTATACGGTACATTTCTCCTGCCTTAAGAGCAGCACTACACTATACGGAACATTTCTCCTGCCTCAAGAGCAGCACTACACTATACGGTACATTTCTCCTGCCTCAAGAGCAGCACTACACTATACGGTACATTTCTCCTGCCTTAAGAGCAGCACTACACTATACGGTACATTTCTCCTGCCTTAAGAGCAGCACTACACTATACGGTACATTTCTCCTGCCTTAAGAGCAGCACTACACTATACGGTACATTTCTCCTGCCTTAAGAGCAGCACTACACTATACGGTACATTTCTCCCGCTTTAAGAGCAGCGCTACACTATACGGTACATTTCTCCCGCCTTAAGAGCAGCGCTACACTATACGGTACATTTCTCCTGCCTTAAGAGCAGCACTACACTATATGGTACATTTCTCCTGCCTTAAGAGCAGCACTACACTATACGGTACATTTCTCCTGCCTTAAGAGCAGCACTACACTATACGATACATTTCTCCTGCCTTAAGAGCAGCACTACACTACACGCTACATTTATCTGGCTTGTTTAGCAAAAAAAAAACCCGTTGCTAACGCATATTTAAAATAGCTAGAAAAGCTATTGGCGAGTCAACACTGGGATTTTTCACTGTCAATGACAAATAGGAAATCTAGCTAGGAAGCTAGCTAAGCACTAAAATGCAAGTGTTACATGCTAATTCCCTAACTACATCTACTATATCAAGCTAGCTAACTATGTTTTTATTAGTCTGTAAATAATGTTGGCGTTCAGACGTAATTGAAATTGCTAGCTAGCTAGCTAACGTTAGTGAAACTACTGTTAATCGAGGTTAAAAATTAGCTAGCTAGTGTTTACCTCGTTAGCCTTATAAGGTTACCTTACTTGATTCAACCTAACTCATCGATATAAGCCCAAATAAGCAATTAAAACAAATCGAAATGAAAAATTCTTACCTTTTGGTAAATTTCTCAGGCGCAACAGTTCTTTGTTTTTTTTTTTGGTCCCGTCGGTTTTCGATTTTTGGGGGGGCTCCCGCCTTTTTCGCTCCCGCCTCCTCTACAATGTGATTGGTTATCTCTCCGAACCAATCATTTTTCGTTCTGCCCTCAGAACACTTTTGAGTAACTAAAATTCCCATCTGCTGATTTTCATCTTAATCCCTTCATAGTTTGTTTACATTACAGTATTGAATCAACAGCTTATCATAATTTATATATTTTGACTAGTCATAAAGTATTAATCAAATCTCTAATATTAATTACTATATGTTTTGCTTTCATTATATTAAGGATTAAGTTGCTTGTTAGTAAGAATGACTGTGTACGTGCTTGTGTGCCACTTCCAATACTCCATGCGTTTGCAGTAGGCTAAAAATGGGATGTGTGAGAGGAGGCTCACTGTGACCTTATGTGGTAAGGCCAGGTAGTAAGACCTCGCTTCCAGAATAGAGACAGCTGTAGGTTGAACAATGGAATGTGCAGTTCCTATGTTTAGGAAGGAAAGCATATATAATGGTGAAGAGAGCAGACAGCTTCAGAGCTGCACATGGGGTGACATAATTAGGTAATGTGAGCTCTCCAGAGATCTCTGTATTAATTAATAGGCCTATGTGTATTTTTTAATGAAAGGATAAAGACAAGACTGGTAATGTTTTCTTTTGCAATCAACGAACACGCTGCGCTAAGGTAAGAAGGTTCAGCGCAACATTTTGGTGACCCCGACGTGATTGCAAAATAATTTGGAACTTTTTTCTTTTCATCTAATGACTGACAGTTTGACCGTGCCGGCACAACAATAGTGGTAAAGCAGAACCTGTTAAAACAAATCTGCAAAATTTGAATTGCAACTAAATTGTGGTGAACTGACAGTACTTGGATGATTCTAAATTAAATCCAGTCTTGTCTAAAAAGGTAAAAGTATAAGTATACTATGGAAAATGGGTTTGAGTCCCATAAAGGTGATTCTAGGGTTGAAGTCCCTACCGGCAAAATGAAAGCTAACAAGTTTTTGTGTAATAATGAAAACTAACAAGTTTTTATTTAAGGTTTATTCCGTGGTGTGGCGGCCGATCCGTTCTTTTGACGAGAGGAACGAGACCTACGCAAGTTCGAGTCTTGCGAGCTGGGTATTGATATTAACCTTTGGATCTTGAGGAGTCCATAAATTAATATTATTTCGATAAAGCAAAAAGCCGGATAATGCACCTGAATTGATTGAGGATGGTAAAACCTCACGGTGTCAGAACGGAACTCTCGTTCTATATTTAGAACTTCTGGGTGAGTATCTGTTTTTATCAACGTTTGTAACTGGTGAGGAAAATGCAAGTTTTATAAATGGTTTTAAGTAGAATATAATGTTAGTTTTAAGGGTATGGAGTACCTTAGTGGAACAGATGAGTGTGACTAGTAAAGTGATTCATACTATTGAAGAATATCATAAGCAGTGTGATATTTGAAGGGCTGGCTGTTATGTGACAGTATGGGTGACCAACATAGAATCGTGTGTCCTCAGATGTAATTAATTGATCAAAATAAAACATTAGAGTCTCGTATGTAATATGTGACTCCTCCCTCATTTGTATTTAATTTATTCAGGTTTCCCCTTTGGTTTGGTCCTGCATATATTTAGTATCAGCTGTACCTTGTGTCTTTGGCGATTACGTTGAGTATTCATTTGCATAGTAAGTAAGGCGTGCTGTGGGTCATGTTGTATAATTAAGTCTATTGCATCTGTTTCTGTTCCATGCATTGTTTGCATATTGTATATAAGTTCTCCTTGTGTCTGGTCGGTAAAGCTTAGTGATCGTGCGTGGATATTTTCTCGTCCTGAGATTACTTGTGTTTTACTTCTGAGTTAAATTTCTCAATTTCGCACCCTCCCCTAGTCTCAGACTATACTTTGTGGGTTCATATATTGTCATTGTTTGAGTGTTGAATATGTTTCAGGCCAACCCATAGTCTAAAACTATACTTTAGGGATCATAAAACAAGTCCGGTTGTTAATAAGTTCGTGTGTCGTTTATTGTGTTGAATAAGTTGGGTTCGCTATGCTGACGGTCTTTGTTATACTTTAAATGGTTGCTGGGTTTGTCCTGTTAATGACAGTTGTTTCTCTGTATCCCATATATATATTGGCTATAAGTCATCGGATAAATTTCTTCCTTCGTTGTTTAACAAATAGCATAGTATGTGCTTTGTCTGAGGTGTTATAGTTTTGATTGTAAGTGGGTGTATTTAATTTCCTCATAATTTCTTATATCTTAACGCTAGGTTATGTCATTTAGTATTGAAATCAGGATTGTTTGTACACAGTATGGGTTTTGTCCCTCCTCTGTATTTAGTAACTAAGTAATTAATCTTAGTTGAACGTCTAGAGAAATGCCTCAGCGCGCGCACCTGTTGCGTAGGGACAGTGTGCCTAGACAAGCAGACAAGCGAGCAAAAAGTAAAATTTCATTCGTGTATTTGCCTCCGCCTCTTAACCGAGAATTGTTACATCATCGCAAAATAGACCAACTGGCTAAAGTGCACACGTTTAACTCGCAAAATTATCAAACGCGGAGAAGATTTAGCTCTGAGACGCATGTACAAATACTGTTTGCTGGGGGTTGTTCATAATCAACTAGAAGGAGTGGGGTCTACACAGCAGATATTCAGGAAGATACACCACAGCCACCGTATGAGTTAAACTCGGTAATGCCCACTAACTAAGTTATCCAGGAATTAATGTAAAAACAGGAATCGTACAAATAGATAAAATCGACGACGTGGAGTTTAAAACGCGCGAGTTACCCTTGACACTGAATATTAGTATTTAAGGCTAAAAAAGGGAACGCATGCCGTGGGGTGAAGTGTAAACTGCGTTTTAAAAGAGACTTGGATGGAGTAGTTATAAATAGCACACACACACCGGAGTAAGTAAAGCGAGTGTGTGAGGTGGAAATGTCAGTGAAACGGTGAGGTATTTGGATAGCTAAAACTGGACAAGCTGACAGCAGCTAGAGAGCTTGGTTCTGGCAGACTTGTGGTGTTAAGTATTATAATAATAAAGATATTATTTTAATAATAATAATAATAATACTTGAAATCGTTTACACTGAGGGCCTTAAAAAGATAATCTAGGAAAGTAGCTTTTTGAATTATAATCAATGTTTCTATGTTTTTCTAATTTTGGAATAGGTCTGTATGTTGTCAGTTTAATATGAGAAACCTGATGCCAGTTAAAGTGACTAGGAAATGTTTAATAATAATAATAATAATACTCTGTATTGGTATAGCACCTTTCAAACATACATGCAACTCAAAGTGTTTTATAGAATAGACAAAAAAGAAAAATGTTAAAAGAAATCAAACATAATAAAAGAATGTAATAGAGTAACAAATTATAAGATAATATTGCAATAAAGAAAGTAAGATGGCAATTAGAATAAAGTTGGAGTTTCTTAATTAAAAGCAGATCTAAACAGGAAGGTGTTGAGACTCTTCTTGAAGTTGGGCAGAGATAAAATGTCTCTGAGCAAGCTGTTGCAATCTAAAAGATCTCAGAGCACAGGGGATCCGCCCCAGAGACCTCAATATGTCCCCTAAGTGTATTATTTTATGCAGTAGTGTTAACAGTATGGGTTTAACCTAAATTTTAGAAGAAGGGGTTTTGGGAAGGGGCAAGGAAGGTCACAGTGATCCTGGCAACTTCGTTGTGGCAGGTGGGGTGGATGCTTTCTCTTTGTGTTCAGGAGAGTCATTGGGCGAAAGAGAGTCCCCACAAAACCGTAGGATGGAGGAGGGCCAGAGGTCAGAGGTCCAGCACCAAACCCTTCTGCAGTACCAGGGCAATGGCGGGGCCCTGATGAGAACTTGGACAGCAAAGCTACGGCAAACCCTATGCTGTCCCTCACTGGCGGTACTCAAAGACTATCATTTCTGGCTGGAGAATATCAAAGTCTGCACAGAACTGTTCAAATGACTGTACAATGCGGCCAGCAGGCCACTAAACACAGGTTCCTGAGATCAAAGACTGCACCTGTTAACCTGTGGAAGAGACATTACAAATGCACTGTTTACAGACAGCAGACACCTGATGTACCTGAAGTCCACAGACTGGCCTCCACGGTTGCTATCTACAGGGGTTTCCTGAAGTCTCACTCATGAGCCGCGAGGGGCGTCCACTCCCAGTTCATTTCTTGGTAGCCAGATCACTTTGATTGAACCTTTGTCCTGCCACCCGACCCAGTTTGTTATATTGTTGTATGACATAGGAGGGGATCCAATTCATGGGAGGAATTTGAAGAACAGCTACAGGATCAGGTAACCTAGGTTACTGGGGCCTGAGGGGCGGCAACCCTGCAAAGCTGAGACATGCGCAGCAGTGCTGGTAGATAATGGGAAATTCAGCCACTCCACAAATCTAATTATCTTCACACCATGGTCACATGGGTAAGGAGTAGGTGAGCATGATAAGGAAACCAGTACAACAAGGCATCGGGTAACAACTAACTTTCTGAGTGGGAGCTAATTTAAATCTTGTAATAACTAGTGTATTAAAATAACTTCATTTGACTAGTATTTTCCATCTCAAAGAAGGACTTATTTTAAGTTTAAGGACTTAAAGTTTAATTTATTAAACAAAAACAGACATTGGCATAGGCTGTGGACTTAGCAAATTACTGATTAAAACTTATTACTCTTTTTAGAAGTTTCTGAAATACATTCCTGAATGATATTTCAGTAAAGGGGGAGATACACCTGTTAGAAAACACCATGCACACAGCATGAAGCAGAGGTTGTACGTACAGAGTGACAAGATAACAAAAGGGGGTAAGCTGAGAGACAGAGGCAAATAGGAGCACATTAGATGGTTTGCAAGGCAGACCACAGGACTAAGAGCTATGTAAAGTACAGGAGAATTGACCCCAGAGAAAAAATTTAAGAAATAGAGTACTTAAATAAAATTTTATTATTAAAATAAAATGGCATTGCTGAGTAAATATGGTAAGAAATAAGGAAGTCTGGAAAGGACAAAATGGGAAACGAATTTTATAGAATCAATTGATCAAACCAGTGTTAACTGAGGCACACAGGGTAGCACGTGGGTAGAAATAAATGAAGAAAAATTTTGGTTAACTGATGGCACCTATACTGACGTAATAGCAGTCTGGACAGAGTAATGTGATATTTGAGACATGCATAACAGCTGTCATGCTTTAAGGAAAGGTCTAAGCAGGCTCCCTGGACCAAAGGAGGTAAGATAGGATATTATAATTCTTTGTTAATCTCTCAGTGGGGAAATTTGCATTGTTACAGCAGCAGAGAATTGTGTAAGGAAATACACATATCTAAGACTATGTACAAATGCAATGAATATAGGAGATGAAGTTCAGATTGACTACATGGGTATAGAAATACCAATACGGGGATTAAAGTATTTGTTAGTGACTGAGGATAAATTCTCAGGTTGGGTAGAAGCATTTCCACCAGGGCAGATGACTCGAGGTCAGTCTGCAGAATGTTGATAAAAATTACTGGATACTGCACCATTGTTTACTAAATTAAGTATGCTCAGATAATGGGATGCACTTCACTAGCTGGGAGCTAAAATTTGTGGAACAAAATTTGGGTTTGAGACACAAATGTGGGTTGGTTTATCATTCTCAATCTCAGGCTAAAATGGAGATTATAAATGGTAAGTATAATGGTAAAGGTAAAGGAAAAGGTATGTGCACAAAGGTATTTATGTGGTTGGCCAGAAGATCTTCAGTGAATTTTGTTGCAGGATTCACTTCGTTTGAGCTCATGACAGTGAGAAGTTTTCGGGGGTCCCCCAATGCGCTTGCGAAACCTGACAGGTACACTCGGGGTCGTACAAGGAAGGTTACAGTGAACTAAAAAAGTAATTTGTGAAGCTTATTCTGTCCAGGTACCAGGAGAGGAGTTAGAACCAACGGACCTGCCGGTAACCAAATGGGTCCTGCTTAAGGTCATCAAAAGAAAGTGGTCAGAGCCCAGGTGGACCAGTTCATTCAAGGTCACTAAAGAGAACATCACACTCTGTCCGATTGAAGGGCAAAGGAGAAACGTGGTACCACCTCAGCCGGTGCTGAGCATCAGAACCAGCGCGCCGAGATACGGAGCTCTCAAACGACAGGTCAAAATAACACCTGAGAGCGGAGGTACATCCAGGTAGTCCACCCTGACCTCCTTCGCGGGATAAGAAGATAATCTTGCCTCCAACAGGGCGGAAGAATAGATGATGCTGCAGTAAAAGTTTTGTGATGTATTTGGATGTTTAGTAATATTGTCTAATGTTTTACAGGCCTTGTGTAACATTGTTTTTTGTCTATATGTTTTTATATTATCATTGAAAGTAGTAGCATTGTGATTGTTAGTATTTAACAACATGTTAAAGGACCTTACAGGGGACTGCCCCCTGTGCATATGGATCCATGGTGGGTCAAGGCCAATATTGTTGTAATAGTAGCTGCATAACTGAGATCCCTTGGAGAGTTTCACATAAAGCTTTAGGAGTTGATAATCATACTACTGGCCGGCTGGGACGGCCATTTAGCAATAATAAAGTTCAAAGGTAAGCATTATTGTTCAGAGAGACGCACATCGTACCAAGAACCTAGTTATTCTATCAATAGAATTGGGATGTTTTCATCTGGAGTACTGGCACATCTCTAGTGTAGGTCGTGTACTGTATATCTAGTAATAGGAGTGGGCCAATTGTGTTAAGACCCTTTAGGCCTAATTAGGATAAACATAGTATGGTTTAGACCTGCCCCAACACTGGGACCATCACTGGAAAATACGTCAGAAATTAAGATATAAGGCATTCATGGATCAGATTATACTAAATGGACACGACAGCAGATAATTGAATTGACTGTCTTATTATGTCTGTGTTAACTTCTGTGGGAATACTTTTGACTTATGATTACAGGTAAATGTTGTATTCCAATGTAGAAGAAGCTTAGTGGGAAGCTTAATCAGCAGTAAGATTGAGAAGCAGGAACCACAAAGATGTTTGGGTATGATGTCATAGTTGGAGTCAGAAGATGAAAATGTAGTTTTGGATTAACTTAAAGTTTGATCTATTTAGAGATCAAAAAGGGGGAATTGTTGTGATTTTCATCTTAATCCCTTCATAGTTTGTTTACATTACAGTATTGAATCAACAGCTTATCATAATTTATATATTTTGACTAGTCATAAAGTATTAATCAAATCTCTAATATTAATTACTATATGTTTTGCTTTCATTATATTAAGGATTAAGTTGCTTGTTAGTAAGAATGACTGTGTACGTGCTTGTGTGCCACTTCCAATACTCCATGCGTTTGCAGTAGGCTAAAAATGGGATGTGTGAGAGGAGGCTCACTGTGACCTTATGTGGTAAGGCCAGGTAGTAAGACCTCGCTTCCAGAATAGAGACAGCTGTAGGTTGAACAATGGAATGTGCAGTTCCTATGTTTAGGAAGGAAAGCATATATAATGGTGAAGAGAGCAGACAGCTTCAGAGCTGCACATGGGGTGACATAATTAGGTAATGTGAGCTCTCCAGAGATCTCTGTATTAATTAATAGGCCTATGTGTATTTTTTAATAAAAGGATAAAGACAAGACTGGTAATGTTTTCTTTTGCAATCAACGAACACGCTGCGCTAAGGTAAGAAGGTTCAGCGCAACAATTACTAATAGTTTTTTTGGAAACAGTGGTTCCAGCTTGCTGCAGGTCATTGACCAGGTCCTGCCGAGTAGTTTTTGGCTCTTTCCTTACTATCAGTGCAACCCCACGAGGTGAGATCTTGCAGGGAGCTCCAGACCGAGGGAGGTTGACTGTTATCTTTGTCTTCTTCCATTTTCTAATTATTGTGCCTACAGGTGTTGTCTTCTCATTAACCTGTAGCCTATCTTCCTGTAGCCCATTTCTCCCGCTTTAAGAGCAGCACTACACTATACTGTACATTTCTCCTGCCTTAAGAGCAGCACTACACTATACGGTACATTTCTCCTGCCTTAAGAGCAGCACTACACTATACGGAACATTTCTCCTGCCTCAAGAGCAGCACTACACTATACGGTACATTTCTCCTGCCTCAAGAGCAGCACTACACTATACGGTACATTTCTCCTGCCTTAAGAGCAGCACTACACTATACGGTACATTTCTCCTGCCTTAAGAGCAGCACTACACTATACGGTACATTTCTCCTGCCTTAAGAGCAGCACTACACTATACGGTACATTTCTCCTGCCTTAAGAGCAGCACTACACTATACGGTACATTTCTCCCGCTTTAAGAGCAGCGCTACACTATACGGTACATTTCTCCCGCCTTAAGAGCAGCGCTACACTATACGGTACATTTCTCCTGCCTTAAGAGCAGCACTACACTATATGGTACATTTCTCCTGCCTTAAGAGCAGCACTACACTATACGGTACATTTCTCCTGCCTTAAGAGCAGCACTACACTATACGATACATTTCTCCTGCCTTAAGAGCAGCACTACACTACACGCTACATTTATCTGGCTTGTTTAGCAAAAAAAAAACCCGTTGCTAACGCATATTTAAAATAGCTAGAAAAGCTATTGGCGAGTCAACACTGGGATTTTTCACTGTCAATGACAAATAGGAAATCTAGCTAGGAAGCTAGCTAAGCACTAAAATGCAAGTGTTACATGCTAATTCCCTAACTACATCTACTATATCAAGCTAGCTAACTATGTTTTTATTAGTCTGTAAATAATGTTGGCGTTCAGACGTAATTGAAATTGCTAGCTAGCTAGCTAACGTTAGTGAAACTACTGTTAATCGAGGTTAAAAATTAGCTAGCTAGTGTTTACCTCGTTAGCCTTATAAGGTTACCTTACTTGATTCAACCTAACTCATCGATATAAGCCCAAATAAGCAATTAAAACAAATCGAAATGAAAAATTCTTACCTTTTGGTAAATTTCTCAGGCGCAACAGTTCTTTGTTTTTTTTTTTGGTCCCGTCGGTTTTCGATTTTTGGGGGGGCTCCCGCCTTTTTCGCTCCCGCCTCCTCTACAATGTGATTGGTTATCTCTCCGAACCAATCATTTTTCGTTCTGCCCTCAGAACACTTTTGAGTAACTAAAATTCCCATCTGCTGATTTTCATCTTAATCCCTTCATAGTTTGTTTACATTACAGTATTGAATCAACAGCTTATCATAATTTATATATTTTGACTAGTCATAAAGTATTAATCAAATCTCTAATATTAATTACTATATGTTTTGCTTTCATTATATTAAGGATTAAGTTGCTTGTTAGTAAGAATGACTGTGTACGTGCTTGTGTGCCACTTCCAATACTCCATGCGTTTGCAGTAGGCTAAAAATGGGATGTGTGAGAGGAGGCTCACTGTGACCTTATGTGGTAAGGCCAGGTAGTAAGACCTCGCTTCCAGAATAGAGACAGCTGTAGGTTGAACAATGGAATGTGCAGTTCCTATGTTTAGGAAGGAAAGCATATATAATGGTGAAGAGAGCAGACAGCTTCAGAGCTGCACATGGGGTGACATAATTAGGTAATGTGAGCTCTCCAGAGATCTCTGTATTAATTAATAGGCCTATGTGTATTTTTTAATAAAAGGATAAAGACAAGACTGGTAATGTTTTCTTTTGCAATCAACGAACACGCTGCGCTAAGGTAAGAAGGTTCAGCGCAACAATTACTAATAGTTTTTTTGGAAACAGTGGTTCCAGCTTGCTGCAGGTCATTGACCAGGTCCTGCCGAGTAGTTTTTGGCTCTTTCCTTACTATCAGTGCAACCCCACGAGGTGAGATCTTGCAGGGAGCTCCAGACCGAGGGAGGTTGACTGTTATCTTTGTCTTCTTCCATTTTCTAATTATTGTGCCTACAGGTGTTGTCTTCTCATTAACCTGTAGCCTATCTTCCTGTAGCCCATTCCGGCCTTGTGCAGGGCTGTAATTTTGTCCCTGATGTCCTTGCACAGCTCTCTGGTCTTGGCCATTGTGGTGAGGTTGGAGTTTGTTTGTGTGTGAGTGTGGACAGGTGTCTTTTTATTCTATTTAGTTCAAACAGGTGCAGGTAATACAGGTAATGAGTGGAGAACAGGAGGGCCTCTTAAAGAGCAACTAACAGGTCTGTGAGAGCCAGAATTCGTATTGTTTGGTAAGGTATCAAATACTTATTTCCTGCAATAAAATGCAAATTAATAATTTAAAAGTCATTCAGTATGATTTTCTGGATTTTGTTTTTAGATTCCATCACTCACACTTGAAGAGCACCTATGATAAAAATTACAGATTTCTACATGCATTGCAAGTGTGAAAACCAGCAAAATCGGCAGCGTATCAAATACTTGTTCTCCTCACTGTATATGTGTGGTCAACCAAATAGTGGTGTCTTTAAGAAGCTCACATTTTAAAAGTACTGAAAATGTTTACAAACCTTTCTTTGATGACAGAAGCAGCTCTCGTCTATCACAACAAATTCCTTTCGACCACCAAGACACTGTCTGCCTTTCCTTCTGTGTCTGTCCATTGCACCAATACAGACCTCTCGAATGCACCTTGCCATTTTAGTCAGTGTTGTGGAGCTACCAGCAATTTCATCACTGATCATATCTGTCTGAGCCTGAGTCCTTGTGAGAATCTGTAGTAGAGGAATAATGTAATAGCACACATTGACAAGACTTCTGCAGTCATGTGCTTAGCTTAAAGGTATGTGTTTACAATGTAATGTAATATATATCATACAGTTTTCATTATGCAAAACACAGCATGGTACCTGTAAATATACTTCATCCAACTGAAGAGAGATGATTTTGACTTTTCAAAGAGGGATCCAGCTCTGACAGTTTTTGAGACTCTTCTGTGACCTGCCCTTTTACAGCACCTGTGAACATGGTACATATAATTTTCACTTTAATACACTTTGCACTCTGAGTTTAGCTTTATTTTAGGTTTAGATTTTGAGTTTGGATTTATTAATTTATACATATCATAATTTATAGAAGCAGTAGTAGTAATGTAATAGAAGAAGAGAGGAGTATGTATGAGAAGAAAGATATCCATGATAGTATTGTAAGGAATGCCACCTGATCTTCCCTAACCAGCCTCACCTGCCCCTCATTACCACGCCCCCTTTTCAGTCACACTTATACACCTTCCCCAGCACGTCTCAGTCGCGAAGTATTGCCGACTCATGCCGCGTACCAAGCCGTTCTATTACCTGTCTGCTTTCCTGTGTTCTGACCCTCGCTTACGTCCCCGACCTTGTCTCCTGCCTGATCCCTCTGTACCTCCTGACTTCTGCTCCCCCGGTATGACCCTGGACCGTCCTGACCACGCCAAGAACACGCTGTTACTTATCCTAGTACTCGTGATTCCCCTGCCTGTTTCTGTACCAGCTTCTCATTTCAATAAAAGCGGTGTTCTTCCGCATTTGGATCCCTCTCTGCCTGGTCAATTCGTAACAAGTATTAGGATAAGCTGATAATGATATAGATTATCAGGCCATATAACATACCAGATATACTGGTCCTTTTTTGACACAGATACCATTTTCATTTTGTGGTGGCAGAGTGTGCATCTAATCTTCTCCTTCAGAAGGTGTTTCCTCTGCAACCACTTAATCAACTTTAGTGTCTTCTTTTTTTCCCTCAACCCTGGCTCGCAATTTTGATTCCAGAGACATTCTGCTGAGGGAGTACACATTGACAATTAACAAGAACATATTTTTTCCTGAAATACCTTTATGATGAAAGCTTTTTCAGTTTTTGGTATAATTCTATTTTTCATATTGGGTAAGAACACACACTAAATAAACTATGCATTAAAATACAACATAATAGAATTGACAATCCAAAATAGTTACATCTTTACACAGTGAAAAAACAACAGGTGAATGAATCAATGGATTTTGATAATATAACGAAACTAGAAGCACAACAATGGAGTAGGTTGAAAATACACGAGAAGCATAGAGAACAGTATTGCAAAATTATAGTATTGTGTGAAGAATGATTGTGATCATGTCAGTATTTATCTCACTGCATTTATCATGCATCTTAAAACAAAATATTTTTGCAGGCTTACAAAAAATAATATTTAAATTATTTATGTATTTATATTTTATACTTCTTACCTGTTTGGAGCAGTTTCTTAGCACAAAGTATATGGCGCCTTCTGTTTCCAGACGATTGATGCGAAGAGGAAAAAACAACAATATTTTGGCGCTAGAATTTGAAGATCCAACCACAGACAGCGATGTAGAAACATCCAATCACAGGAGAACTTGTTAATGACGTATCCTACCGTCCCATCCAAGTTTCAAAAGATGAGCGACAAAGTAAGTTTTTTTTTTTTATTTGTCAGTCCCTCAGATAATTAAACGTTTCTGTAGTTCTGCCATTAGCTGACCTTACTTGGCAGGGTAGCAGCTAGCTAGACTAGCTAGCCTACCTAGCTCGTAGCAGAGAGTGGTAAACTAGCTAGCTAACGTTAGCTAACATGCTCAACGGTTTTCCTGCGTATATATTTCACTGCCACTGAAGTGCAGGTACTTTCCACAGAAATTAATTTTACAAAACGTATTCGTTCACAGTTTGAGTGTTTAGTGTATTTTTGCAAAAAAAAATCTCATGCTGAAATGTTAGTAGTTATAATGGTAGGATATTTCCAAGTGCCTTGCGCTTCATGGCTGTACTTCTAGCCAACCTTTTTGCAGTGAACTACAAAAACAGTAATAGCATTGTGTTTTAGTTGTAAGGTGTATGTATTTCTGTTTAAACTAAAAGGTGTTTACAAGGCTTTAAACCTCTTATTAAGTCAGAGGATAGCCAGGATAGTGGATCTGACCTTCTAATTTTTGTAATATCTGTTTTAGGCTCAGCTTCTGACCTAGCCCCTACTGCAACAGTACTCCTGAACAAGGAGAAACAAGAGGTGATATTTCTAAAAGAAAAGTTGGAGTGGCAGAATAAGAAAATCGAAGAACTGGAAAAAGAGAGAGATTTTCTCCGTGGGCAGTTGTCCGCCTTGACAGGTGAGTAGCTGGAATTAGTTAGATTTGCTAGTCGGTATTATGTGATATCAAGTACTGGGGTTAGTTTACCTAGTTACACTTAGTACATGGGCCACATGGTAAAATCTCAGTGATTCTTTTTTGCACCTTTCAGTTAAAACAAAGGAAGAAACCATGGACAAGCCAGTCACTGTGAATGATTCTGAAACCACTGATACATCATCCATGTCCTCATCCTCATTCTCTTTATCCTCATCCTCATCTTCAACCCACAAGAAGTGTAAGAAAAAATCTAAAAAAAAGCACAGCAAGGGAGCCAAGAAACCAAAGAAAGAGCACAAAAAGTTTCGGCAGCGTGGTAAGCAGTAAATAAATACAGAGATGTATTTGCACTGGCAGAATGTATATATCATGCAAAAAGTAACATTCTCATGTAGTTTTACAGTTATGTCTTGATTTCAGAATTCAGATTGTTGCGACTAACATTCAAAAGAACACAACCAATCAATATATAAAAGTTTTTATAATATAAATATTAAATTTGGGCTCTGAAATCAGTTGTGTGGGCCATGGACATAGTACTGATAGGTTGAGCCAGGCATAAGCATGCATATGAAGTAAAAACCCCAACATACTGAGAATACAATGCCACTAACAGTATGTAGTTTACCATGGTAACCTGTGTATGCCATTATATGCTTTTCTCAACATTGTAATTAGTGTATGTTTATCTTGATTTTGGATACTGTTATGGTTTCTGTGGAATTACGTATTTTTACTCCATGCACCTAAATTCTGATTTTTTTCCCCCTTGCCTAGTACAAACACCAAGTGAAATTGTACACCGCTACAAATCTATTCTTAAAACACTACCAAAGGCCAAGACCATGACCAGGGCCTTCCGGAAGCACAGCATTGACAGGAACACTGTGGTGTCCACTTCAGCGATTGGAGAGCTCTCTATTGCAGCTCCTGAGGTGTATGAAGAGGAACTGGCCAAAAGGCCTAGTGGAGACACAGTGCTGGCGTTTGCTAAGCGATGTGAAGCTACTATTCATAGAGCTGAAGATTTAAAAGATAAAATAGAAAAAATGAAAGCTGGGGGTACACTCCTGCCCATTAGGAGAAGCAAGCAAGTTTAATGGCCTGTATACACTTGGTCTTGTTCATTTGGCACATTTGTTTTTACATTAGTAAGAAAACTTACAGCGGTAAATAATGTTTATTTTGTTTGTTTTTTTTCTGAAAAAAAATGTTAGAAAAAAATTTAGATGTTTAAATGTTTTTGAATTATTTAATTTAACTGATTTAAGAAATCAGTAATAGATATAATTTATTTTAGTGACATTTTTATTTTAAATTACCATTGTATGGGTCATTTTAGTTAAGCCAGTTTGTATTTCAGGCTCCTTTGCACATGTTTTATTCTATTGTGCAAATAAATCTGTTTTGTGTAAATAAATGTGTTCATTATTTCTTTTATATTTTTATCACATAAATGTGACTAATTGATTGGTCATGTGTTTTATACTTGTGGCAGTTATAACTGTAAATAACTCATTAACAAATGGTGATGGGGTTTACACTGGAATAAGGCTCCCATTTGACGGTTATAAGTCTACTCATTAACAAATGGTGATGGGGTTTACACTGGAATAAGGATCCCATTTGACGGTTATATGTGTTAATAACTCATTAACAAATGGTGATGGGGTTTACACTTTAGAATAAGGCTCCCATTTGACGGTTATAAGTGTTAATAACTCATTAACAAATGGTGATGGGGTTTACACTTTGGAATAAGGCTCCCATTTGACGGTTATAAGTGTTAATAACTCATTAATAAATGGTGGCTATAAATGTTGATACCTCATTAACAAGTGAGGGGAGACCATTTGCGATTTGTGGATTAGCAAATGCAAAATTGAAAACTACATACTGATCTGGGAGCAGCAGTAATATATAATAAAATATAATAAACTTATTAAATATAATAAACAGATCACAGATGTCTGGAAGTGGCCAGCAGTAAACAGTAAAGGAAGTCACACCTGGAATGCTGTCCTAAAGAAGATGCTACTCGACCTCAAGAGTACAAGGTATATGTTAGCGCCTTACAACATTAAATCAATATCTGTGAGAATCACATGAACATATCATGATAAAGAATGTTGCCATGAATGCAATCCTAATTAATGAATAAATAACATCTTGTAGGTGGTTTAATTATTAAACTTGGTGATTAAATGGTTAAACTTATTAACATGTTTGTGATAAAGTATGCACGTTTAAAGCTGGCTAAATGTAGAAGACAATGTAATACAAAAATTCCAGCAAAATATGAGATTTAACACTAAAGACGGACGAGGATCACTATTTGGCAAAAAAACAGGTTACTATTGCCTATTCTATTAATGCGTTATAACTGTTTATTAATGCTTTTAAGGGGTTTACAACCTAATTAATAAACATTTGTAAATGCATTTATAAACCATTTATAACCCTTTATAAAGGGAGCCTTATTTTAAAGTGGTACCTAATTTACATAAGTTCATATGTCTAAGTCAAATTTTTTTCTATGGATAATTTGATGAGGGCGGCACCCCAGCGCCCCCTACTGACGAGCTGTCACTGGTGTCATGTATGATACTGTATGTATTTTAGGAATAAGACCATGGGTGCTGTTTCTATGTATGACACTGTTCTTCTCACATTTGGAGTGTGTGTTCACACACAGGGTGTTTAAGGGGATTCCTACATACCTGAGTGTGTCCAGTCTGCAGTGGGGATCCTCCAGTCTAGCAGAGAGCAGCTTCACTCCTGAGTCTCCTGGGTGGTTGTAAGTCAGATCCAGTTCTTTCAGGTGTGAGGGGTTTGAACTCAGAGCTGAAGCCAGAGAAGAACAGCCTTCCTCTGTGACCAAACAACCAGACAATCTGCAGAAAGTAGGGAAAAAGAGGGAGAAAGACAGTGCCCTCACTGCATTTGCAGAGCAGCCAGTATGGGGCGCTAGAGAGGCCAGTAACTGTAGTACCCTGTGCTTTATAATAAACTACTGTTCAAGGTGAGGTCTCATATCCATTCCTCAACTATGATCCTACACCACCAAACACCCTCCATAATATTAAACCTAATAATCCTAAACTGCTTAGTTCTGAACTTTGATATAATGTTGTCAAATGTGTGTGCACAAGCACTGAAAAGATGGTTTTTTCATTACATGTCATTTTAATATTGAGGTATTTGTCATATGTGTAAATGAAATTAAAAGATATTGCCACATTTTCTTTCACAGTAGTGTGGATGTGGACGTCTGGATTTGGAACATTAATAAGACACTTGGGACAGAGCTGTTTTACAATCTGTGTGTTTCAGTCAGGTATGTGTAGGAGTGTGTCTGTTCAGTGGTGTGTAGGTGTGACGGGCAGGTGTGAGCAACTGAAAAGGAAGCGATCACGCCAAGTCTCAGGAAAATAGGATGGTTTAATAGAAAGTGTGCAAACCAAAAACCCGTGCATGGTTCCAGATTAAGGAAATAATAACCAGCAGTCAACTGGTACAAAGACAAGACGTATATAGACGAACAAACGACCCTCAGGTGAGACGGATCACGGGTCCCGCCCACCTGACGGACGAACATCACGTGACCAAAAACAGGACCGCTGCCGCTGTAACCGGGGGCGACCGGTAGGGGGCCCCCCCACAACGTGACAGACCCCCCCACCAAAGCCGCACTCCCCTCCGGATGTGCGGCTTACAGCGGCAGCACACAAAACACAACAAAGGGGCGGGAGGGCGGGGACAAGACAGGGACCCGTTCCCTGCCGTCCTGAGCTGAAACACAAAACACACATATAAGCTCCTCGTCACAGGACGCAGACAAGGCAGGGACCTGTTCCCTGCAGTCCTGGAGCTGAAAACATAAAACACATAGGTTAGCTCGCCTCCTGGGCGGGACCCTGGACCGACTGGGCCATCAACAAGACGATAACCACGCCCCGGTCGGTCACAGGGCCCTCGCGCCCTAACCGGCCTTAGGCCGCTTAAGCCCCACCGCTGTGTGCTGACCGGGAGCACATGGCCCAACACACGTCACAGGTGTGGATGTGTGCAGGCCGCCACACTGGGGTGCGGCCACGGCTTCCACCAACCACCTCCCGAACCTACCTCCTCGCTCGGAGCTGACCCCTGCCCTTTTAGCTAGGGGTCACCCCAGACTCCTGGGGAGTGAACCCCTCCCCGGGGCCCCTCATCTCAAGGTGGACTCCTCCACCCAACCCAGGAGCGCCAGAGACCAGGGCCCTGGCAATCCGCAACAGGGACACGCTGGTCACCCCGAGCTCGAAGGAGAGGGTCTCCTCCTGGAGACCCCACTAGGTCCGGGAGTACCGCAGTCCACCACCAGGAGCGACCTGCAACACATCACACACACACACGCACACAGACAACACACAACACATAACGCGCACTGCCCTGCCTGTTAAACCCCCTTTACCCAGGGGGGAGGAGACCCCTTCTTAGCCTGAGGAGACACCCTGCCGCTAACACCCCAGGCATCCTCTGCCTACTTAAAGGGGTACAGGGGCTCCTACCTGCTCAGGGATCCCTCCCAACAGGACAGGTCTCCCAATGGAGCAGTGCCTTCTGAGCCACATGCCGTGGCTCAGGAACCCCATAGCTCCCCCCCCCCAAAAACATATTTAGGGGGGGCCCCTCTGGGGAACAACAAAACAAAAAACACAGACACAACATACAACATACACGCACCCAGGATGCCATGGGCCCCTCCCCACACACAGTGAAGAGGGGTGCAAGAGAGGAATTACATAAAACAAAGCACGCTACACTCTAGGACAAAACGAACACGCAAAGACAGAACACAAACAAATGGACAGGACCCACCGATGCGCGCGCTCTGCGGTGCGCGACGCGCCCACTTCAGCTCTCTCTCTCTCACCGTTCTCCCAACGGGATCCGCAGATCTTTGGAGAGAGAGAGAGCTATACGCGAGCGGCTTACGCGTCACGCCCACAGCGACGCGTCTCTCGGGCGCAGTCGCTCACCCCCGTCACCACGGGATATCAGGTGAGCGAGGCAAAAGGCACCGAGAGACCCTCGCGTCTAACGCGGTCTAGCATGCGGCACGCACCGGTGGACCCGACTACATACACACACGAACACCACCAGCTAAACACACACACCACGGCACACTCACACACTCGCTCACGCCTGCGTCGTTATTAAAATGTAGGTACCATGCCTCCACAGACAAAGGAAGGGGGGGTGCTCCCCCTAGCTGCATGGCCCACGTCAGGACGGATGTGGAACTACGTCATCAGACGAATCCCCTTTAAAAGGGGGGATCCCCCTTTGTTCGTTCTCTCTACCTGGCTGCATCAAAGTAGCTACCTAGAGACGAAGAGCGCGCACACCTTCGGGAACAAAGCGGTATTGGTTCTGCACTCGAACCCTGTGCAGCACGCGACGCAAGAAGTAACTAGTTCGCTACTTTTATTTCTTTTGCGGAGTTCGCTAAAACCAATCGCTTCAGCTAGCCAACGATTAAGAACTGTTTGAACATTCGCGCGACGGCCGGACCTCCGCGAGTTCATCTTAACGTCGACAGCGACCACTTCCCCGGGACACCACGCAACGGACCATCGAGGGACCGCCGATTGAACGGCCACCACAGCTTCCCCTGGGAGTCCTCCTCAAGAGGCTACCTGGCCTACTGCGCGGGCCGTGGACTGAACAACTCAAAGTAAGACTGTGCATCTGGGCAGACTTAGAACAATATCTTGTTTTACTGTTTTCTGTGTGCTTAGATCGATGCTTTGTGAACGCTTGTTTGCAGTGGTGTTTATAATCACGTTCATGTTAAACCGTACTCTGTTTAAGGCTTAAAGAGATATTCTGTTCAAAGCTTAAATAGGTATTCTGTTTAAACTTGTTCGGTTATTCACACTGATTCTTTTATTTCATAGTTAATACTTAACTCCTCGTATAACTGTTAACACTAGGACTACCAGCATTTTCACTCCAAAATTTTGTACCTGGTCTCCACCAGGGGGCAGTTCTGGGGACATTTGCATTCCATTAGGCCACCCTTTGTTATGTACATGCAACCACTTAGGGGGGGGGGGGGGTGATGGTGTCAGTTCATTGTTCAGCTGGATGTGTTCACTGACTCAGATAGAGAAGAAAAAAACCCTGGCCTCCCCCATTGCAGTGGTCATTTGAGCTGTGTTTTTTTTCTTCCCTTCCCTTTTTATAATAAATAATAATAATAACCTTTATTTGTATAGCACCTTTCATACATACATGCAACTCAAAGTGCTAAAAACTACTGAAAATAATGTTTGTGGGTGTGTGTGTGTGTGAGGCTGTATATGTGTTTGGGTGAATATGTATGAAAAGAGAGGTCACATGGAGACAAACGAGCAGCTGATCTCTTCTGGTAAGATTTACTAAATGTCCTTTTTTGTTTACTGGTTATGGCTGTTGTGTTTTTGGAAGAGACACACTGTAAAAAGTACCATCTTGATAAGTTAAAATAGCTCAAGATTATTATTCTATTTCAAGAAGCTAAGGGGTTTTTTTTGTATAAATTAATGTAAAAATATCTTTACCTAGTGGCAGTTTTTCAAAAGACGAAAACTATTTCAAAAAAGGTAAAACAAATCAGAGCTATTTTGACTAATAAAATGCTACTTTTTGCAGTGTGAGAACAATCCTACATAAGTACAAAAGAGGCTTACTTGAAATGTTTTGGAATTATAATTCAAATATTATGTTTGTGTCAATTTCACATTATTTCAACCTTTCACTAATCAAATCTCAAACCTATGTTCCTGTGGATCACGAGACTTCATCACCTCCAGAAAAGAGAGGTCACATGGAGTCACACGAGCAGCTGACAGAGATGGCAAAAGACGGCACAGTGTGGCATGAGGAACAGATTGGTAGACATTATGGAAGGCATCACAGCCCAATTGAATGCCATCCCATGAATGGAGAGCCAACTGCTTTTGTCAGAAGTGAAGTGTCTAGTCGCTTACAGAGTTTCCTCTGTTTCATCTCTCTGAAAATGCTTCGGACCATACAGGAGTGGACTGTTCAGCATGCACACCTGACGACACAGCATGAAAACTGGTTCATGGCCCTCCCTGAACTAATGGCTTTCATTGCCATCCTCATCCAGCAATGCAGCAGCCCTCCATCATGAAGATTATGCAGCGATACCGGTTCCAGGACACACGCATGTGTGTACAGCATGGACACATGCAGTGAACGAGCTGCAACTGACCCGTTTGCTGCAGTCTCTAATGTTTGGGGGTCTTTCGTTGCCAACTGCTTCAATGCTTACAACCCAGGAAGGCATATCACAATAGATGAGCAACAACATGCACAGGTGTAAAAAAGAGATGGGCAGACTTCTTGGTGAAGCTTGCAGGAGAGCTTGGACAGGCTCATATGGCAGCCAAGGAGGTGGCCAAGGAAAAGGTTCAGCAGCAACCACCCACACCTGACACAGGGAAAAGGGCATTGTGCCAAGTCAAGTGTGGCTGCAAGAATAATCATGTATTTTACAGAATTGTTTTCTTTTTATTCTTACATAAAAATAAAGTTGTCCTCCAAAGATGGGGAGGCAAAAAAAAGAGTAGTGACTCGGAAATCTCTTCTGGTAAGATTGTTGTTGTGTTTTTGGAAGAGACACAATAAAAAGTACCATCTTGATAAGTTAAAATTGCTCAAGATTATTATTCTATTTCAAGTAGCTGAGGGTTTTTTGTATAAATGTATGTAAAAATATCTTTACCTATGGGCAGTTTTTCAAAAGACTAAATACTGAAAATAAGGTTAAAAAAATCAGTGCCATTTTGAATAATCAATATGCCACTTATATGTCACTATAATTCAAATATTATGTTTGTGACTTCTGACTTCTTCTCACTTTGTGACTTCTTGCAAGAGAGCTTGCAGTCTCTTGTGGCAGGCAGCCAAAGGTGTGTATTGAAGCAGCAACCACCCACACCTGAGACACGCCTCATTTACATAACACTGGAGGTAAGAAGGGCTTATCACACCCCCCAACCCTAGCCTTCTGGCTAAGCTCTGGTACGTGGCAGGGATGATAGCCTTTTGGCTAAGGTATGGCCACCCCAGTGTTAAACATGTGTCCCACTATACGCTCGTTGGGGCTGTATAGTGACCGACGATACCGTGTCTTAGTTGGAGGAAATTTGCGTTGTGTTTGTGGCTGTAGTGAGAACTCGGTTTAAGTTTCGCGCCATCGAGTTTCTCTTTGTCTCAAAGATCTCCTCCCCCATACGCACGTACACACGCACGCGCATCCGCGCGCACTCGAATACACATCCACACACACACCCGCATACACACACACACACTAGCCTACCCTCCTGTCCCCTTTGTTTGCTATGCTTTTATTATTATGCTTTGTGATCAATAAATGTTTTTATGTTTAAATACTGTCGTATGAGTCGTTGTTTCTCTGTTACAACCTGAAGCCAGAACTGTTATTTGAACTGTAACCTTCAGATTTATGGTTTGTTAATCAAACAATTTGGGCTACGGGAGTTGACCACAATTAGTGGCGACCTTAGTTAAATGAGTTTATATAAAATTTGGGTAAATTTAACACGGTCTGAACTCCCACCATTTCGTAGGTAATTTTATGAGACTGATTACTAAATAAATTTGGCCAGCACCTACAAAAACAAAACACTACAACGTACATACACACACACACATACAGACGATAACGGACAACGAACGTGCGCAATGTGAGGCACCGGTAGTTTCGCTGGGCGAGAGCGGAGTCTACCAGTCCCCAGCTCTAGTCACCGCCATGTAATTTTACGGGTTTTACACAAACGACAGATAAACACGGCGGGATGAGTGGAGACAGACTCAACACACTCTCGGACAATACACGACAAACACACAGCACGTAGACAAACACTTACCACGAGACATGACCACGAACGAAGGAGAAAGCAAAGGAGACTGGCGGCTTCCGAAAGGTGGCTGGTTATTCTGTGACGGGCAGGTGTGAGCAACTGAAAAGGAAGCGATCACGCCAAGTCTCAGGGAAATAGGATGGTTTAATAGAAAGTGTGCAAACCAAAAACCCGTGCATGGTTCCAGATTAAGGAAATACTAACCAGCAGTCAACTGGTACAAAGACAAGACGTATATAGACGAACAAACGACCCTCAGGTGAGACGGATCACGGGTCCCGCCCACCTGAGGGACGAACATCACGTGACCAAAAACAGGACCGCTGCCGCTGTAACCGGGGGCGACCGGTAGGGGGCCCCCCCACAACGTGACAGTAGGAGTGTGTGTTTCCATAAATACCCACATACATTTGGACAAGGACTCAGTCAATGAAATGTAGTTAATGTATTTAATTTTAACAGGAAATATTTGGAATTAATAAAGAAAGAAAGCCTCATAAAATAATAAAGTGTGAAATTGTCATGCATTGCCTTGTGGTAGGATTTTTATAGTGTACTCAAAGGAAGTTTATTAATTTTAAAAGGAAATTGAAGTTTTAAAAGTATATAAATATTTATCTTAAAATGTATTAAAACCATGTAGTGTCACCACACTTTACTGTTTCCATTCCAGGTTAAATTGACAGAAAACTCACCTGAGAATCTCCAGTTTACAGTTTGAACTCTTCAGTCCAGCACAGAGCTGCTCCACTCCTGAATCTTTTAGATCATTATTATTAATCTCCAGCTCTTTCAATTAGTTTTCTGTTCGCAGAACTGATGTGAGAGATTTGCAAGACTCCTCAGTGAGACCACAGAGAGACAGTCTGTAAAGGAGGAGTAAATACAGTACAAAATGCAATCAATCAGATGATGCTGGAATCCAGAATCTGAACTGCTGATTAAATTATCCTCTGTATCTATCATGCAGCTCAACCTTGGAGACTGCAACTCCCAGAATGCCCCACGTCATCTGACCCGTTCCTCCTCCCCTCAGTAATAGTTCACACCTGGTTCTCATCATAGGCTATTATATATATCAGGACACTCACTAAACTCTTTGTGAAGTATTGCTGACATTTTGAAAGCATACCAAGCAGTTTTTCCTGTATTCTATTTTCTTCGTGGTTCGACCCAGTTTGTCTAGTTCACTGCTCTCCTGGATTCTCCCTTTTTGTACCTCTGTCTGTTTTTTCTTCTTTTTGTGTGTACCTGGACTGCTTTTTTGACATTGATTTTGGATTACGTCTGGATCCCTCTGCCCAGTTGTTTCCTCCATTTATTTCAATAAACACAGTGTGCTTAGGTCTGTGTGCGTTTGTGACTAATATGAACCCTGCATCACAGTATCTTGTAAAACAGGATTAAATTAATTGCATTAACAGATTAAAAAGTATAAAAGCAGAGGCCAGTAACTGTAGTGGAGGCTTCACCCTGTGCTTTATAATAAACTACTGACATGGTGAGGTCTCATATCCATTCCTCACATATGATCCTACACAAACAAACATCCTCCATAATATTAAACCTAATAATTCTAACCGGTTTAGCTCTGAAGTTTGATATAATGTTGTCAAATGTGTGTGCACATGCACTGAACAGGTGGATTTTTCAAGAAGTCATTTTAACATTGGGAATTTGTCATATGTGTAAATGAAATTAAAAGATATTGCCACATTTTCTTTCACAGTACTGTGGATGTGGACGTCTGGATTTGGAACATTAATAACACACTTGGGGCAGAGCTGTTTTACAACCTGTGTTTTTGTCGCTTCTATGCAGGTGTGTGTGTGTGTGTGTGTGTGTGTGTGTGTGTGTGTGTTCAGCTCTGTGTAGGAGTATGAACGTTTCCATAAATACCCACATACATTTGAACAAGGGCTCATCTGAGTCTCTTTAGTGTGTTACATTTCTCTTCTAGGAGATTCTGGAAATCTACTTATGCATCACACATTTTTCTTTCTCTCCGCAATGTGGTCAGTCAGTGAAATGTAGTTCATGTAGTTAATTTTAACAGAAAATATTTGGAATGAACAAAGAAAGAAAACCTCATAAACTAATAAAGAATGAAATTGTCTTGCATTGCATTGTGGTTGTCACGTTGAGGACCCCGGCCCCTCCCTTTTGGGCGTGTTTACGTTGTCCACGTGTATCATCTGCGTCTGTGTATCTCCGTGGTAGTGGTTGTGTCCCGTGATAATATGTCTCACCTGTGGCTCGTCTCGTGAATCACGTGGGGCTGATGTGGTTTGTCTATTTAATGTGCGCTCGCGCAGTGTCCTGTGCTCGTCGTTGTCTACAGTTACACGTTTCAGCGTCTGTTTATTTGTTTTACGTGCGCTATTGCGCAACACCATTAAAGTGACGTCTGCTGAAAAGAGGGATTCCGTGTCTCATCCTTCGCCCAGCCCGCACGTCACAGTGGTAGATTTTTAATACTGTACTCAAAGGAGGTTTATTAGTTAAAAAAAGGAAATTTACTTTTTAAAGTACACAAATATTTATTAAAACTCTGTAGTGTCACTACACTTCACTGTTTCCATTCCAGATTAAATTGACAGAAAACTCACCTGAGAATCTCCAGTTTACAGTTTGAACTCTTCAGTCCAGCACAGAGCTGCTCCACTCCTGAATCTTTTAGGTCATTGTTATTAATCTCTAGCTGTTTCAGTGAGTTTTCTGTTTGTAGAACTGATGTGAGAGATTTGCAAGACTCCTCAGTGACACCACAGCCAGACAGTCTGTAAAGGAGTAAATACAGTACAAAATGCAGATCAATCAGATGATGCTGGATTCCATAATCTGAACTGCTGATTAAATTATCCTCTGTATCTGTCATGCAGCTCAACCCTGGAGACTGCAACTCCCAGAATGCCCCACGTCATCTGACCCGTTCCTCCTCCCCTCAGTACTAGTTTCACCTGGTTCTCATCATAGGCTATTATATATATATATATATATATATATATATATATATATATATATATATATATATATATATATATATATATATATATATCAGGACACTCACTAAAGTCTTTGTGAAGTATTGCCGACATTTTGAAAACATATCAAGCGTTTTTTCCTGCATTCTTTTATCTTCGTGGTTGGACCCAGTTTGTCTTATTTCACTGCTCTCCTGGATTCTCCCTTTTTGTTCCTCTGTCTGTTTTTTCTTCTTTTTGTGTATACCTGACCTGGACTGCATTTTTTGCCATTGACTTTGGATTACGTCTGGATCCCTCTGCCCAGTTGTTTCCTCCATTTACTTCAATAAACAAAGTGTGTTTAGCTCTGTGTGCGTCTAATATGTAGGCTCCATGTAGGACTGTGTGTGTGTGTGTTCATGTAGTTAACTTTAACAGAAAATATTTGGAATGAATTAATATAAAATTAATAAAACTTCCTCCACCTCCACCTCCCCATCTTTGGAGGACAACTTTGTTTTTATGTACAGATCAAATGATAGCAATTCTGTATAATACAGTGCAATAGTGATAACAATTATTGGGGTTAGGTGGACCATACGAAGATAGAATATAAAAAAGAGGTGAAGAGAAAAGAGGGGGAGAGAAAATAAAAAGGGAAAAGACAGAAAAAAGGGGAGAAGTAACCACAGGGGAGCAGCCGGGAGAGGACTGGGCACGACAAGCCCCAGACCCAGAACCAGCTGTACTCACACATACACTCAAACTCATATTTACATTCACCCCCATGTATACACCCCTACATACATACACACACCCCCTTATATACACCCTCATTATGTATACACCTACACACATCCATATACACACACACACACACACTCACCCACATATATACACCTACACGCACATGTACATCCACACAAATATACACTCCCACACAAATTCACCCACACCCATATACACTCATACGGACATGTATACACCCACAAATGTACTTACACATTCACCCCAATATATACACACATACACCCATATATATATACACCCCCCCCCCCCCCCAACACGTACACATTCACACACCTATACAAAAAGAGACAAGGACAAAGACACACATTCATCCAAACTAACACACCCTCCGTGGCGCGGGCAAATGGCTGGACCAGCAAGGATCGGCAGCGGCCCCAGGACGCCACCAGTCCAGCCCTGTGCTAGCGACCCATCCCCACCCCGGCAGGGAGCAGGAAACGGGTGAAGGAAGGCATTCCCACCCCTCCACCCCCAGTGCTGTGTAGTGTGTAGGTGTTGGTGTATATGCATGTATGGTAGTGTGTGATACTATGGTGTAGTTAAAATTGAGGGGACAGGTGCTGAGACAAACGTGGGCAAAGCCCCGGGCCACTGGTCAGTGTTTGTCCACACCGTCCCCTCAAAAGCCCTCAATGTCTAAAGTGCAGTAAAAACTGAGGGACAGACAGTGGTGAGGAGACGGGTGAGACCATGGCAGCAGGTCCACCTCATTGACCTCTGGGTAACATGCCTGCCCCCCAGGATCCTAAATGACTAGGAAGACACCACACTCCGCCACAGCATCCCAGCCCAGACCCCGACCACCCCCACCACAGAGAGTTGCCGGTCTGGACATCCACATTCACCTAAACACATATTCACCCACACACACGTATACACCCACACACATTCATCCCATATATACACCCACACACATTCATCCCATATATACATGTCCACACATATACACCCACACATATTGATCCATATATACATCTCCACACACCTTCATACCATATGCACAACACACTCATGTATGCACCCACAACCATACCAATCGCATAATAATCAAACGACAACAGACATCTACAGGATTGAAGAGAAGCTGGTCTGAGTCTGAAACCCAGTGCCCCCAGCCCACTCCAGATACCCCCAACCAGATATTAAAAATAATACCACAAGAAAAGTGTCCTGATAAATAACCTTATCAATTGGTGTCAGTATCTTGTGAAATTGTTCTTTAATGTAGGGTCTCTCTACTCTTTTCTCTCTCAAATGTTCCCTCTCTTTTTAATGCAGGTTCTCTACTCTTCTCTCGAATCTTCTTTCTCTTTTTATTGTAGGGCCTCTCTACCCCTCTCTCTCTAAATTTCTCTCACTCTCTTATTCATGTGTCATAGACCTTCTGATTCAGATGCATCCAGTGCTATGTCCACTGTGAATCTCTGAATGAAAATACTCACATGACTTTTCTGGATACTCTGACCACTGGCAGCAGTCTCACTAGACATTCCTCTGATGGGTTATATTTATTCAGTTCAAATTCATCCAGCTCCTCTTCTGAGTTCAGCAACACAAACACCACAGCTGACCACTGAGCAGGAGAGAGGCAGGCTCCACGCAGAAGAGTGTCACCTCCTCTGCTCAGGTATGTTTGGACTTCCTGTACTAGAGAATGATCATTCAGTTCATTCAGACAGTGAAACAGATTGATGGATTTCTCAGGAGAGGGATTCTCCCTGATCTTCTCCTTAATGTACTTGACGGTTTCCTCTTTGCTGTGAGATCTGCTTCCTGTCTGTGTCAGTAGACCTCGTAAGAGAGTCTGATTGGACTCCAGTGAGAGACCCAGAAGGAAGCGGAGGAAAAGGTCCAGGTGTCCATTCTGGCTCTGTAAGGCCTTGTCCACTGCACTGTTGAGGAGAGAAAATATTGATTTTTTGAAAATACTGAAAAATCCAGGTTGTTGCTGTTGCAGCACATTTGTGTTGGTGGAGATGAAGGTAATGAGCACATATAAAGCAGCCAGAAACTCCTGAACACTCAGATGTACAAAGCTGAACACTTTCCCCAGCTGTAGACCAAACTCCTCTCTGAAGATCTGAGTGCACATTCCTGAATACACAGACATTTCTCTGACATCAATGCCACTGTTTCTCAGGTCTTCCTCATAGAAGATCAGGTTGCCTTTTTCCAGCTGTTGGAAAGCCAGTTTTCCCAGTGCCAAAACATGTTTTCTAGTTTGTTGAGGGTCAGTGTCTCTTTTCTGATCATACTTTTGGTGCTTGTGTTTGATGTGAAAGATCAGGAAGTGTGTGAACATCTGAGTCAGAGTCTTGGGGATCTCTCCACTCTCTGCTTCACCCAACATCCTCTCTAGAACAGTGGCTGCAATCCAACAGAAGACTGGAATGTGGCACATGATGTAGAGACTTCTTGATGACTTCATGTGTGAGATGATTCTGTTGGCCAGACTCTGGTCTCTGATTCTCTTCCTGAAGTACTCCTCTTTCTGTGGGCCACTGAACCCTCGCACCTCTGTTACCTGGTCAACACTCTCAGGAGGGATCTGATTGGCTGCTGCTGGTCGAGAGGTTATCCAGAGGAGAGCAGAGGGAAGCAGATTCCCCTTGATGAGGTTTGTCAGCAGCACGTCCACTGAGGTCGACTCTGTTACATCCCACACGCTGTCATTGTTCTGGAAATCTAGAGGAAGACGACACTCATCCAGGCCATCAAAGATGAACAGGATTTTGTAGTATGTATAGTGAGTTGGTTTTAATTCACGTGTTTCTGGAAAAAAGCAATGAAGAAGCTGCACCAGACTGAGCTTTTTCTCCTTCATCAAATTCAGCTCCCTAAAAGGAAGTGGAAATATGAAGAGAACATCCTCATTTACATTTCCTTCAGACCAGTCCAGTATGAACTTCTGCACTGAGACTGTTTTACCAATTCCAGCCACTCCTTTAGTCAACACAGTTCTGATGGCTTTGTCTTGTCCTGGTAAGGGTCTAAAGATGTCACTGCATTTGATAGGTGTCTCCTGTGTTGCTGGTCTCCTGGATTCTGTTTCAATCTGTCTGACCTCATGTTCATTATTCATCTCTCCACTCCCTCCCTCTGTGATGTAGAGCTCTGTGTAGATCTCATTCAGAAGTGCTGTGGTTCCATGCTGTGAGATTCCTTCATTAATTTTCTGACATTTTTCCCTCAGTTTGGATTTGAGTTTTCTGTAGCAAGCAGTGGCCAGTTCTGATAAAGAGGAAGACAACAGCACACATGTTAATGTCTTTAGGATCAATCATAACAGACTCATCACAGGAAATACAAGAAAAGACATCATTATTACAGTCACCCAGGGGGCTGTGTATTCCTGTGGAGAGTACACTTCTCACTGGTGTGTGATTGGTTGTGTAAGACTTGTGTTACAATTGTAAAGCAACCTTGAGTATCTTGAAAGGCGCTATATAAATTGAACATTAATTCATCACTATGAATAGATTTTTAGTCCCCATAGGTCATGATACGTTCAGGAAATTTAAGTACTGTAAGAGTTAAATTAGAGGATGATTAGAGTGTCTGGGTATCAATAACACTGAATGATCAGCAGTTTGACATTGAGAACACATGGGTTCATGGAGGAAGCCATTACACCAGCTGAAGTTCCACCACACACACTGGTAACTATCACCTGACTGAGGAGACCTACAACTAGCAGACTGGACATCTGAGAGACAATGGAGGGAAATAGAAAACACACCTGTGTATGACATCATGAGACAGTGACCTGTGGTCAAATCTGATTGGTCAAATCTCAGTTCTAAAGAATAACAATGTATCCTCAAAACTTCAGCATTCTACAGTCACATGACAAGAGTGATAAATGTAGGAGAGTCTTGGGTCTGCACCTGAGCAGACTACACTCAAGGGAGGTCAACTGAGGACAAACCAACACTGATTTAAAATCCTCATTGTGAACTGAGATTCACCAACAGTGTCCTCCCTCTGAAGTAATAAAGTGATGTTATGATGTCATGACCCAGAGTTCTTACTGGTCTCTAGTGTGTTAGCGAGGTCTGTCTGGTTCATGTTCCTCAAGACGTGCAGTGTGATCTTCATCGCCCCCTCTCTGACACTGCTCTGATCCTCCTCATCCTCCACCTGTCTCCCAGTGCATGCTGGGTAATCTGGACTCAGTAGATTCTTGAATCTCTTCAGCTCATTTTTCACCAGAGAGATGATTTTGTGCTCCAGCTCCTGAATAAACAGTATCAGTAAAACTACAGTGTTACAGACAGATGATTATAACACAGGATAATCCATTAAACATAAGAGAGGACTGAACTGAGAGGGACTGGGTGGTCCTGTGGACATTATGGTTTATTACAAAAGTTTAAGTACAAAAGTTTGATATTTAAGTTTCAAGAATACAGTTTTAAGTTTTAGTATTAAGTTTAAGAATACAACCACAGAACTCAAACAAGCCAGAACATACCGGTAATACAATATCTCCCAATATAAGAACTACCACAGAAAGAGAATTAACAAAGCTTAATTAGGACAGACTAACAAGAAAAGAGACAGAGCTTAAATAGGACAGACCAACGAGAGAAGAGACAGAGCTTAAATAGGACAGACTAACAAGTGAGGTCAACTGTGAAGAGGTGGGACTGATAATCACAGGGTGGAGTTACTGAATGGAAGGAGGGACAGACAGACATGAAAAACACATGGGAAGTATAAACAGGGAAAGGCTGGGCGGGGCTAGAGGGACCAAACAGACAGATTGACAGGAGAGGGTGGAGCTCAGCATGACACCCTACACACACACACACACACACACACACACACACACACACACACACACACACACACACACACACACACACACATACGGACAAATACACACATTGAATACTGACTCCAGTTTGTCTTTAGAAATATTTGCAGGTTTCTTGTGGGCACTGTCAAACAGAACAACAACTTTAATGGAAAATCTACATTTTATAGACATGAGTACATGTTACATTCATAAATACATGTTACATTCATGCTTCTCTTCATGATGATGTAGCACATGTGCAATAACCCAACACATCTGAACATGTGACGGTTCACTGGGCTCCCAGACTGGAGATGCTGCTCTCTGACATCAGGTTCATTATAATCAGAGTTTCAGTGTCCTGCTCCTCCTCTTTATGATGAACTGTTGACAGGGAGCAGAGAGCAGCATCTCCAGTGTCCAGCTGTGTGTGTGTGAAGAGGAACAACTCCATGATGGAGCCTCATAACTCCAGCAGTGGAGGAGGAACCTCTAAACACCCGGCTGTGTACAATTAAACAGTACAGATGTTTAATGTGCTTTAATGTATTTTTAATGGTTTTTCCTGCATATTCTCTAACAGAGGGCAACAACACAACCCAACAACACAAATTTAGTTTGCTCTCTCTGCAGTGAAGATTACCCATATAGTCAATGTTACCCATGTAGTCAAGGTTACCCATGTAGTTTAAACCAAGTGTGAAACCCAAGTGTGTTAGGTAGTCCAGGATACAGATGTCTCTATGCTATGTTCAGAGTTCTGAGGTTCAGAGGTCTGATGCTAAACCCATGTTGCTGGCATAAATATGCTCAAACATGCATCCTCAGATAAAATGTAGCCACACACACAAGTATTAGTGTGATTTTACACACATACATGTAAGGCTATTAGTGTGATTACACACATACAATCTTCATGTACTTTGAAACTAGAAATGCTCGTCATGTTAACATTACCAAAAAAGAAAGAAAAAGAGATGTCAAAATGTTTTTGTAGAATTCTGAGTTTGGATCTCTTCCATTGTACCTTCCATTGTGCTGTGTTTCTCTTGGGATTGTCTTCTGGTTTTAAGGTAGGCCTTGGATTACATTACTTTCAGCTTGATTCTGCTAGTCTGTAGTCTACTTGGTATCTATTGTTGTCATTAGTGAAATCAGCTGTCTTAGTTTCGGGTTAGGAAGTGTGAATAACTGAGGAGGCGGGACCACATATTGACTGCTGCTTAAATAAGTGGCATTTCTGATTGGAATTAGTTGTGTTGTGTTTCTCTTGGGATTGTCTTCTGGTTTTAAGGTAGGCCTTGGATTACATTACTTTCAGCTTGAGTGCGGTTAGAGACATCCTCTGCTCTTCAATCAACTAAAGCCCATCTTCATTTTTTGGTTAAGTATCACACTCTTTACACACATCATATACCACCTTCATTCATTCATTCATCATGTGTTTTTCCATCCCTGTTCTTGCTCCCTACAGTCGCCGTCAATGCAAACATCACTGCAGAAAACGCACTACCAGTAACCTCATCTACCCTCCACTCTCAACAAACACCACGATCATTGTGACCGGGGGGCTCTGGAACTGCCAGTCTGCAGTCCAGAAAGCAGACTTCATCACAGCCATTGCAGCTCATCAGTCCCTTGACTTCTTGGCCCTAACAGAGACATGGATCACCCCAGAGAACTCTGCTACTCCTGCTGCCCTGTCATCTGCATTTTCCTTCTCGCACTCTCCAAGACAGACTGGAAGGGGCGGTGGCACTGGATTGCTTCTGTCCAGTTGCTGGCGCTTTACTCCTTGCACTTTCCCACAAATTACCATCTCAACATTTGAGTATCATGCTGTCACTGTATGCTTCCCAACCACACTTCACATTATTGTTGTTTATCGTCCACCCTGCACCCTAGGTAACTTCACTGAGGAATTGGACACACTTCTGAGCGTCCTCCCTTACGATGAAACTCCTCTTCTTCTGCTTGGTGACTTCAACCTCCCAACAGATAAACCACAATCATCTGGCGTTCTTCCTCTGCTGTCATCATTCAACCTCAACCTCACCCAGTCTTCTCCAACACACAGAGCAGGCAATGTCTTAGACCTGGTCTTCACCAGACCACCTACAGTGATGGACATTGCAGTAACTCCTCTCCACTGTTCAGATCATCCCATTGTATCTTTTTCCTTAGCTCTTCCTCCCCACCGTCACACCCTTACTGCTACAGGCACTGCCACCATCCGTCGTAACCTTCATTCCATCTCTCCATCAGTACTTGCCTCTACTATCACCACAGTCCTCCCGTCCCATGACTCTTTCTCTTGTCTCTCCACAGACACCGCCACTGACACTTTATTTTCCTCCCTCTCTTCATCTATTGACCTCTATTGGCCCCTCTCTTCCAAACCAACAAGATCCTCCCCACCTGCTCCTTGGCTCTCGGACACCCTACGTAACAACCGACGAGAACTGAGGATGGTTGAGAGGCGATTGAGGAAATCGAAGCTTACTGCTGATCTTCACTTGTATCAGTCTCTCCTGTCCCTATTCTCTATGAAACTAACTGCTGCCAAGACATCATTCTACAGAGAGAAGCTGGAGGCATCTACATCAGATCCACGCAAGATGTTCAAAATCTTCTCTTCTCTCCTCAAACCCTCACCCCTCCAACTCCCACTTCTCTTACTGCAGATGATTTTGTCACCTTCTTTGAAGAGAAGGTCAATACGATTCGCAGCACCTTTTCCCTAGTCCCTGTGCCCACTGTGTCCCCTCCTACTCCTCCCTTTTCTCTAACCTCCTTCTCTCCTCTCTCAGCTGAGATGGTGCTTCAGCTGCTGACATCCAGCAGTCCCACCACATGCCCTCTGGACCACATCCCATCCACACTCCTCCAGACAATCTCCCACAAACTCCTCCCTTTCATCTCGACCATCATCAACAACTCCCTTATCTTCAGGAATTGTGCCATCATTCAAGGCGGCTAGGATGGTGCCAATCCTTAAGAAACCCAACCTTGACGCCACCAACATCAGCAACTATAGACCGGTATCTCTCCTCTCATTCCTCTCTAAGATCCTTGAACGGGCTGTACACAACCAGCTATCCTCTTTTCTCTCACAGAACCAGCTTCAGGATCCCAACCAATCTGGCTTCAAGCCAGCACATTCTACGGAAACTGCACTCATTGCAGTAACTGAGAAACTCCATGCGGCTAGAGCAACTGGACTATCATCAGTTCTGATTCTGCTTGACCTTTCGGCGGCCTTTGACAGTCAATCATGAGATCCACCTGTCCATCCTCTCAGGCCTTGGTATCACTGGCAATGCATGGACATGGTTTGCATCCTACCTGGAGGGTCGTTCCTACCAAGTAACATGGGGAGGATCAACATCCACGCCATGCAAACTCTCCACCGGTGTTCCACAAGGCTCAGTGCTGGGTCCACTTTTTTCTCTTTATACCCGCTCACTGGGTGAGTCAATCTCTGCACATGGCTTCTCTTATCACTGTTATGCAGATGACACCCAGCTCTTCTTTTCCTTCCCACCTTCTGACACACAGGTTTCAGCTCGAATCTCTGCATGTCTAAAAGACATTGCCTCTTGGATGGCAGCTCACCACCTAAAGCTTAACCCAAGCAAGACAGATGCTGTACATCCCTGCAAGAGCCAGTCCTCATCGTAATCTTTCTATCTCATTCGAGAACACCGTGATCACTCCATCCATGGAAGAGCGTAGCCTTGGTGTAGTTGTCGACAATCAACTCTCCTTCACGGCCCACGTTGCTAACACAACACGATCATGCAGATTCACCCTTCACAACATTCGGAGGATTCGGCCATTTCTCTCTAGGGAGGCCACTCAGGTCCTTGTCCAGTCCCTTGTCATCTCAAGACTGGACTACTGCAACTCCCTCCTGGCTGGTCTTCCTATGCATGCCATCAAACCCATGCAACTGATCCAGAACGCTGCAGCTCGGCTGGTCTTCAACCTTCCCAAGTTCAGCCATGTCACTCCCTTGCTGTGCTCCCTCCACTGGCTTCTGGTAGCTGCCCACATCAAATATAAAACCCTGGTGCTGGCCCACAAAGCTCCCAACACACGGGAACTGAATACAACTGTTCAACTGAAAGAGTTTATCATTTATCCATCTATTTACTTCATCCTCAACTAATCTAATCCTCATATAATAAAATTAATAAATGCATTTTATGAATATGCAAAGAACAGTTTCAGTGTGGACCTTCAACCTTTGTCCAGTCATGTTATCTCAAAGAAAGACACAGAGGGAAAGAGAGGAGTGTGAGGATAGATTACACCATGTTGTTTATTTGTTTGTTTAGATTTGGGAGACAGAGGAGGGTTTAAACAGGGTTTCTTGCTCACAGATCAAAATGGAAGAAGATAATTTATTATGCAGCCTCAGATGATGAAATTAAAGCAATTACTATAACAATAATCAGGTCTATGTCTGGAACCCCATGAATAACAATAGCGTGAATCTTCCTGAGAGACGTCTTCATCTGGACAGTTGTGTCCCCCACTGTTTTCAGCCTGACTCCGTGGCCAGATTCAGTCCTGCCTCACCACAGCACTGTCCATGCTGACTTTCAACATTTGTGTGAGAAGATGTTGGGAGATTAAATAAGACGCCAATGTTATAGTCCATGTGTAGCCCAGCTATGCCAATCCACGTTGTACCTTGATGGTAACGGCACACATATACGCATGTATAACTAGATATCCCTAACTTAAATTCACAATTTACTGTGTAGCTATCCTGTGTGTGTAAGAGAGAGACAGACCGGTTACCTAGGTGTTTGTATGTGTGTGAGAGAGAGACAGACAGATCTGTTACCTAGGTGCTTGTATGTGTGTGTGAGAGACAGACAGACCTGTTAACTAGGTGCCTGTATGTGTGTATGTGATAGAGAGAGACAGACAGACCTGTTCAATGATTACCGTCCGGTTGCACTAACCTCCATCCCCATGAAGTGCTTCGAACGGCTAGTCATGCACCACATCAGGTCTTCCCTCCCCCCCTTCCTGGACCCCTACCAGTTTGCATATCGGTCTAATCGCTCGACCGATGATGCCATCTCCACTGCCCTACACTCAGCTCTCACACACCTGGACAGAAAGGACACCTACGTCAGAATGCTGTTCCTTGACTTCAGTTCGGCATTCAATACAATCATCCCCCAACAGCTCATTCACAAACTGGACAGTCTGGGGCTGAGCACATCACTGTGTAACTGGCTGCTAGACTTCCTGACCAGAAGACCACAGGCAGTGCGGGTTGACAGTAACACATCCAACAGCATCACACTGAACACAGGGGTTCCCCAAGGATGTGTGCTGAGCCCCCTTCTGTTCACACTGCTGACCCACGACTGCACACCAGAGCACCCCTCCAATCTCTTCATCAAGTTTGCGGATGACACGACGGTGGTGGGTCTCATCAGTGATGAGACACACTACAGGAGCGAGGTGCAAACACAACAATCTCTCTCTGAACACCGACAAGACCAAGGAGATTGTTGTGGATGTAGTGGCAACTCTTTCTTGCTCTGCTTACCACCAACGTAGCGGGTGAATAGCAATCAGTCTGACGCGACAAAATTTCCTTAAGCTCAGAAAATCTTCATGTAACAATGTTTACTGACATATAAGGTCAAAATACAAAAGATATCAATAATCCAAGCTATACATGTCTATCTTAGTTGAGGTCTTAACTGGTCGGTCGTTCAGAAAACTGTATCACCTCAACCCGACCGTCTAGAGAACTTAAACAGAACTGAATCGATTTAACTGCAATTGAAGCACATACACACTCCCCTAGTGGGTAAACACATGTACTGCATTTCTCAACATGGCTCTTACATTTCTGGCCCCTAATTGTTTATGCTACCGGCAGAACAATTACCAAATATAAACTATAATATTGTATATAAACTTTAAACTGTCAAATGTCAATAAATGTCAATACTGAAAACATTTCGTTCAGTCCACTTGAAGAGTCCTTGTGCCAGAATTTCCTGACTCCTGGATCAAGCAGAGCTTAGTCACTGGTCTGTCCAATTGACTGGTCTTTGTTTGCACAACAGCCCGCCTGACCAAGCCCTTGGCATCAGGCAAGGTCTTTGTGATTCGTCCCATCATCCAAGAGTTGCGTGGAGCAGTATCATCTGCTATCAAGGCGACATCTCCCTCTTGAAAGTTCATCTTTGGTCTTGACCACCTTTGGCGACTCTGAAGTAGTGGAAGGTACTCTTTAAGCCACCTTGTCCAAAACAGATCTGCGATATATTGCACCTGCCGCCATCGTCTTCGAACATACTGGTCCTTCGCAAAGAAGATTCCAGGCGGGATGCTCGTTTGTGTCTTCATAAGCAGTAAGTGATTAGGTGTCAAGACATCAAGATCATTAGGATCGTCTGATGCCAGTGTGAGAGGCCTGTTGTTAATAATGGATTCCACCTCACACATGACAGTTAGCAGACCTTCATCATCCAGTGACTGCTGTCCGACGATTGAATTCAAGATCTTCCGGACTGTACGTATCTGCCTTTCCTACACACCACCGTGATGAGAGGCTGCGGGGGCATTGAATATCCATTCGACTCCTCTCTCCATCATTGCATCAACGATTCTCCTTTGGTTCAGGTCTTGTAGTGCCTCACAAAGCTCTTTCTCAGCAGCAACAAAATTAGTCCCATTGTCTGAACGCATAATCTTGACCTGACCTCTTCTGCATGTAAAGCGGCAGAGTGCATTTACACAAGAGTCTGTGTCCAGACTATGGGCAATCTCAATGTGAACAGCTCTTATGGTAAGGCAGGTTAAGAGTACTCCATATCTTTTGACATGGCTTCTTCCTCTCTTGACCAGAAAAGGTCCAAAGAAGTCTACTCCTACGTTGGTAAACGGAGGCTGATCTGGTATGATGCGGTCCAATGGCAGATCTGCCATTTTTTGCTCTCCTGTCCTACTATTGAGCCTTCTGCAGACTGTGCATTTTGAAATTACGCCTCTAATTGCTGAGCTTACTTGAGGTATCCAATACTTGGTACGCAGCTTGGATAGCATGTAGTTGCGCCCACAATGTCCGATTTCCTTGTGGATGTGTTGCAAGATGAGAGCAGCAATTGAAGACCCCTTGCAAAGAATTGCAGGGTTCTTCATCTCCTCAGACATTGGCATTCTGGAGAGACGTCCTCCCACTCTCACAATTTCCTCTTTCAGCAAGGGATCCAGCTGGTAGATTGGACTGGTTCTTTTTACATGTCTACCTGTCTGTAAAGCCATAATTTCCTCTGGATACGTTTGAAGCTGACTAAACCTGATTAGCTCATTTTCAGCCTCTTCCAGGTCTTTTATGGTGAGCAAAGTTGGTTTCACCATCAGGCAACAATTTTTCATGTGCAGTTGTCAGCAGCTCTTGTTGGTTTGGACAGCTCTCTGACAATGTGATTTTGTCCATAAAGATCTTTCTTTCCTTTCTCAAATGTAGCAGAATTCGTTTCAGCTTCAAAACCCAGGCCACTGCTCCTTTCAGCCGTGTCCAATCAGAGTAGTGAGCGATCAGCTTATCCAGAGCCAACACTTTATACAAGAAAAGTATAAAGTTTTTTAACATTGCTTATTATTATTAAGTTGAAACAAAAACACATTTAAATTGAGAAAACATGCAATTTCATAATGTTCAATTTACTAAGGCCCAAGTTCATTTTTTTGTGCACTTTTCTTGTATGCCATGAAATGAAAAGGCAGTCATGGCCTGGTGGTTGGGAACTGGTCTTGTGACCGGAGGGTCGTGGGTTCGATTCCCAGACCTGAGGCCATGACTGAGGTGACCCTGAGCACGGCCCTTAACCCTCAATTGCTCACTTTATAAAAATGAGCTAAAATGTAAGTCGCACTGGATAAGGGTGTCTGCCAAATGCCGTAAATGTAAGTAGAATGAACATGACAAAATTTAGTTAGATTTACAATGTTGAAGTAAATTCTACAAAATATAATTAAGCTGACATTACTTATATGTAAAGAGTAAATGTTACTCAAATTATATCTCTGAATGTAGATAATTTAATTTCATGCAACCCTTTGACAAAAAAATATTAAGTAAATTCAAGGAGTCATTTTTTTCAGTGTATGAGGCAGTGCCACAGCCGGTCTCGGATGCATCAGCAAAGTGATGTAGTTGTGCTGACTGCAAAGGTCCAAATACTATTGGCTTCACACACCTGCTTACTGATAATCCCTCTAGCATTTTCATTTCTGCCAACCATTCTTGCCATCTGACTGCCTGTGAGTCTTTGATTTCTTGATCCCAGCCACACTTTTGTTCACACAGAGTCCTCAGGATCTGCTTTGCGGGCAGAATAACTGGCGCCAAGAGTCCTAGGGGGTCGTATAATGCACTGACCACAGACAGAATCCCCCGCCTTGTTTTTGGCCTTTCCGGAACATTTAGTTGGAATTGGAAACTGTCTGAGTCAGTGCGCCACTGGACACCCAGGGCGCGCTCTATGGGAGGGATGCTGTGGCTCAGATCCAAGTTTTTGACATCAGTTGCACAATCTTCTTCAGGGATGGTCAACATAACAGCATTACTGGAACTGACCCACTTAGTCAGCTGAAAGCCACCCATGGCGCACAGTGCTCTTAGTTCTTTCACAAGCTGAATTGCCTTAGTTTCAGAAGAAACTGACTTCAAGAAGTCATCTACATAACAGTTGTGAGGAACTGTATCAGCTGCTTCTGGGCTTGCTGTTTCCTTGTTGTCCTCTGCTGTTTTCCTTAAGGCATAAGATGCACAACTGGGTGAAGATGTTGCACCGAAAAGGTGAACAGTCATTTTGAATTCTTCCATCTCTTCATCCAGGTTGCCATCTGGCCACCACAGGAAACGTAGAAGGTCTGCATCTTCTTCAGGAACTTTAACCTGATAGAACATGGCTTTGACATCTGCCATCAATGCCACAGGCTCTTGCCTGAATCTCGTTAGAACACCAACAAGAGTATTGGTCAGGTTTGGGCCCTGCAGTAACTGCTCATTTAGAGAGACTCCTCTGTAGGTTGCGGTGCAATCAAAGACAATCTGAAATTTCTTTTTCTTGGGATGATACACTCCGTGGTGGGGAATGTACCACACCCTGCCATCATCATCCAGTAACTTCTCCCTGGGAACCTTGACTGCATATCTATTCTTAATGACGTCTTTCATGAACATCTTATAGTCTTCATGGAAGCTTGGAAGTCTTTTCAGTTTCCTATTCAGGCTGACTGCACGCTGTTCTGCAATACAGCGGTTGTTTGGCATTTTTACTACAACTTCTTGTGACAGTTCTTTTTTCTCTTCATGGACACGTTCTGGGAAATCTGCATTGTACTGTTGTCTTAACAGCTCCTCTATTTCCACAACTGAGAGACGGTTAACCGTGTGGCTCTCGCCGGAGTTACTGTCCATCTTCAAACTTCTTAGCGGTCCATTATTCACCCAGCCTAAAGCAGTTCTCACTGCATAGGGACCATCTCCTTCACTATGTACTACATGCCATGGCTCCATTGCCTTTGGAACATTGGTGCTTATGAGCAGGCCCACTTCAGCATTGATCTGAGGTAAAGACACATCTTTCAGATAAGGCCACCTTGCAATGTCTTCTGGCTTAGGAATATTCTCCTTTTGCACTGGAATGAAGCTATGGGTGAATACTCTGGCCAGGTCTATGTACGTATCCTCCTCCACACCACAAACTTCTTAGTCTGTCAGAACAAATGTCTTCAAAACCTTACTGTCATCTGCCCTGCTACAGCCCATGGTGTTGAGAAGAATCTGTGTTCGTCTGCCCCTGAGTTTCCGCTTTTTTAGTAGATCTTCAGTGCAGAAGCTTGCTGTGCTGCCAGGATCCATAAATGCATGTTTCCACATATCTATCACTCTTCTTGGATTTGATCTTCACGGGCAATACAGCTAAGGCACATTTCCCTCCGGCCCCGGTATAAGCACAAGCTTCACTGTCCAGAGAGATGCATGCACTGGTGATTTCTTTGCTCTCTGAGCAATCTTCTTCCTTTTTATCACAAGGCAAGATGTCCTCATTCTTCTCCATGTGCAACAGGTCTGGATGTCTTTGTGTACATATCTGACACTTTGCTTTCCTTTTGTAGTCCTTGCTAAGATGTCTTGGGAAGAGACATCCAAAGCACAAGCCTTTGGACTTTAGAAAATCCAATCTATCTTTAACTGGTAGCTCTCTAATCTTTCTACATTCTGCTAGAGTGTGCTTGTTGTGACAGTAGACACAAGGTTTCTGCAAAGCAATATTAACAACCTTCTTCACTGTCACTTCTTGTTCCTTTTCTTCTAGTGGAGCCTTAACGCCTGTAGCAAAGCTACTCCTTTGACTACCTCTCCTGACTTCGTTATCCTTTCTGTTCTTTCCTTCTTTTATCGTATGAGACTCTGACATGATTCCAAATATGGGGTCCATGATGATATTTGCCTGGCGATCAATGAACTCGACCATGTCTGAGAACCTGGCACGTCCTCTTCCCTTCTCTTGAATTTCAAAGGCTGTCACTCTCCATTTCTCACGCACTTTGTAAGGAAGCTTCAGAAGAACAGTCCACATATTAGTGGGGTTGTCCATTTCCTCCATGAAGTCTAAATCACCCATTGTGTTCTTGCAGCCGATCAGGAACAGCGCATATGCATTGAGAGCTTTACCATCTTCTTGCCTGATAATAGGCCAATTCAATGCTTTCTCCATGTAGGCATTTGCAATCTTTAACTCATTGCCATAGTTTTTTTGCAGCAGCCTTCTGGCTTCCTTGTAGCCTCTTTCAGATGGCATATGCTCACAGCTACGAACTAGTTCCTGTGCTTCACCACTGGTGTACTGCTCCAGGTAGTAGAACTTGTCTTGGTAGGAATCAGCTTTGCTCTCCACAGCATGTTCATATGACCTAATGAACGACTTGTAAGTGAGAGGATCACCTTTAAACACTGGAACCTCCTTGCGTGGCAGACTTGATAAATTATGCTGTCTTACAAGCATCTCTGTGATGAAACTTTGTTTCTGTAACACTTGATGGAGGTCTTTGTCATCATTCAATTGTCTTGCACCTTGTGTCTGGTTACTACGCACTAGCTGGTATATTCCAGGATCAGACCTCTGTAGTATTCTTTCTGCTGAAGTCTGTGCTCTATCGTCTCTTTCTTCCTTTATATCTTCTTTTGTCTAGAAGATCTTTTAGAGACATAACTGTTCATGCCATCTTCTTCATATGACTCTAACACTTTCAATTTTGCAATTGATTCTGCAAGTGCTGCGTCAACTTTTAACTTCTCTCTTTTAGCCTTGAGCTTGGCTTCTTCAAGATCAAGAACTTGTTTTTGTTCTAGTGCTGCTGCTCGTGCTAGTAGAGCTGCATGTTCTGCTGCCTCTTTGGCGCGCACAGTTGACACTGAGCTCCTTGAGGACCTTCTGGACCCACCTGAGGCTACAGATCCATATTTATTTTTAGGTCTGCAATCCTGCAGATTAACTTGTGAAACACTATCACCCACATCATCATCTTCTTCGAAGGAAACATCTGAAGGTGCACTTGGAACCTTTTCTTGTTTTTGAAGCTGGCATCCAACCCATTCCATTGAACTGTCAACATATGCCTTGACTGACATTACCTTATTGATGAACCATTCCTGATCCACTTTCCTTTCTTCTTCCTCCATTAAAGGAATGATGGAATCATTGAGCTTGACTACTTCTTCATTCAAGTTCCACATATCACCTTGCAAAAGATCTCACACTCTGTATACATTCTCATCATTACCCATGAGCTCATAAATTTCTTTCATTTTAGTTGTGAGCCTGCTGAATTTTCCCTTTCTTGTTCCAATTAGTCTATGCAGCTTCTCTTGTAATGCCCTTTCAGTGGGCTTTGGCGCCCTCCTGTGGCCAACATCTTCAGGTGTCTGTTTGTTTCCAGAACTTTCTGCCATCGTATTAATTCACTAGCAACCCTTTCAACATCAAATGCTCGTGTCCTTATACTTCTTCGAAGTGCAGAGATTATCCTAATATAAGATCCGTGATTAAACAAGACACCACATCCTCACTGAATGACTCAGCACGTAGCAATAGCAGCTATGTTAGCAGGGGTTAGCTTCTGCTTCTGACTCAGCATTTAGCAATAGCAGGAGTTAGCTTCAGCTCACCTTTCCAAACTCTTAAATCCCCTTGACGCTCCTGGAGTGGTTCTGTGAAGGGTCCTACTTCCAGTGAAGTTTTCTGACTTTATGTAGTGGCAACTCTTTCTTGCTCTGCTTACCACCAACGGAGCGGGTGAATAGCAACCAGTCTGAGGCGACAAAATTTCCTCAAGCTCAGAAAATCTTCATGTAACAATGTTTACTGACATATAAGGTCAAAATACAAAAGATATCAATAATCCAAGCTGTACATGTCTATCTTAGTTGAGGTCTTAACTGGTCGGTCATTCAGAAAACTGTATCACCTCAACCCGACCGTCTAGAGAACTTAAACAGAACTGAATCGATTTAACTGCAATTGAAGCACATACACACTCCCCTAGTGGGTAAACACATGTACTGCATTTCTCAACATGGCTCTTACAGTGGACTTCAGGAGAACTCGCACACAGCACAGTCCCCTGTTCATCAATGATACTGAGGTGGAGAGGGTGAGCAGCACCAAGTTCCTGGGTGTGCATGTCACAGAGGACCTCTCCTGGACCACCAACTCAGCATCATTAGCCAGGAAGGCTAATCAGCGGCTCTACTTTCTCCGCAAACTAAGAAGAGCCGGTGCCCCAACCCCCATCATGAGCACCTTCTACAGCGGGGCCATCGAGAGCATCCTGACCAGCTGTCTCACCGTGTGGTATGGGGCCTGCACAGCATCCTGCCGCAGGTCCCTCCAGCGCATCGTGAGCGCAGCTGAGAAGATCGTCGGTACATCTCTCCCCTCCCTTCTGGACTTATTCAGCTCCCGCCTCACACGGAAAGCCCTCCGCCTGGCAGGAGATCCAACACACCCACTACACAGTTTCTTCAGCCTGCTGCCATCAGGGAGGAGACTGTGGAGTCTCAGGGCTAGAACCACCAGACTGAAGGACAGCTACATACACCAGGCTGTGAGACAGCTACATACACCAGACTGTGAGACAGCTACATACACCAGGCTGTGAGACAGCTACATACACCAGGCTGTGAGACAGCTACATACACCAGAATGTGAGACAACTACATACACCAGACTGTGAGACAGCTACATACACCAGACTGAAGGACAGCTACATACACCAGACTGTGAGACAGCTACATACACCAGGCTGTGAGACAGCTACATACACCAGGCTGTGAGACAGCTACATACACCAGGCTGTGAGACAGATACATACACCAGGCTGTGAGACAGCTACATACACCAGACTGTGAGACAGCTACATACACCAGGCTGTGAGACAGCTACATACACCAGACTGTGAGACAGCTACATACACCAGGCTGTGAGACAGCTACATACACCAGACTGTGAGACAGCTACATACACCAGGCTGTGAGACAGCTACATACACCAGGCTGTGAGGATGCTGAACTCTCTCCCAGCTCCACCCCCCCCCCCCCCCCCCCCCCCCCCCTCCTAACCCCAACACACACTCAAATAGCATCCGGATCAACACAGTACTAAAACCTAGTAACAGTACTTACAAGAACTGTTATGCACTAACACATCTCATACATGCACTACTGCTCACATTGCACTTTCTTACCCTCTTAATACTTCATGTCTCTTGTCACACATATGTTTACTCTGTACAGTTATTGTTGCACAGTTATTGTCTCACTCTCCTATTATTTATAATTTTATTTGTACTTCAGTGTACATTCGTGTTGTTTTTTGTGCTGAAACTTGGGAAGGAGAGTACGTAATTTCGATTCTTTGTATGTCCTGTACATTGGCAGAATTGACAATAAAAACTACTTGAACTTGAACTGTTACCTAGGTGCTTGTATGTGTGTGTGAGACAGACTGACCTGTTACCTAGGTGCCTGTATATGTGTGTGTGTGTGTGTGAGACAGACATGTTACCTAGGTGCCTGTATGTGTGTGTGAGAGACAGACAGACCTGTTACCTAGGTGCCTGTATGTGTGTGTGAGAGACAGACAGACTGTTTCCTCATTACCTGTGTGTGTGAGAGAGAAAGACATACAGTCCTCTTATACATGGAATTACTGCATTTGAATTTGAATTTTGAGCTCAAAGTTGCTTGTGGGAGTGGAACATGTAAATGCACATTTAGGATCAAATTGCCAATTTCCATATTATATTTAAATTTTTAATTTTGAGACTGATTTGCTAACATAAAAGAAAAAAAATCAAGTCATAGAACTAAATCACATGCTGAGAATAGCTTTATATATATATATATATATATATATATATATATATATATATATATATATATATATATATATATATATATATATATATATATATATATATGTGTGTGTGTGTGTGTGTGTGTGTGTGTGTAATGTTTTACCTAAGCACAATTTTTCAATCAATTCCAGTGTGTGTCCACTAGATGAAGACCAAGTACTACCATACTGATATTACAATAAAGTAACAAGACACTAATGAATTAAAGCACATATGTGGCTCTTGGTGATCAGTTGATTGCAGAATTGAAGTTGATTGAACATTTCAAGTTCAACCCTCAACTGTACTGGTCCACTCTTGTTACCAGGATGCATACAGTCTGAAGGAATTGAAGAAATCTGAAGATTTGCTCCCTGAGCAACAGTGTTTTGTGACTAAAACCATATAATATTGTCATAATCGTGTCTGTACATTTGTTTGCTGATGTCTTCCCCCTCATTTCTGCCCTTTAGCAGTTTGTGTCTGTGAGGCCTAATGAGGCTCTTCAACTGATTATAAATGGAGTCAGAGTTTCTCAAGAGCCTCCATGTCATGAAGGCTGATGGGCAGAAACCTTCAACACAGACACTTGTCCAGTTTTGTAAAGACTGACCTTTTGACCTTTTGCACTGTAACCTTTAAATAATTATTTTAAATAGTTAACATATAGTGCAGTTTTGACACATTGGAATGGCTGAAGTTATTCAGCTTCTAGAGCTGAATCAAATGGCCCCAATGACTTATGTGTAGCATAAATTAAAATATAATAATCATGTGAGTGTTAAAGATTTTAGATATCTGTGTTCTATCACCCTATAATGGTGAGTTTGGACCAGGTTTCGCATATTGCATGTGAACTTTGAATCTTTGAAAATCTTTGAATCAATCTTTGAAAGTGTTCAATTAGATGATCAGAATGCCTTCAGTATGCCTGAGAAATGTAAAGAAAGCACAAGTATTTAAGCTTCAAGTGTAACTGTGTTATTCATTATTTTTAATCCACCTAATGGATTGTTTTTCAGTCTTGAGAGGAACATCAACATTTGATGTGATTATAAATAACCAGATGGGTGTGACTGTAGCTGAGGTTTCACTTACAGCACATCAGCCAAGCAATATAAACACATCACAAAGATATTTCAGCTGTTGGCATGTCATGTCATGGGTTCCAGGACTGTCCACATGTAATATGAATTGAAGAGTCAAGTTGACCACGGCATCAATAGACCTGTTTGCTCTGTACACAAACTACAGGGGGTCCAGCAGGGGGTCTGTAATAGTCTTTAGGTGGGCTAACACCAAGAGTTCAAGGACCTTCATGACTACAGAGGTCAGGGCAACAGGTCTGTAGTCATTGAGTCTAGTCATGGTGGGTTTCTTGGGAACTGGGATAATGGTGGAGGTTTTGAAACAGGCTGGGACGCCTCCAGTGATCTGTGGAAAATGGTGGTGAAGACTGGGGCTAGTTGGTCACAGCAGTGTTTAAGGGTGGATGGAGAGACTGTCAGGCCCCGGGGCTTTCCTCACCTCTATCTGTTGAAGAGTCTGTGGACGTCCTGCAGGCTGATGGAGAGACACACAGGGGGTGTAGGTGAGAGAGACAGCGTGGGGGAGAAGGGGGTGTTGGGGGGAGAGCGTTTCTTGATTGTCTTTTGTGAGTTCAAATCTGCAGTAGAACTCATTCAGGTGGTTGGTGAGCTGTGGGTCATTCAGGAGGAGGGGGGTCTCCTCTCCTTGTAGTCAGTGAGAAGCTCAAGACTGTTCCAGGATGAAGATGACTTGTTAGCAGTGACGTGGCTGTTCAGCTGCTCTGAATACTTTCTCTTAGCAGCTGTGTTACGCCCCGGTCTAGGGTGTGAGGTGTAACAGCAATGATAAGAAACAACGGAGAAATAGGGGAATGTAAAGGGAAGTGTATTTTTATACAGGCAGTCACAATTTATATATATATAGTGGAGGTATAGTATAACCATTCAACACAAAAAACAAAACTGCAAACAAAAGAGCGTCAAGTTCGCTACTCACCCAAACTGCATTTGTGAATATATATATACAGTACAATAATTACAATAAACATGTTATATACAACTATGCATTAACCAAGCAACCAATCCAAAATGGGGCAAACCAGAATCCTTATCCAAAACTACAACAAATTGGTACACACTAAATCAATCGAATTTACAAAACACCCACAAAATCACACCAACACACAATCGCTCGCTCTCGCTCTCGCTCTCTCTCTCTCTCTCTCTCTCTCTCTCTCTCTCTCTCTCTCTCTAATGTCCTGCGTCTCCCTCCTTGTCCTGCCGGGTCTGTGCGGTTTTTATCCCATGTTGGGGTACACGTCACATCCAGTCCACCAATCGATGAGGAATCCAGAGGCAAGGCGTGGTGAAGTTGTTAGGGACGAGAATGGGTGGCAGAATCCTGAAGGTGACAGCAGAGCCGACGGAAACAGAAACAACAACAATAACAACAACAACAACAACAACACCACGCAGGGGCGTAACAAGCTGTAACACGTCTCTCCAGTCTGTACTTGGCCTTTTTGTAGGCGGTTCTGTCTCCGCTCCTGAACGCTGCTTCCTGTTCCCTCCGAAGCTGTTTGAGTTCTGCAGTAAACCAGGGTTTGCTGTTGCTGTATTTAACCTGTGATGTAGTTGAGACACAGCTGTCTTCAGAGAAACGTACGTATGACAACACAGCGTCTGTATTTGTCCAGTCCGTCTGTGGCCTCTTCAAACAGCCCAGCTTGTGGACGTGAAGCAGCCCTGCAGCCTCTCAATGTCTCCACTAGTCCACCTCTTCACTGCTGGAACCACCGGCTTGCTGTGTTGAGTTTCTGCTGGTATGTAGGAATGAGGTGAACGAGGCTATGATCTGAAAACCCGAGAGCTGCATGTGTGACAGCGCGATCGGCTCTTAATGCTAATGTAGCACTTATCTAGTGTGTTGCCCTCTCCTGTAGCTCACACCATGTGTTGTCTGTATTTGGGCATCTCCTTCGTGAGGTTCACACTGTTAAAGTCCCCCAGGATGATGATGAGTCTGGGTGTCTCTCTCTAGATCCCTTATTTGTTCAGCCAGCTGTCTCTGTGTGTCACCCGTGCACGAGCTCGGTGCAACGTACACACCAGCCAGAATGAAGGAGCTGAACTCTCTGGGAGAGTAAAACAGCCTCTAGTTAATGAACAGAGACTCCAGATGAGGAGAGCGTGATGTTAACAGTACGGTATTGTCACTACACCAGCGCTCCATGATATAGAAGCAGATTCCTCCTCCCCTGCTCTTCCCACTCTGCACCGCGTCTCTGTCCACTCTCAGCAGCTGGAAGACCGGGACGTGCAGCACGCTGTGTGGGGTTGGCTCAGACAGCCAGGTCTCCATGAAGAACAGGGCAGATACAGTGGAGAAGATCCTGTTGGTTTGGTTGAGCAGACATAATTCCTCCTAATTCCCAGACCTAATTTTGTTGCCAAGAGATTGTAGGTTGGAGAGGAACAATGACGGTGAAGGTGTGTGAATCCGCTCCGCCTCAGACGGACTCAGCGTCTCACACCCCAGCGTCTCACAGGAGATCACACCCCTAAAAGTTGCTTAAATAGTGTTTCACTAGTCTGAACCAAAGGAGCGGAACCAAAGCCAGAACATCGGTACTGGTACTTAGAACTACTTTGTTTTATGCCGTTTTCGTCAAATTTGCTCTCATTCATCTAGTCTTTTGAAGCTATTTTATTTTAATTTCACTTTGCTCGGCCGGCAGATATTGATTTTAAATCACATTCAGTGTAGCCAACGTCAAGATAAGCACCTGTGAGCCACCGCTGTGGCCTCCAGTGAAGACTTAACTAACCAAGGAAGTTGGGAGCAGATGAACTAGGCCGGCTCACTGAACATCTTAGAGCTGAACTTGAGAAAGGTGCCCGGGTCGTGTAAGCACCAACTTCATGGCCAAGATCCGCAATACAAGACATCGCGTCAAGTCCAGTCCGCCTTCAGAAATGTCGACAGTTGAGCCGGCGGACGGGTTCCCCTTTCACACACAAAGTAAACCGCTATCACATGTTGCTTTGGGTGCCTTTAATTGTCTATTTCTGTACAGTTCTCTCTCTCCATAACGTTTGGTATGGCGACCGCTCTTCATTTGGGGCTCCTCTGTTGGGGTTCTGCTCTCTTTCTGATTTCCTCCTGAAGCCTCATTTTCCCCTTGGTCCTACTTTGTTTAGGGAAGGTTTACTTTACCTACATAGTCCATTCATAGTTATATAATAATCAACTGTTTTATGGCTTTCCTTTTGATTTATACTTGCTTACCTATTAGAATTAGCTACTCTTCTGAGCCAAATCATCCCATATGTAACGCTTATAATTGTGATATTAATCATTCAATAAATTTGAACATTTATTCATTAATTTGGTCATGGTAGTAGCATATTTTGATCCGTGGTATTAGGTTACTGCACAGATTCAGTGTTCACCCTTCGGTAATAAGACACCTTTCAACAATATTCCACCTGTCCCCATTATCAAAACCTTGGTTCCTGAACAATCAGGTGTTGTTTCATAATTCATAAATAATCAATATATTCGCTACATGTATGTAGTTTTGTTCGTGAACACCAGTTTGTTCGTGGTGTTCTGAGTGTATGTGTGGAAGTGTTTGTTGATGTATTTTTGGATTCTGTGTCGGTTATGATCTACGCTTCTCCATTGACTACGATTACGGTTTCCCCCCTCAATATAAGTCTGGTCGCCTATTGTATATAGCACACTGTACATAGCCTGTATATTCACTTCTTGGGTTTTCTCATTGGTTGGGACGTAGGGAGTTGAGGCTATTTTTGTTCCGTTTTGTCCTCTGTTTAAGGTTAGGGAGTTAGGGTAGGTTTTTGTATATTTTCTTTATTCTTTCTGTCAAATAGGAAGTTAGCCATTCTGTTGTGTTTCCAAGTTGTTATTTTTTTTTCTTTAGCCATATCAACTCCTGAAGCCTATTGTCCCGCCACAAATAAAATGTTTTCCTTCATCATAAATATTTCTCTGTCTTTACCTGTTACGATCCGGTAGCCTAGGCCGGGTCGTAACAGTGAGAGAGAGAGAGACAGACGGACAGACCTGTTGTCTAGGTGCCTGTGTATGAGACAAAGAAAGACAGCTGTTATCTAGGTGAGTGTGTGTGTGTGTGTGTGTGTGTGTGTGAGAGAGAGAGAGAGAGAGAGAGAGAGAGAGACCTGTTATCTATATGCTTGTGTATGTGAGAGAGATAAACAGACCCATTATCTAGGTGGCTGTGTGTGTCTGAGTAAGAGACAGACAGACATGTTATCAAGGTGTGTGCATGTGTGTGTGTATGTGTGTGTGTGTGTGTGTGCGTGTGAGAGAGAGAGAGAGAGAGAGAGAGAGAGAGAGAGAGAGAGAGAGAGAGAGAGATAGAGAGACAGACAGATCTACACTAGAACACTAGAAGCTCCAAAGTGCCGGTCATTTAACCGCTGTAACGTCTTACTACAAGCACCGCGTCGGTTCGACCTACTTATATCTAGAGGCGCAGAGCACCAGTCACTTGACCGCAGCAGCACAAAAAAAAATATCTTTGCACTGGATCCAATTTCAGAACCCTCCTTTCATGACTTTCATGACGGTGTGGCCGGTTCATGAAAAATTCTTATGATAACAAAAATAAACACCGGTTTTCGGTGTGAACCGGTATACCGCCCAGCACTACTATAAAATAATTTGTTTTACCAGGGAAGTCATTGAGAAACTTCTGTAAATTGAGATGTCGCTATAAATATTGTAAAATATTTCTGACTGCTTATTTGTTCTCAGTATTATTTCATTTACAGAGAGAAGTCTGAAGGACACCAGGGTTGACAGAGCTGTGAGTGTTGGTAAAAAGATTGTGAGTGCCTTTCCTCACAGCTGGAAGAAGCAGCGATCACTTCAAGATGAACAGAGAGACATGGGCCACCTCAACACAAACTAGTAACAGAAACTCCCACAAGATGGAGATGTAATCACAAGATGATCCAGCAGCTGCTGGAACAAGAAAAAGCATCACTCAGGTCTTGGCTGCTGACAGGTCAACAAGGCACCTGGGCCCGTATTTATCAAACTTCTTAGAGTGGAATTTTGGACTTAAGTGCTGAAAAATTCTTAGATTTGCTCCTACTCACAGAGTTAAGTGTAAGTGCCAGTTATCAAAACTCTCAAGTATAAGAATCACTCTTACTCTCCCGAAAAGTTAAGACTGATCCAGAGGACTCATAAGTCGTTAAGAGTTGCCACTAGGGGGCTGAGATGGCACTGAGAAGACAGAGACGCGTGCGAACCTTCATTTTAGGTACACATTTCAATTTTATAGATATATAAATATGCACACAAATATGCACAATGCACAAATATGCACAATAATTAGGCATTAAGATAAGCATGGGTAAAAAATTTTTTTCTTTTTTTCGTGCAAGAGTGTAATATTCATGCTGCGATTTTAATACTTTAATTTTAAGCTTTGACTTCTGCCTTGTCAGTTATTGTATGTCATTTGGGAGTGAGTCCTCTGCCAGACTTCCTTCAGACGCCCACTTTTCCTCCGGCCATTCATGACTGGTGGTGTTTGGAAGCGCTGTCAGAGAGGGAGGGGCAGATGGAGAATCTGCGCTCAAGCCAGCAGGGTCGGGAGCATGAGCAACTTCTTTATTACTGACAGATGCAATAATTTTGAAGTGACAATTAGCATCACAGTGTTTGTGTGCAAATCTAAATAAATGATAAAAAAACTTTGTCTTTGAGATATGTTTTAGAATTTCATTAATGCAGGATCCTAACCCCCCTCCACTCCACAGATCACCGCACAGCACCGCGTCTCCCCCCTTGATACGCTGCACCACCTCACAAAATGCGCTAAGAGGCTGGCCCGGTGGTCCTCTGCCTGAATGTGATTCGGTTAGAATGTATGCAGTATCCAAAATAAATCTGAGAAAATATATGCATAACAAAAGAAAGAAGGGAAAATTATACATACCAGTGCATGTCACATACTTAAAGGTAGATATGAAATATTTTTTAATGGATTATTTATTAACTATGTAAATACGCTGTGTAATTTCACAAAAATTATGACTGCAACATTATTAAGTTAAATGTGAAGGTATTTCAACATTTTATGAATTTTATCTTGACATTTCTCAGGAAATATTATTGAACATGAGATCCGATCCAGTGATTGGTTCTTGCAGGGGGTTTTGAAACAACGTCATCCAGGATCAGCTTTGAGGCACAGCCAGGTGTCGTAAATCAGCTCTGAGACTGACGCTTAAGAATTACTCCTACACTTCGCTTAAAGTGAGACTGAGAGGCTTGATAACTAACTTTTAGTCTCAGCTTTTAACTAAGAATTATTTTAGACATAAGTCAATTCTTAGCAGCATTCTTAGGAGTAATTCTAAGAAGTTTGATAAATACGGGCCCTGGTCCTTATGTGGCAAGATATGGAGGTACTTGACTCTGTGAACAAGGCCCTTGGTCCTCTTCTAGAGTTTACAAATGCACTGTCTGCTGAGGACTATGTTACTGTCTCTTGTTTGAAGCCAGTGCTTCAGTTGTTTACCAGTGACATTCTACAAGTGGAAGAGAACCACACAGACCTGACGAAGACCATTAAAAAGTTCTGTAACCCTTAAATGGTGAGCACAATAAAAGTCAGAAGCAGTTAGGTAAGGTAATAGAGTAAAATGTGTCAGGGCAGGCCCCGGCGCTGCCCCGCCCATGTCCACCAGAGGGCGCTCGCGGTCCCCTGTCAGGGCAGGCCCCTCCTCTATGCATGCCATGAATACCAGAAGGCGTTCGCATTCCACAACTCTCAATCAGCGAAGATGAGCCGCAGCCGGATTTCACCCTTCTTAAGGAGGCCGACTGCGACTCATCTTTGCTGAGTTGTTTGGTCTTTCAAGCGGTCAGCCGGTATCGTGGTTTCCATTGCGTTACTTTCTTTGCCTTCTCTACAGTGTTTTTTCTCTCCGCTATCCCCTGTCGTTTCGAGTGTTCACTAGTGATGGGCAAATGAAGCCTCTTGAAGCAATGAAGCTTTCCAACCCTTTGCTTTGCAAAAAGGTTCATTACTCGAGGCTTCATTCATCACTCACTAGTGACATCTGCTGGTGAAACTGTAACAGCCTCGTCATTCAGTTGGATCATACTTTCAAAAATTTGTAAATGCAATATTGTCACAAAGTTTCTATCAAACTCATGTTTAGTAACAGGAGAATCAATTAAATCATACTTAATTGTCATGTTTTAATTATTAAAATGATTTGTAGCCAATCTAATCCTTGACCATTAGTGGTTGTGTTGGGTTTTCTTGTATGTCATGAACGTATTTGACAATGAAGATATGTTGTACTTTACTATATTGGGAATTGAGTGGTTGTTGAGGCAGACTGAATATTTTGAGTTAGAAACTGATTAAAAAAAAACAAAATGTGTTTTAAATAATTGCTTCTTGGGGGTTCTAGATCTGGTTTGGTAGTCATGGCCTGGTGGTTAGGGAAGGGAAGTGGTTATGGAACTGGTCTTGTAACCGGAGGGTTGTGGGTTCGATTCCCAGACCTGAGGCCATGACTGAGGCGCCCCTTAACCCTCAATTGTTCACTTATATAAAAATGAGATAAAATGTAAGTCGCTCTGGATAAGGGCGTCTGCCAAATGTAAAATGTTTTTAACATTACAAATAAGGTTTGCCTCTTCCAATGGTTTTTAGTCTGTTTTTGATGTGTGAATCTGATGTACATCCTGATCAAACAAAAAGAATTTAGAACGTTCCAGATTTTAAATTTAACCACCTTCTACAACACGAAGCAACAGGGTTCATAGCGCTTTTATTTTGAAAAACGATACGCAAAATGAAGCAATGACGTGGCCGATGTAATGCGAGGCCTCGTTTGTTGCTGATCACGTGATTTTGCTCAATCTAACACAAGCTCCGAAGCGGGGCTTCATCGGACATGCCCCTTTTTACTCGGTACACGCTTCGAAGCGTAGCTTCAGATGTCCCATCACTAGTGTTCACTCCTGCGCCCCTTTGGGCCATTCTCAAGTTTTCCTCCCGCTATATTTCTTCCTATTCCAGTTTTTGGTTTGATTAGGAAGGGTTTTTGTTTTTCGCCGCTTTTGGCTGATTCAGTCCTTCCCTGACGGTTTTCGTTTCCTTCTCTCTCTCCCGTTTTGTCGCGTTGACTTCGTTCCGCGTTTTTGGGTTGTCTTTTGATTTCAGTTTTTCTTATTCACGTTGATCTCATTCCGCATTCCTTAGTTGTGGGTTATTTACTTTTCTATTTTCGTGCTGTTGTACTTTTCGCTTCTGCTCAGTTCTGCATTTTGTTTTTCTCTAGTGAATTATTTTATTTTTATACTCACCTCGCGTCGAGTTCTCTCCGCGTTTTCCTTATTTTCTTCTCGGGTTTTTCCCTTTTTGAGTATACTTATTCAAGGGTGTTTTCTTTCTCGCTTTTCCCGCATTCCTTGTGGCGGAGGTTTCATTTTATTGTTTTTTGTTTGTGGTCTGGCATTTGGGCTCCTATAACAAAACCCCAGCGGTTTGTCCGTGTTCGCACACCCCGCATGACAAAATGAATATGGATCAATCCAGAGTTCTCATTTACATACACTCAAGAGCGCCTGCAAACGAGAGGGGAATTAGCTCTCATCTCTTGTACTTTAGTTCATAAGCACACAAGGTGTTCATGAGGTGATTAAAGCATATGATTGGATGAACATGACATAAATCACACATGATTTGACAAATGTATATTGGCCTCTCCACTCATGACCCCATCCTCACACTCTGTACTTGGCCCAGAAGAGATTGAGGTTATGAAAGCCAGAGCAGTTCAGGAGATGGAATCTTATCTGTCAGAGCAGAGTGGCACCTCTGACTTTGAAACACCTCAGCAAGCTTCAGCATCAGCAGAAGACACAGGAAGTGATGCAAAGAGACTAAAGAAGACTCTTGGAAGCTTTTTCAAGAGGGCAGTCCCTGACAAGGGAGTACACACAATGTTAGCAGAGCTAAACAGCTACTTACAGTGTTTTCCAGCAGACAGTGAAAGCGATCCTCTTGCATGGTGGACGCTGCATGAAATTAACTTTCCTCAGGTTAGTCGTTTAGCAAGAAAATACCAGCTACCAGTGCAGCCTCTGAAAGGCTTTTTAGCACAGGAGGCAATATTGTAACATGCCAGCGGTCAGCACTGAAGGCTGCTACAGTGAACATGCTGGTCTTTTTAACAAAGAACTGAATTATTTCAGAAATTAGGGTTCCCATTTGCATTTGTTTGTGGAAGAACGCTGGAGTGACCAGGTAATTCTTCATCTTCCACCTTTCTCTGATCCTTGGTCTTCAGTGGTGTCTGTATCAGTTGCTGGGACACAATGTCCTGCTCTTCTTTTATCTGTTGTTCTGTCTTGGTCAGTGTGTCCACTGTAAAGAAGACATGAGGATATAACGAGGATCCAGCAGTGTCACTAGCACCAAACATTTTCTCTCCTCCATCCCTGCAAACCTTTTCTGCAGCAGGTTTCCCTGAGTGTTTCCATCCTCCTCGTGTTATGACCCTCTGCCTGAAGCTCCATCTTCAGCACAGCAATGCTTGGGATGATACTGGAGATGGAGCCTCTGAACTGTTGATCTCAAGAGGAACTTCCTCAACAGGTTCCAGCATGTCAATCAAACTGGAAATTATGTCCCATTGATCAGCAGTTGGCGTAGCAAATGTTCCCTAATCTCCAGCGTAATGTTCAGTGTTTCTGCTCCAGCATCTCTGCATCATGTGGTGTGTGGAGCTCCAGCGAGTGGGTTCAGACTGAATGATGCTGTGCTGGAGGAGGCCAAGTTCTTTTACAACTGTTTTCAGATTCTGCTTTGCAAGCACAAAGTGGCTGAAATGTTTATCAATGTTCTTTAGCTTGGCATTAATGTCCAAATGATGTTAAAATTCAAATAAAATGTCTGTGTGGTAGTTTTAGAAGTGAGCAAAAAACTGAAAAGTGCACTGAAAACAGAGAATAGAGCAAAAAACAAACGTGTGGTGAAAACAGTGAAGCAAACACACTTAACTGTGTGATTCTTGTTTCTCTGCTCTCACTGTCACTGGTTTTGCTCGGTTGTTTTGCTCAGTGTGTCTTACTTGCTCAATTGAACCTCATCTTTGCTTTCTTGTATTAAAGACAGTAATCTCACTCCATAGGACTGGAGTAAATTTCAGTCTTTCTCTTTAATGGACAGAATTAAGCAAATGTACATCACACCAAAATATAAAACACTTTACATAAGTTGCAATTTAACCTGCAAGATCACATACAAAATCCTATACTTTGCCCAGTTATGATACTGTATATCAGGGATGTCAAAGTCAAATACACCAAGGGCCAAAAAACCAAATTTGCTGCAAGCCAAGGGCCGGACTGGTTCAATGTTTATTAAAACATATTGAAATGATTGCACATAGCCTATTGAGCCAAGACCTAACACAGTGTAGCCTATATTATTTAATGCTTAAATGAATAACGCAATATTTTCTTATGGATCTGTCAGTAATTTCAAGTGAAAACATTTTTCATCAGGCAAACAGATAAAAACAAACTTCCTTCAAAGAAAAATCACATGTCCTGTACATTAAATGAATAAAGCAATATTTTGTTATGGCTCTGTCAGTAACTTCTTGTCTTTGTCTGTGTGTTTCTGAGACGTTTGATAGTGCCTTCTTAGATTATATTTTTTCATTACAGCCAAACTTTCTCCACACAGAAGACACACAGGTTTACCTTTTACCTTCGTGAACACTTTTACCTTCGGGAACACACGACTGCTGATGAAACTAGGTTTATACTTTCATGAGTGACCATAGCGCGCGACTCCGCACACCTCGCGCGAACCTGCACGAACGGCGGACGCGTTCATACTTTCCGTGTCACATTCTTTGCAGTGTTGTCCGAAACGATATGTGGTAGTATAAAGAAACACTCCTCAAAAACAGGGGAAAGAACATTTACCTGACGAATTTTAATGTTGCTTTGTGTTTCAGGTTTGAAAAGTGCAGGAATTTAGGCTAAAGTACTTGAAAATGCTTGAAATTGTAATTACATCATTTCACAACAAATAACTATCTCACTGAACAGTTCTCTTGTATTACGTTAACAAATACGAGCCTCTTGTGCCCAATCTTAACATGAAGACGTTAAGATTGGGCGTTTTGAAAATAAACAACCATTAAATAATGTGATAAAAAGTGAATTATTTCGAATCATTTCAAGTATATGTATAAATATTTAACTTAATTAAGTTTAATGTGCTGGGAAATATTGAAATGGACCTTTAAAGTGACGTACAAGTGCTTGAATTCCACCTTATAAAGGTGTATGAACCCTGCAAACATGACTTTGCTCATGGCATTGAGGCGTGGTGCGCGCGAAGTTACAAAATGCGAGAGGTGCACGACCTTGCAAATCGACAGCGGGTGAGGCCCTTGCACACGGGCTTAGCCACTGCGATTACATCATTTTCGCCGCACGGACCCTCGCGCTGCTTGCAACGCGTCAAGTCCAGGCAATGAAGCCGCTTGTGCGCACTGCAGTGACTTTGCAGGCTACCGTTGCATTGTGGGGAATGTAGTGTTTGTGCGTGCAAAACACCAGCGGGCGGCTGTGGCCTGCAGGCCGGTTCTAATAGTAATTAAATATCATCCAGGGGGCCATAGATAATCAATATACTTTGACATATTAAAGACACATCTTTAATCTCAGTCTGAGATTAGGGAGAGTTCCACAGCTGTGGAAAACATCTTGCGTGGTACCAGTGTCAAAGACCCCACACCCGAAAGACTTTAATAGTTATAGGCCCGTGGCACTGACCTCACACCTGATGAAGACCCTGGAGAGACTGCTTCTTGTCCACCTCCGCCCCCTGTTGAGTCCAGCTATGGACCCACTTCAGTTTGCCTACCAACCTGGCATTGGAGTGGAGGATGCCATCATCCACCTTCTACACAAATCTCTCTCTCACCTGGAGAATGCTGGGAGCATCGTGAGAATCATGTTTTTTGATTTCTCTAGTGCTTTCAACACAATCCAACCCACACTACTGAAGGACAAGCTGGAGTGCGCTGGTTTGGACCATCACCTCGCCACCTGGATCTTGGACTACCTCACAAACCGACCTCAGGACTTTGTGGATTGGTGCCAGAGGAACTGCCTGCAGATTAACACCATTAAAACTAAAGAACTGGTAGTGGACTTCCGCAGGGTCAAACACTCTTCCCCTGTACCAGTGAACATCCAGGGAATGGACATTGAGATGGTGAGGTCCTACAAGTACCTGGGTGTTCATCTCAACAACAAGCTGGACTGGACTGACAACACAGCTGCATTCTACCAGGGTCAGAGCAGACTACATCTCCTGAGGAGACTCAGGTCCTTTGGAGTGGAGTGACGCTCCTGAGGACCTTCTTCAATGCTGTGGTGGCATCAGCCATCTTTTATGGAGTGGTCTGCTGGGGCAGCAGCATCTCCACTGCTGACAGGAAGAGACTGAACAAAATCATCAAGAAGTCCAGCTCTGTCCTGGGGGGCCATCTTGACCCGGTGGAGGTGGTGGGAGACAGGAGGACCAGGACCAAATTCAAGCACATGTTGAAGAACCTGTCCCACCCCATGCACCACTCCCTGTCAGCACTGAGCAGCTCCTTCAGTGCCCGGCTGCTGCACCCGCGGTGCGTGAAGGAGAGATACCGCAGGTCCTTCCACATGCCGTCAGACTGTACAACAGCCACTGCTCTCAATAGCTCACCTGTACTGTACAAAAAAATGCTCACTGTACTTTACTGCTCTTACTGTTCTACCATGTGCAATATCGGAATCTACCATGTGCAATATTTAATCTACCATGTGCAATAACAATAACTGTTTAAAACTACATACATTGCATATATATTTATACTCTTTATTTATTTCTCTGTATTTCCTGACACTATTCTCTGCTGCTGTAACAATGCAAATTTCCCCGCTGAGGGATTAATAAAGCATTATCTTATCTTATATCAATATGTGGTTGTCTGCTACGATCTACTGGACACATACCGGAACTGCAGGGAAATTTCTGCATAAATGGAAAATACTGGATAAAACAGTAAAATGTAGAAGCAGGTTCTACACTGCACGGTTAACTACTCTGCATGTAATCACAGGACTTCATTTACCCCTAAACCTAGAAATGCAGAGAAGACAGTAACTGTTGAGGCAAGAAAAAGAGGAGGGAGAGAGAGAGAGAGAGTGTGACAGGTGTGTGTGTGAGAGACAGTCCTGTTATGTAAGGGTGTGTGTGTGTGTGTGTTTGTGTGTGTGTGAGAGAGAGAGAGAGGTTTTGTTCTACAGTTGTGTGTGTAGAGGAGTGTATGTTTCCATGGAGACTAAGGTGTTGCTCCAGTACACAGGAGGTTATTCTAGCTCACACACACACTGAGGAGTCAGAATAAACCCCAAACCCTGCATAGAGGGGCTCAGTGAATGTGGAGTGGAATGTGTGTAAGTGTGTGAGTGTGTGTGTGTGAGAGGAGACGCTGTAGAAGGACAGAGTGCCGGCCGGCCAGTCCAGATACACTCCTACTCTGTTGGAGCTGGAGGGGGGGGCAGGGATGTCAGTGCAGTTCTTATTGTGCCAGACAGAGTAACTGTTATTAGAGCAGAACAGCATCCAGGACTTTATATTGTATCCAAACTCGCAGTCATCACTGTCTCCTTTCCTGCTGATTCCTTTATATGTCACTGCTATATCAGCATCTCCACTCCACTCAGCCTCCCAGTAACAGCGTCCAGTCAGACTCTCTCTACACATCACCTGAGTCCAGTCATCAAATCTCTCTGGATGATCAGGATACGTCTGCTGCTCCCACACACACATCACCTTTCTGTTCCCCTCTGACAGAGAGAGATGTGTGTGTGCTGTGTTTGGGTCCAGTGTGAGTTCACACACATCTGCACACAAGAAGAGACATTAGAGGAGACCACACAAACACTGTGTGTGTGTATGTGTGTGTGTTTATGTATCTGTGTGTGTGTGTGTGTGTGTGTGTGTGTGTATTAACTACATAACTGCTGCTTACATTTTCTTAGTCCTGGTTTGAGTCTGATCTTCCCTGCATGATCCACCCTAAAGAACACACACACACACACACACACACACACACACACACACACACACACACACACACACACACACACACACAGAGTTATTTTTTTATTCTGAAGGCTCTGTCCTGAGAGAAATATAGAAATAGAGGAAGAAAACTTTATTACTCACACACACATGCACCTAGATAACTGGACTGTCTGTCCCTCACACACACATGCGTCTTGATAACTGGACTCTCTGTCCCTCACACACACATGCGTCTTGATAACCGGACTCTCTGTCCCTCACACACACACACACTCACACACACACACACACACACACGCACACACACACCTACCTCTATAGGGTCTAGACTTCACAGATTACATTCACTGCCTTGTGTGTGGAGTCAAAATCTTTAAAGAATATTCCAGGATCAATAATTAACTATACTGATTGGCTACTGATAAAAGCAGGTGTGTCCGGGGCGCAGCTCTCTGTCCCACAGCAAACTTTAAGGCAACCAATTAAAGAGCTTCTCCAGATCACATGCTTGCCAAAAGTTTAAGGACCTACATAGACACCCATTAGTCCCGCGCCCCACACACAGGAAGTATACGGTACACATGTAATGTCACAGAAATTCAGCGGATAGAATTATTGATCTTTATTTAATGAATGATAATTGCCAGTATTACTAGTTTCATAATACTTTTGCAATATATAATTTACATAAGTTCCTATGTCTAAGTAGCATTTTTTCTCTGGATAATTCGATGAGGGCGCCACCCCAGCGCCCCCTACTGACAAGCTGCCACTGGTGTCATGTATGATACTGTATGTATTTTAGGAATAAGGCCATGTGTGTGTCATGTGTGCTGTTTCTATGTATGACACTGTTCTTCTCACATTTGGAGTGTGTGTTCACACACATGGTGTTTAAGAGGATTCCTACATACCTGAGTATGTCCAGTCTGCATTGGGGATCCTCCAGTCTATCAGAGAGCAGCTTCACTCCTGAGTCTCCTGGGTGGTTGTAAGTCAGATCCAGTTCTTTCAGGTGTGAGGGGTTTGAAATCAGAGCTGAAGCCAGAGAAGAACAGCCTTCCTCTGTGACCAAACAACCAGACAATCTGCAGAACGGAGGGAAAAAGAGGGAGAAAGACAGTGCCCTCACTGCATTTGCCAGACCCTCCAGAAAGTCGCGATGTTGCGATTTGCAACTTCAATGCAACTTCAAGCAAACCCCGCGAATTCAGGGCGGTTTTGCAACTTCAGCCAATCACCGCAACTTTCCCGCAAATTTGACCAATCACTGATGTCGTCTTGATGTGACGTAGACAAACTCCCGCATTACTTCCGTATATACGTTCAAGAGGAGCAGACTGAAAGCAGCATGAGTGGCGAAAATAACGGCAAAAAGGTCGGGAAAAGCAGTATCCCAGTACACTACATGAAAGCGGAGATAAACTGGGTTTTTTTTGTTTTCAGTGTTTTATTGTTTCATAACGATGGGTTCATACATGTATTTCCAACAAGTTTAACATTTCTAGCACCAGCCCATCCACTCCAAGTGATTTTTCATAGTCTTTTAAGAGACGGAAAGTCCATTTCTGCCACCGAGCTGTTGCACTTCGAGGGATCATTTCAAGAAAGTGAGGGGGATCATTGTGCATTCTCTGTCCCAACACCTGTGTTTCAGGGGGCGGGGCATACAAAAACTTGAGAGGGATCATTCCTGCCCAAACTATTTCATACCACATAGAGCACATATGTCAAAGTCAAGGCCCGCGGGTCGGATCTGGAATTGATTATTTATGGCCCCCTGGATGATATTTAATTACTATTAGAACCGGCCCGCAGGCCACAGCCGCCCGATGGTGTTTTGCACACACAAACACTACATTCCCCACAATGCAACGGTAGCCCGCGAAGTCACTGCAGCGCACACAAGTGGCGAGGGTCTGAGATAAAGTTTATACGTTTAAACTTTAAAGTTAGATAAAGTTTAAAGTCAGAGATAAAGTTTATTTATCTTTGATCCATATAGTTCGCTCTGGCGCCAACCACTGGCGATCGATCTCGATATAATACTTAATTCGTGTCCATTTTACAGGCCGCCAGGTAACAACTTGCGTTCGCTAACCCCACCCCCCATCAACAACTTACGTTCGCTAACCCCACCCCCTGTCAACAACTTACGTTCGCTAACCCCGCCCCCCGTCAACAACTTACGTTTGATAACCCCGCCCCCCGTCAACAACTGACGTTCGCCACCCCCTCGAGGTTCAAATCTCACTCCAAGCGATCTTGAACAGTGTTGCCAACTTAGCGACTTTGTCGCTATATTTAGCGACTTTTCAGACCCTCTAGCGACTTTTTGTAGTAAAAAGCGACTAGCGACAAATCTAGCGACTTTTTGTGGTGTTATTGGAGACTTTTGGAGACTCTGAACACACACGCTCTTCAGTTGCTGTCCTCTGGGGCGGGTGCTGCCGTGAGCCCCGCCCACAACACTCAGTGCAGTCTTACACTCAGAGCAGACCCTCACCGCTCCACGTCCACACTGCACATGAACTGCGCATGCCCAAAGCTGCCGCTGACGGGGAATGTAAATATAAATGTTTTAGTCTTCAGTGAGACACGAACAGAAATCACCATTTAACTCACACAGTCTCAGTCATTCTTCACCTCATTCACCACGTAGCCGGTCACTCGACTCGTCCACAGTGCATATCTGTGAAAGCTAAACATCTAGCTTAAACATTTAGCTAACTCTCCACAGTGTGTGCGTCTCTGTGAAAGTTTAACATCTAGCTAACTTGCTCATCATGTCTCACTCTAAACTCTATTCTCAAAAATACAGGAAAGAGTGGGAATCAAGTCCTGAATTTAAAGGCTGGTTGAAGCCGTGTATTGGAGATGATGCACGGGAATACTGCCTGTATTATAAGGTTGATTTATATGCCAACTAGTTCCTGCTAACTGCTACTCATATACTAACATTTAACAACACAGCAAAAAAACTATTTATGTTTATGTTTAAATTAATAAAAAATTCTACAAAGCATTAAAGTCATGTAGTTCTTTTGAGATGTGCCTATTTCAAAGGCAACAGATGTTGTTCATTTGTAATTCTAACATATTTAGGGTGTTTTTTTAAACTAATTTTCTTCTCTCCCAACGTTATTCATTTACAGCTTCAAAAACATGTATCATGCAAATTAGGTGATGACGTCATTTAGCGACTTCTAGCGACTTTTAGGACAACCAATAGCGACTTTCCTTACTGAGGAGTTGGCAACAGTGATCTTGAAAAGTAGGCAACCCTGAATAAATAGGTAAATAGATAATTAAAATGGACTACTAAATAGAGGAAACCATACAACATTGCAATGTACTCACAAAAAAGCAAAAACACACCGCAACTTCCATCGCAATTTTTTTGAAAAACACCCGCAACATCAAACATTTTAGCCCGCAACAATCACAAAAAAGGCCCGCGAAATCCTGGTGGGACTGATTTGCAGAGCAGCCAGTGGTATTAAATCGCGAGTCTTTCAGTTGTTGTGGATTTCACACTACATGACTGATCGGCGACGCGGGCTCACGAAGACTCTCAGTCGCCGACTGTGCTAGATATTAAACATGCTAGATATTAAAAATGCTAGATATTAAACATGCTAGATATCTGCCGGTCATCTGCGATGAGTCGGCGACCAGTCAGCGACGGCTCGGCGAGCGTCTTTCAGCAGTTCACACTACACGACTGAGCGAGCGACGAGTGATCACCGATTTGCCTCCGACCACAGTTTCTGTCGGCGATCTACAAAAAACAGTCGGCGACTGAAAAACCAGCCTAAAATCGTGTAGTGTGAACCGGGCATAAGGCACCGAATTCTGAATACGCGAACGTGAAACCAACTTTACCACAGTGGTGTTCCCTTATGTATTCTGGTCCGGTGTTATTTGTCATTGTGTTTTGTAGTGCTCGTTTAGTTTAGTCTCTGCCGTGTTTTCTGTGCCTTGTATTATTTCAGCATTCATACTTATATAAACATGTTTTCCTTTCCTTTCATAATCGCTGTGGTCCTTTATATTCCTTCGTGAGTGTTTCTGTGAAGTGTGTTCTCGGTATGCCTTGTAAGTCGCGCACTCTCCGTATGCGCGCGGTTCACTTAGAGGAGACTAGCTCCGTTAAAGTAGGTGTCAGCTCTTTATCGCGATTGTGTCCAACCCTGACTCCCACAACGTTACACAGATATTGGTATATTATTTATTTCAGTAATTCCATACAAAAGGTGAAACTTGTATATTATACGCATTCATTGCATGCTGACTGATATATTTCAGAAAATTTGAATATTGTGAAAAGGTTCAATATTGAAGACAATATTAAATAGCTAATGAACTAAAACTGGTCTCTCAGTTCTGTATGCTACTCAGTCATGGGGAAGAAAAACAAGTAGTTATATATTAAGTGCATCCTAAACAACAACCTACAACTCTTACATGGGTATTTGTACCTTGCACCAATTTGTGGTACTCAGTTGTTGTCTTTTTATTTCAATAGCTTTTAAATGGTCCATCAGAAGAACACCTAAGAAGTTGTATTACACAAAGTGCATCCTAAACAACCACCTACATCTCAGACATGGGTATTTACAGGTGCTGTTCATAAAATTAGAATATTATGAAAAGCTATTGAAATAATTAGATAAAAACTCACTACCACTATTAGGTAAGAGGTAGAAATACTCATATCTGAGTTGTAGGTTGCTGGTCATCATGGGCTTAATGTAATACAACTTGTTTGATGCTGGTCTGATGGACAGTTTAAAAGCTATTGAAATTATAAGATAAAAACTCACCACCACAAATAGATAAGAGGTATAAATACCCATATCTGACTTGTAGGTTGTTGCTTAGGATGCCCTTAATATATAAGAACTTGTTTTATGATCTTATGATGCACCGTTTAAAAGCTATTGACATAATTAGACAAAACCTGACCACCACAAATTGGTGCAAGTTAGAAATACCCATATAAAAGTTGTAGATTGTTATTTAGGATGCACTTTGTGTAATACAACTTGTTCTTGGTCTTATGATGGACCATTGAAAAGCTATTGAAATTATTGGAAAAAAACAGTGCGCAGTGCTCTGGGGCTTTTACTACCGCCACTTCCATCCGTGTTAACCGTGTTAATGTAATTTGTAGACAGGGCCTTAGACGTTGTAGCGGTCACAATAGTACATGTTAAATAAAATGTTGTCTGCAACTTAAAATATGTATATTCCTGGCGTAAACAAAGTTGTAGGTATTTGTTTTGTTTGCCAGAAATGAGAATTTGCACATTTTGGCACATTTGCTGATACTGTCTTAAAATTATTGAAGTAACTTCCGGGGCACACAAATGGGTCAAGTTAAAAAATCAAAATCAAGTTCGGCTCCGAATCCGATTTTTTATTTTGCTATTTTTGTTTGGATCATCAAATAAAAAACAGAAAAATACAAGCCTGGTTTGTTTTTTGTTTTTATATTCAAAACGAAAAACAAAATAATGAATAGTTTTTTTGATTTTCCGATTTTGATTTTCAGTTGAATATCAAATGAACGAATGATACACGGATTGTAGTGTCACCACACTTTACTGTTTCCATTCCAGATTAAATTGACAGAAAACTCACCTGAGAATCTTCAGTTTACAGTTTGAACTCTTCAGTCCATCACAGAGCTGCTCCACTCCTGAATCTTTTAGGTCATTATTATTAATCTCCAGTTCTTTCAATGAGTATTCTGTTTGTAGAACTGATATGAGAGATTTGCAAGACTCCTCAGTGAGACCACAGAGAGACAGTCTGTAAAGGAGTAAATACAGTACAAAATGTAGATCAATCAGATGATGCTGGATTCCAGAATCTGAACTCCTGATTAAATTATCCTCTGTATCTGTCATGCAGCTCAACCCTGGAGACTGCAACTCCCAGAATGCCCCACGTCGTCTGACCCGTTCCTCTTCCCCTCTGTACTAATTCACACCTAGTTGTCATCATAGACTATTATATATATCAGGACACTCACTAAACTCTTTGTGAAGTATGGCCAACAATTTGAAAACATACCAAGTGTTTTTTCCTGCATTTTATTCTCTTTGTGGTTCGACCCAGTTTGTCTAGTTCACTGCTCTCCTGGATTCTCCCTTTTTGTACCTCTGTCTGTTTTTTCTTCTTTTTGTGTGTACCTGACCTGGACTGCTTTTTTGGCATTGACTTTGGATTATGTCTGGATCTCTCTGCCCTGCCTCTGCCCATTTACTTCAATAAACAAAGTATTTTGAAGTCTATGTGCATCTGCGACTAATATGAACCCTGCATCACAGTATCTTGTAAAATAGGATGAATTTAATTGCATTAACAGAATAAAAAGTATCAAAGCAGAGGCCAGTAACTGTGGTGGAGCTGTTTTACAGGCTGTGTTTCTGCAGGCTCCATGTAGGTGTGTGTGTGTGTGTGTGTGTGTGTGTGTTCATGTAGTTAATTTTAACAGAAAATATTTGGAATTAATTAAGGAAGAAAACTTCATAAAATACAAATAAAGTATGAAATTGTCTTGCATTGCATCGTGTGGTTGTCAAGAACAGCACATGATCTCCCTACAGATGTGGTTCACCTGCCGCTCGTTGTCCCTCCCCTTCACAACTACTTAAGCTTCCTCCTCTCTCTCCCGTGTTGTGAAGTATTGTTGCCATGCCACATACCAAGCGTTCCTTCCCTGTTACTGCCTTCCTGTGTACTGACCTCTGCTCTCCTCCTATGCTCTCCTCCTAGACCTCGTTTCCTGCCTAGTCCCTCTGTACCTCCAGGCTTCTGTCTCACCGGCGTGACCCTGGAATGTCCTGACTATGTTTACAACACTCCTGCACAACACACCCTGAACGGAGTAACTCACGTGTTTGATTGCTCTGTGATCGTTATTTCAATAAAAGCGGCTATTCTCCGCACTTGGATCCTTGTCTGCCTGATTAATACAGTGCTCATATAATTGAATACATTACTCAAAGGAAGTTTATTATTTTTAAAAGGAAATGGGACTTTTTAAAAGGACATAAATCTTTGTTTGGTGGCGAGTGTATGACGTGATGGCGATCGATCGCCAATGGTTGGCGAATTAAAACACTACACCCCTGATGTGCACGTTTTACTTCCTAGCTCCGCGCCCCCTCTGCAATAGCTCCACGCCCCCCACTTTTGGAACCACTGCTCTACTCTTTTCTCTCTCTCTAGTGATCACGCTTTAATGTAGGGTCTCTATGCTTCTCTCTCTCAAATGTTCTCTCTCTCCTTAATGTAGGTTCTAAACTCTTCTCTATCAAATCTTTCTCTTTTTAATGTAGGGCCTCTCTACCCTTCTCTCTCTAATGTTCTCTCACTCTTCTTTTCATTTTCATAGACCTTTTGAGTCAGAACACCCAGTGCTACGTCCACTGTTAATCTCTGAATGAAAATACTCACATGGCTTTTCTGGATGCTTTGACCACTAGCAGCAGTCTCAGTAGACATTCCTCTGATGGGACATTGCTCAGGTCAAACTCATCCCGCTCCTCTTCTGAGTTCAGCAACACAAACACCAGAGCTGACCACTGAGCAGGAGAGAGCCTGGCTCCATGCAGACGAGTGTCACCTCCTCTGCTCAGATATCTTTGTACATCCTTTACTAGAGAATGATCGTTCAGTTCATTCAGACAGTGGAACAGATTGATGAATTTCTCGGGAGAGGGATTCTCCCTGATCTTCTCCTTGATGTACTTGACGGTTTCCTCTTTGCAGTGAGAGCTGCTTCCTGTCTGTGTCAGTAGTCCTCGTAAGAGAGTCTGATTGGACTCCAGTGAGAGACCCAGAAGGAAGTGGAGGAAAAGGTCCAGATGTCCATTCTGACTCTCTAAGGCCTTGTCCACTGCACTGTTGAGGAAGTCAGACAATGTGTTTTTGACCAATCCAGGTTGTTGCTGTTCCAGCACATTGGTGTTGGTGGAGATGAAGGTAATAAATACATATAAAGCAGCCAGAAACTCCTGAACACTCAGATGTACAAAGCTGAACACCTTCCCCAGCTGTAGACCAAACTCCTCTCTGAAGATCTGAGTGCACATTCCTGAATACACTGACATTTCTCTGACATCAATGCCACTGTTTCTCAGGTCGTGCTCATAGAAGATCAGGTTGCCTTTATCCAGCTGTTGGAAAGCCAGTTTTCCCAGTGCGAAAACTTGGTTCCTAGATTGTTGAGTGTCAGTGTCACTTTTGTGATCATACTTTTGGTCCTTGTGTTTGATGTGAAAGATCAGGAAGTGTGTGAACATCTGAGTCAGAGTCTTGGGGATCTCTCCACTCTCTGCTTCACCCAACATCCTCTCTAGAACAGTGGCTGCAATCCAACAGAAGACTGGAATGTGGCACATGATGTCGAGGCTTCTTGATGACTTCATGTGTGAGATGATTCTGTTGGCCAGACTCTGGTCTCTGATTCTCTTCCTGAAGTACTCCTCTTTCTGAGGGCCACTGAACCCTCGTACCTCTGTTACCTGGTCAACACTCTCAGGAGGGATCTGATTGGCTGCTGCTGGTCGAGAGGTTATCCAGAGGAGAGCAGAGGGAAGCAGATTCCCCTTGATGAGGTTTGTCAGCAGCACATCCACTGAGGTCGACTCTGTTACATCCCACACGCTGTCATTGTTCTGGAAATCTAGAGGAAGACGACACTCATCCAGACCATCAAAGATGAACAGAATTTTGTAGTATGTATAGTGAGTTGGTTTTAATTCACGTGTTTCTGGAAAAAAACAATGAAGAAGTTGCACCAGACTGAGCTGTTTCTCCTTCATCAAATTCAGCTCCCTAAAAGGAAGTGGAAATATGAAGAGAACATCCTGATTTACATTTCCTTCAGACCAGTCCAGTATGAACTTCTGCACTGAGACTGTTTTACCAATTCCAGCCACTCCTTTAGTCAGCACAGTTCTGATGTCTTTGTCTTGTCCTGGTAAGGGTCTAAAGATGTCACTGCATTTGATGGGTGTCTCCTGTGTTGCTGGTCTCCTGGATGCTCTCTCAATCTGTCTCACCTCATGTTCATTATTCACCTCTCCACTCCCTCCCTATGTGATGTAGAGCTCTGTGTAGATCTCATTCAGAAGTGCTGTGGTTCCATGCTGTGAGATTCCTTCATTAATTTTCTGACATTTTTCCCTCAGTTTGGATTTGAGCTTTTTGTAGCAAGCAGGGGCCAGTTCTGATAAAGAGGAAGACGAGCACACATGTTAATGTCTTTAGAATCAATCATAACAGACTCATCACAGGAAATACAAGAAAAGACATCATTATTACAGTCCCCCAGGGGGCTGTGGATTCATGTGGAGAGTACACTTCTCACTGGTGTGTGATTGGTTGTGTAAGACTTGTGTTAAAATTGTAAAGCGACCTTGAGTATCTTGAAAGGCGTATAAAAAAAAGTACATCTTGAAAGTGAGTACATTTGAACATTAATTCATCACTATGAATAGATTTGTAGTCCCCATAGATTGGCCATGATACTGTAACACAGCATTCGCTGCGGAGTGAGGAGGCGGACACAAACGCTGAGGACAGCGAGATTTATTCATGGGAATACCAAAACCAACGTTAAATGGACAGGCATGGGTCAAACCGGGAGGGCAGCCAGAACAAGAAAGGATAACGGTATGGAGGCTACCCTGTAAGCCTCGGCCTGGACTGAAGGTGTTCTCAAACTCAAAGCCAAAAAGAAAAGTGAAGTTCCAGCCAAAAATATCCTTTGAGGTTGTTCCTCCTTTATTGCAACAAAAAATATGTTAATACAAAAACTAGTTCACCTCAGTGCTGTTGAGTGCATTAAAAATGTGCTGTCTTGGCTGGTTCCCCACGGCTACGGTAAGAACCGTGTGTTCCCCAGTCCAAACCGTCCTAATTACTCATCACAGGCACCTGCCTTTATACCTGTGACCTAAAGTGCTCCCCCAAGTGAGTAAATAAAAAATTACACTAAAAACCTACCTATACGTGCAGATAAGAAATGGCTCCTACAAACGGGCATAATCAGACAGGGAACTAAAACGACGGGGAAACACAGAACAGGCAGATGAACACGGATGACGGTAAACACAAAGCGAACTCACGAGCGGGACCAAATATCGAACAGGGAAGCACAACCAACAGCATGAACAAAACCACGGATAACTAGACTGGGGGAATACTGGGATTATATACACTGAAACTAAACTAGGGACAGGTGACGGCAATGACACGGGGGCATGGTAACAAACAGGGAATCACGGAGACAAACGAGCGGGGCGGGATAAACAGGCACGGAACACAGACACGAAGGATTCTGGAGTGACAGCGAAGGGAGGGGGCGCGGCCATACGTGACAGATACATTCAAGAAATTGAAGTACTGCAAGAGTTAAATTAGAAGATAGTTAGAGTGTCTGGGTATCAATAACACTGAATGATCAGCAGTTTGACATGGAGAACACATGGGTTCATGAAGGAAGCCATTACACCAGCTGAAGTTCCACCACACACACTGGTAACTGGTCACCTGACTGAGGAGACCTACAACTAGCAGACTGGACATCTGAGAGACAATTGAGGGAAATAGAAAACACACCTGTGTATGACATCATGAGACAGTGACCTGTGGTCAAATCTGATTGGCTCAGTTCTAAAGAATAACAATGTATCCTTAAAACTTCAACATTCTACAATCACATGACAACAGTGATAAATGTAGGAGAGTCTTGAGTCTGCACCTGAGCAGACTACACTGAAGGGAGGTCAACTGAGGACAGACCAACACTGATTTAAGATCCTCATTGTGAACTGAGATTCACCAACAGTGTCCTCCCTCTGAAGTAATAAAGTGATGTTATGATGTCATGACCCAGAGCTTTTACTGGTCTGTAGTGTGTTAGCGAGGTCTGTCTGGTTCATGTTCCTCAGGACGTGCAGTGTGATCTTCATCCCTCCCTCTCTGACACTGCTCTGATCCTCCTCATCCTCCACCTGTCTCTCAGTGCATGCTGGGTAATCTGGACTCAGTAGATTCTTGAATCTCTTCAGCTCATTTTTCACCAGAGAGATGATTTTGTGCTCCAGCTCCTGAATAAACAGTATCAGTAAAACTACAGTGTTACAGACAGATGATTATAACACAGGATAATCCATTAAACATAAGAGAGGACTGAACTGAAAGGGACTGGGTGGTCCTGTGGACATTAAGGTTTATTACAAAAGTTTAAGCACAAAAGTCTAATATATATAATATATTATAATATACTAAATATATAGTTTCAATTGGAGGTAGTTTTATAAATGATCTGTGATGTAAACACTAATGATAAGACCCTTCTCCCACACACACAATAAACACAATCCACATACACAGAATACAACCACAGAGCTCAAGCAAGACAGAACATAATACAATATCTCCCAATACAAGAACCACCACAGAACAAGAGAATCAACAGAGCTTAAATAGGACAGACTAACAAGAGAAGGGACAGAGATTAAATAGGACAGACTAACAAGAGAAGTCAACTGTGAAGAGGTGGGACTGATAATCACAGGGTGGAGTTACTGAATGGAAGGAGGGACAGACAGACATGAAAAACACATGGGAAGTATAAACAGGGAAAGGCTGGGCGGGGCTAGAGGGACCAAACAGGCCGATTGACAGGAGAGAGTGGAGCTCAGCATGACACCCTACACACACACACACACACACACACACACACACACACACACACACACACACACACACACACACACACACGGACAAATACACACCTTGAATACTGACTCCAGTTTGTCTTTAGAAATATTTACAGGTTTCTTTTGGGCACTGTGGTCAAACAGAACAACAACTTTAATGCAAAATCTACATTTTATAGACTTGAATACATGGAAACATTTTGGAACTCAGCCAAGAATATTAAAATGAATGAAACTATTAATAATGAAAACTTGAGGAGCTCCACAAAGCTCCATTGATAATGTACAGACTGGTGGAAAGACCTGGAGAATTTAGACATAACGTGAACACAGGCAGATAATGAAAGTGGATATGTAAATAGAATAGGAGGGGCAATGTGTATCTGATTAGAATATGTCATGGTAGGCTGGTCCAGCTCCTCAGGGGATCCGCCCACTTCACAACACTCCACCTCCCGTTCATTCCATAGATCACAAGCCCCGCCTACTGATCAGTTCTCTTCATTCTGTGCACCTGTCACTCATTTCCTGTCGCTCTCTTTATCCGTTAAAGGTCAAGATTGAGTGACTCTCTTCAGAGTTCAGAGCGCTATCCGTTCCTCTGATCCCTCGCATTTAAACTGCATTTAACTGCTTTGAGTTGTGCTGTGTCTATGATGGAAATGGACATTTCCCTTTGATGCGCAACATATGCATACCCCCTCTAATGCACAACATGGGTCAAAAATGACCCGCATTCATATCCAGTGTCATATAATGCTGGTAGGGTTTTCCTGTGTTCCTGTCTTTTGAATCTATTCTTTTTATGATTGAATATTCCAAATATTCATTAAATATCTTGTTTTTGATCACTGCTGATAATTATTTTCATTTGAACTTTAATACTTATTGAGCAAAAATAGTTTCTATAATAGTACATTGAATTTACACACATGGGTCAAAAATGACCCGCATTCATATCCAGTGTTATATAATGCTGGTGGGGTTTTTCTGTGTTCCTGTCTTTTGAATCTATTCCTTTTATGATTGAATATTTCAAGTATTCATTAAATATCTTGTTTTTGATCACTGCTGATCATTATTTTCATTTGTACTTTAATACTTATTGAACAAAAATAGTTTCTATAATAGTACATTGAATTTACACACATGGGTCAAAATGACCCCTTCATCCAAATGTGATATAAAATAAAGTAACATAATCCAATAATAACTAGTTTTAAGTTGTTACTTTAGTAGTGAGTGGGGTCAAACATTTATTTGGTTTTTGCCACTGTCACGTAGGGCAACACCCCCTCTCGTAGCTGTCACTCTGGGTTCCCTCATGTCCGTGTTCCCTGCCTGTTTGTCCCGCCCTGCTCGTTTATTTTGATGATTCCTCGTTTGTCACCACGCCCCTGTGTCATTGTCATCACCTGTCCCTAGTTTGGTTCTATGTATATAAGTCCCGTCATTCCCCAGTCGTGTCATCCGTGATTTTGTCTACTTTGTTCTATCAGTCGGTTTGTGCTTCCACGTTCGTTGTTTTTCAAGCCCTGTGTTTCCCGTCATCTGTTTGTTCCTGCCTGGTCCGTGAGTCTTCCCTGTTCTCGTCTCGTCATGCCTGTTTCTTGTGCTTGTTCGGACTGCTTGCACGTTATGACCCCTGCCTGTTCTATCGACTCTGGTTTTGGTATTAAGCTGTATTAAATCTCGCTCATCTCTGCATTTGTGTCCGTCTCCTCGCTCCGTGGCGCGAGCCACGTTACAGCCACATATTTTTCATTTTATCACACACACACAATGTCAGGTTTTCAAAGTGACCACCCAAATGCAGACATCAAAGGAAGAGGAAATTTAAATGAAGCATCTTCAAAATAACCAATAAAGGGTATAGGCAAGATCCAAAAACAGAAAATGGAAGAACAAGACAAATAGGGAAAGCAGGACAGGATGACTCTGACTATGATGACTATAAGATAAATACTGCAACACTTGGTGTGGAAGACTAATGATGCAACAAAGGCTGAACAGAAAACTGGACTTGAATACAAACACAGACAAGGGGACGAGGGACAGGTGAAAAGATGCTCGGGTGAGGACAGTGAGCAGAAAACAGGTGGGTGACAGGCAGATCGGTGCAGCCTCTGCAGTGTAGTGAATGCTGTAACGGACCGTTGTGGTGAAGGGTTTTTACTGGTCTACATTCCAAGTCTCACCTATGGTCATACTGTAAGCTTTGGCTAGTATGAGATCATGAATACAATGAGACAAAGAATGAGACTGCGAATACAAGCGGCTGAAATGAGTTTCCTCTGCTGGGTGTTCGGGTCTCCCTTAGAGATAAGGTGAGGAGTACGGTCATCCGGGAGAGACTCGGAGTAGTCTCGCTGCTCCATCCTGTAGAGAGGAGTCAGTTGAGGTGGTTCAGGCATCTGGTTCACCTGCCCCCTGGACTGGCTGGCCTTTCTGTCTCTGCACCTTTTCCTCTTTCTGTCTTTGGGAAGAGGGCAGCAAGCGCACCTCTTCTTCTTTCGTTGGCCCTCTTTGGGGTGTCTTTTTGAGGATGGGTGGTGGCTGTGGTTCATTTTTGTAATCCACATCTTCCCACTGCCTCAAGCATATGCTGTTGGAGTTTGGGTGAGCCCTCCATGTACCTCTTTATATGTGTCATGACAATATTTTTGCTCAGTTCCTTGATGAATAGCAGCCATGCAGCGTTCACACCACCCATATCACCAGGGTGTTGTGCAGGTGAATTCCCACCACCCATATCACCAGGGTGTTGTGCAGGTGAAGTTGGTGTAGACATTGAGGATGGAAACACCCACCATGTTGTACTAGAGAACCACAGGCCTCTTCAAGGTTCAACAGTTAGCTAGTAAATAATAATTACTTGTGACCTTCTGACAAGTAATGTACTCACTCTCAAGGTAACCTAAACCTAATAAAATATTACAGTATGTACAATTGTCTTTCCCAAAAATCATCAAAATATTTTCTAAAGTAATGTTAGAACAATTGAAAAAACAATACTTGTGTGATGGGAGCTGTGGTGAGTTATGAAATGGTAAATGCATGTGGGTCGTTTGTGATGTATAAATACAAAAGATGTGTTTTTTCTGAAAGTAAAAAAGGAAAATAAGAATCAAGATTTGTATTAAACAAAAAAAGATATTTACTGCAAACTTGGGATAGAAAATGATTAATGATTTATTAATTTAAAAGATGTACCATAGAAACACTCAGCCAAACATGAAGTAACACAGAAAATGAATGCGGGTCATTTTAGACCCATGTTGTGCATTAGAGGGGTAGTGATACAAAAAGGGTTTTTATTCAAAAAGTAAGAAATGAAAAAATAAATTAAGGATATATGATGATCAAAAACAAGTTAATTGAGGAATACCTTGAAGGCTGAATGATTAAATTAATTTATTGCAAAGATATAGAAAATAAAAACTCAGCCGGGTCACTTTTGACCCATGTTGCGCATCAAAGGGTTAAAGTCGACCCAGCACCACCTCCTGTGTCTGCTGCATCTGTCACCTCGTTACAGAATATACCGTATGAATTAGGGGTGACCTGCAATAGTCGCTGATTCGACTATAGTCGACTATACCCCCTAGTCGACTATGAACGTCATAGTCGAATGTACCATTCTAACTGCATGGGGATGCCCAAGGATGCAGCTAAGCATTAGTTGTTACATGAAACAGGCACGTGCAGAGGGGAGGGGGGCGGAGGGTGCTGGAGCACCTGCCCCTTTGGCCCTTTCTGCCCAAGGTGCCCTTTTGTCAATTTTTGTATGTGTGAAAGTCTGTCTGTGTGGCATAATAATAATAATAATAATAATAATAATAATCACCATTCACATGTGAATCACGTTAATTCACATTGACCCTTACGTGCCCTCCTGACTTTACGTGACGTCAGCACGTGACCTAGGCGCTACTAAGCTGCTAACTCTAGATACGGAGAGAGAACAGCTAACGGTCCGGTAGGTAGGTTTTGCCGTGGTATTTGTTTGTGCACGCCACATTGTTTTCTTGCAAGATAACTGACAAAGTTAGTGAAGTTAGCAGCATTCTGTGTGTGTGAGACTCTACACACACTCTCACGAGTTACAGTGTGCCTGTCACTGTGTGTGTATATGTATGTTGCCAGGTTCGCGGTTTTACCGCCAAATTGGGCTTGTTTGAAAAGTCAGTCGCGGGTGAAAATTCAGGAATGGCGGGGTGCGTTTTATTACCGGACTACTTTAAAAATTACCACGACCGCCAAAAAACAAAAAAAAGTGTCTGTTGTCTGCTGAGAGAGAGAGAGAGAGAGAGAGAGAGACACACACGCACACCCTTCCTCTATTCTCTTTCTCCCATTAAAAATGTTAAGTTTATACATGAGTTTATGAGTATCAATTAATAAAAACAGGATGGAACATTACATGTTGAAGTCATGTTTGTGTCAAAACAAATGGTTGCATTTGTTTTTTAGAAACCAAAACTACAGCTGTGAAATTAAAATAAAGAGGTGTAAGAATTGTTCCATTTTTGTCCAAGGACTCCAGGAAGAGAAGCCACAGTTAAACAGTCCAGTGTCTAATGGGGATCTGAATTCAACTTAATACATTATCTTTCTATGTCCTAAATTAATGCAGAGCTTGAATTATAGCTTAGTGGACATAGGCTGTACCTCCACCCCTCTTTTATTCTTGTCCTCCCATTAATGTTCCCCTTTCTTTTTACGAATGTGCAACTTGATCTGTTTAGTTCAGTCAGCCTGCTGTATCCTTTCTCAGCACAGAATCTCCTACAAACAATCAGCCGTATGGCAGGTCACAGTGCGCCATGTTTAATCTTAGTTATCTTTGCATCTTATCATGATCACATAACACTTATTTTAATCAGCCACTATCTCTCCCATGCTCTTTTTAGTCACTTCAATATCAGAACAGTACAGCGTCTCCACCAACCCCCTCAACAGTAGCTGTTCAATGTACTCAATCAGGTAAATATAGACTATAGATATAGACTACTTTTGCCCTCTATCAAAGATATGAGATGTGGACAATAATATGGTATGTTGTGATTCCATGTTATATTATTTATGAATAAGGGTTGCTACAAATCAAACTGTTATATTTCAAGGTATGTTTCTGTATGGTGTTTCAAATTTGTGCTCCATGTGCCCCCTTTTCACTTTGAGCACCTGCCCCTCCAAAGGTCTCTGCACGGCCCTGACATGAAATGTCTTTGTTTTCGTTATATATAGCCCTTTGTCAAATAAAATCATCCTAATTTCTGTTAATAAATATTTTTAAATGATGTTTGCGCATTACCAATAGGCATCTTCCTTACTACACATTAATAAATCACACCCTGCTGTTGCACAATCCAAACGAGCGGAGCTGAACACGCTACAGAATACGCGCAGCACCTGCTAAAAAACTGGCTACTTAAAAACTTCAAAAGTATTTTGAAAAACATAAGGATGAATCAAACAAAGTAAAGTGCAAGTTATGTCATCAACGTCTTTCATTTTGCACGACAACAACCAACATGGCATACCATTTAAAACGCGTAAGGCGAAAAAAAACGTTTGTCGTTTCAGTCGTGTCGTCTCGTCTCGTCGCGGAGCATCTCGGCAAGTAGCCTATAAACATTTTTGTTGTTGTTTGCTTTTAAACCCCGTTACTTTAACCTTTCCTTGTATTTTTTGCTGTTGTGTGGCAATTTTTTTATATTTTCAGGCAGGCATATTTTATTTTAAATATTTTTGACATTTTGCACAGTGTGACGTTGGGAGCGAAGCGAAGGACAAGACACAGATCCCTCTTGTGGTGACAGACGTCACTTTTATTTCTACGAGTATTGCGCAATCAGCGCACGAATAACATATAAGTACACACTCAGGCACACAACGTGTAGACTTTAGACAACGACAAGCACGGGACACTGCGCGAGCGCACATTAAATAGACCAGGGGTGCCCACAGTTTTCAGCTTGCGAGCTACTTATAAGATGACCAAGTCAGAAAGATCTACCGGGGTGGCGGGCGAACGTAATTTGTTGAGTGGATTGCAGATTGGCTACCGTGAATGTCAATCAAAATACAACCATCAGTGCAGATGTGCGATTCATCTACTACTATTTTATGTGACGCGATCTACGCACATTCCTTCGCGATCGACCGACACTTCCTTCCGCGATCGACGTAATGAGCACCCCTGAAATAGACAAACCACATTAGCCCCACGTGATTCACGAGACAAGCCACAGGTAAGACATATTATCACAAGACATAACCGCCACCACGGAGAACCACAGACGTAGACTATGTGACGTAGACGACGTAAACACACGCCCAAAAGGGAGGGGCCGGGGTCCTCAACGTGACACACAGTGTCTGTCTGACAGTTCGATATGCGCAATGCGCACTAACGTTTCATAAAAAAATAAATAAGTAAATAAATAAAAGCTGAATAAAGCCAACCTACAATGTTTATTCATTTATCTGAGTGTTTTAGGTTTTTACTTTGAAGAGGGAAAAAGTCCTGAATGAGAACGGGATCCCGTTTAAGGTGCTCTAAATAAAAAAATAAAAATAAACTATTAGTCGACTAAAGGGAAAAGCTGATGAATCAGATTCGACTATGAAAATCCTTAGTTGAATACACCCCTAGTATGAATAAACATTAGTGCTCCTCTGAGCCCTGGAGACTTTCATGTAACTCAACTGTACACCAACGTTGATCTACAATAAAGTGGGACCTGTCATTCTCATCAAGTGATCTTGGAGACTGTCTTCTTTATTTTTTTTATTACTCTGTTCCTTATTTGTTTAAGGATAATTCAGTGGTACTGGCTTTAATGTGGGACTAAGGAACCACAAATATTTACTCCCTCCACACATACACAAGAACTGAGGAGGGAGAGAGAGAGAGGAAAATGTGGAGAATGAAGACTTAAAATACTTTCAGTCTGATAAAAAATCTCTGTGTGTAATGTGTCACTCACTGTGGGTCAGGGGTCACAGGCCCACTGCTGAATCCAGGAGGCTCAATCATGGACCAGTCACTCTTCATAGACACACAGCTGGGTACTGGAGATGATTCACTCTTCATAGACACACAGCTGGGTACTGGAGACGCTGCTTTCTTCACACTGATGAAGATGAGGAAAGTGTTGAGTAATTACATCCTTCACTACATCTCATTTATTCTGAATATTCCCTCTTCCTGTTTCCTCAGATTAAGTGCTGATGTAAAGCTCCTCACTTTGGGTCAGAGGTTCCTCCTCCACTGCTGGAGTTATGAGGCTCCATCATGGAGTTGTTCCTCTTCACACACACACAGCTGGACACTGGAGATGCTGCTCTCTGCTCCCTGTCAACAGTTCATCATAAAGAGGAGGAGCAGGACACTGAAACACTGATTATAATGAACCTGATGTCACTGCAGTGTGACTCCGCCCCCAAACACAAACCCAGTAACTCTGGACACACTGGAAAAGGACATTTTAACAGATATATTATATACAGTATTCTGTTATAACTGTTATATACAGTATTCTACATATACTTGAATGCTTGCACAATTACACTACAGTGTCTACAATCTCTAACTACAGTGTCTCTTTGACGATGACCCTTAAATCAGAAACATACAGATTCTCCTGGAAATGTTAAATACGACATGTGTGTTCACCTTCTCCGTGTCAGTAATCTACATTTCCGGAGTGACTGAAATTCAAAGTTGTGAATGTCTGGCGGATTTAAAACACCACGCTTACTTTAGCCTACATGGGTAATATAACACAATTACAGCTCTTCTGTAGATCTTACATGTCGCTTATGAGAGAGGACGGACTGAAATGGTCTTGAAGATCTTTAGTTTAACGTTTAGCCGCTTTAAGACGCTTGCCTACGCTTTCATTTCGCCGTTTTGTCACAGATCGTTTTGTACAGATTCAGACTGGATTACGTCCTTTATCGTTAGAACATTAAAACAGTATATTTTGTACATAATGTAACATTTGAAACATTTCTGTAAGTGTTAATAAACTCACCGTCGTATGTCCCAGACGTGCGTTCATACGGTGATTTTTATTTGGCATTTACTTTCGGTTTGTCTCATCTCATTTGGCCACACCTATGACGTAGTTTCTCCAGCTAACATCATTTCAGTGATTGCTCCATTAACACAGGTGTGGGTGTTGATGAGGACAGGGCTGGAGATCAATCTGTCATGATTAAGTAAGAATGACGCCACTGGACACTTTAAAAGGAGGCTGGTGCTTGGCATCATTGTTTCTCTTCTGTTAACCATGGTTATCTCTAAAGAAACACATGCAGTCATCATTGCACTGCACAAAAATGGCCTAACAGGGAAGAGTATCGCAGCTAGAAAGATTGCACCTCAGTCAACAATCTATTGCATCATCAAGAACTTCAAGGAGAGAGGAACCATTGTTGCTAAAAAAGCACCAGGGCGCCCAAGAAAGACCAGCAAGCGCCAGGACCGTCTCTTAAAAGTGTTTCAACTGTGGGATCTGGTTTCCAGCAGTGCAGAGCTTGCTCAGGAATGGCAGCAGGCAGGTGTGAGTGCATCTGCATTCACTGTGAGGCGGAGCCTCTTGGAGCAAGGCCTGGTCTCAAGGAGGGCAGCAAAGAAGCCACTTCTCTCCAGAAAAAACATCAGGGACAGACTGATATTCTGCAAAAGGTACAGGGAGTGGACTGCTGAGGACTGGGGTAAAGTCATTTTCTCTGATGAATCCCCTTTCCGATTGTTTGGGACATCTGGAAAACAGCTTGTTCGGAGAAGACGAGGTGATTGCTACCACCAGTCTTGTCTCATGCCAACTGTAAAGCATCCTGAAACCATTAATGTGTGGGGTTGTTTCTCAGTCAAGGGAATCGGCTCTCTCACAGTCTTGCCTAAAAAAACACGCATGAATAAAGAATGGTACCAGAATGTCCTCCGAGAGCAACTTCTCCCAACCATCCAAGAGCAGTTTGGTGATCAACAATGCCTTTTCCAGCATGATGGAGCACCTTGCCATAAAGCAAAGGTGATAACTAAATGGCTCAGGAAACAAAACAGAGATGTTGGGTCCATGGCCTGGAAACTCTCCAGATCTTAATCCCATTGAGAACTTGTGGTCAATCATCAAGAGACTGGTGGACAAACAAAAACCTACACGGACAAAATGCAAGCATTGATTGTACAAGAATGGACTGCTATCAGTCAGGATTTGGTCCAGAAGTTGATTGAGAGCATGCCACGGAGAATTGCAGAGGTCCTGAACAAGGGTCAACACTGCAAATATTGACTTGCTGCATTAACTCATTCTGTCAATAAAAGCTTTTGTTACACATAATATGATTGCAATTATATTTCTGTATGTGATAAAAACATCTGACAAACACACAACAACCAGAGGGCAGCAGATCATGTGAAAATATAATATTTGTGTCATTCTCAAAACCTTTGGCCATTTTTTTCATTTGTATTTCATATGTATACATATAGGCCATAAGGTGAACCAGCAAAAAGTGCTTAGAAAGTGATTTTCGTTCCGTTTGGGCACTACTTTTTAAAAGTGTTTTTGAATAGACAATACTCTTATTGACCTTGAGTTAAAAGTTCTCTGTAAAATATCCTGCAGTTTTTTGTCACAGTGCATAAATGTACATATGTGAATAAAAAAAAAAACGAAATTTCTATGCTGCTGGTTTTGCTTGTAACTTAATTAACACTAGAAGCGCCGCGCCTCATTTACATACTTATACCTAGAAGCGCGGAGGGCCGGTCATCTGACCGATTTCACCACCTCCTACTAGCGCCGTGTTGTTTTCACCTACTTAAAGCGCGCCTCGGGCGGTCAAAAGACCGCTGAGTCTTTACACAGGGGAGCTGGTACTGACACATAATTAACGCTAGATGGCGTTTTGCACAAAAGGAAGAATGAGCCGCCCAAACAAAATATTCGTAATGGTGACATTTGCACGTAACGTCAATATGTTAACAAATTAATGTGACTAAACCTTTTAGAATCAGTGCCTTGTGACCTTGTTCTCAGTAGCTTTCCCATTGTCAGTTTTGTTTAGTTTCATATTGCATTTCCTGGTTTGTGCAAAAACGTAAATGCAAAATATAGTTTCAGTTTTGTTTCTTGGTTAGTGTAATAGTTTGCTTGGTTAGTGTAATAGTTTGCTTATTTGTCTGTGTGTTATTCTGTTGGCATATATGTCACTATATTATCATGTACGTTTGCCACACCACTAACCCACTGGCCCGCACCCCCACTGTGAAGCGTTCACGTCTTTTGTCTTGCTAATGAAACAGACTGCGCTGCAGCCTTCCACCCCCACATCCACAGAAAGCTTGTTCGATACTCAGAGTAGCAAAGTGAAGCCCGTAGACCGAGCTAAAGCAAGTTTGTTTGTATACTCAATGTTACGCCATTTCAAGTTTTAATGTCTAAAAGTTGTGTATGTTAGTGAATTGTAGGCTATGGTGAACATAACAAATCTACAAATAAATGTCTATAATGTTTTGTGTTAGACAAAGAACAAAAAGCATAAATAGGCAAAATAATTACAAAAATATCATTATAAAAGGTAGGCTATGTACCTTTGCGTAACAAAACGCAAAATTATTAAAATGATACGGATGGCTTCACTAATATAGTTGCCTCTGTCCTCTCTAATGTTCACTTTTTTATCTTGCCGTATTGTGTTGCCGTTTCAAATGAGGTGTTTGATCGGTGAATAGCCGATGTGTGATCCCACGTCCTAACGACCGTGTTATCACCGAGCGTTATCACCATTCGGTGATTTACATGTATCGTATATTGCATAAGTTTCGTTCCCCACCTCAAATTAAGTTCCATTTATGTAGTGAATTGTGAACTTGAGAATAAACCTCCACCGCTGTGGTTAATGTTCATGCACTGTTGGAACAATATTTATTAATTACAGCCAGGTTTTGGAGGTTGTAGAACACAGCTACAGGCCAACAACGGATGCATCCCGTCTCTCTTTAGCGTATATTGCATAAGTTTCGTTCACCACCTCAAATTAAGTTACATTTATGTAGTGAATTGTGAACTTGAGAATAAACCTCCACCGCTGTGGTTAATGTTCATGCACTGTTTGAACAATATTTATTAATTACAGCCAGGTTTTGGAGGTTGTAGAACACAGCTACAGGCCAACAACGGGTGCATCCCGTCTCTCTTTAGCGTATATTGCATAAGTTTCGTTCCCCACCTCAAATTAAGTTACATTTATGTAGTGAATTGTGAACTTGAGAATAAACCTCCACCGCTGTGGTTAATGTTCATGCACTGTTTGAACAATATTTATTAATTACAGCCAGGTTTTGGAGGTTGTAGAACACAGCTACAGGCCAACAACGGGTGCATCCCGTCTCTCTTTAGCGTATATTGCATAAGTTTTGTTCCCCACCTCAAATTAAGTTACATTTATGTAGTGAATTGTGAACTTGAGAATAAACCTCCACCGCTGTGGTTAATGTTCATGCACTGTTTGAACAATATTTATTAATTACAGCCAGGTTTTGGAGGTTGTAGAACACAGCTACAGGCCAACAACGGGTGCATCCCGTCTCTCTTTAGCGTATATTGCATAAGTTTCGTTCCCCACCTCAAATTAAGTTCCATTTATGTAGTGAATTGTGAACTTGAGAATAAACCTCCACCGCTGTGGTTAATGTTCATGCACTGTTGGAACAATATTTATTAATTACAGCCAGGTTTTGGAGGTTGTAGAACACAGCTACAGGCCAACAACGGATGCATCCCGTCTCTCTTTAGCGTATATTGCATAAGTTTCGTTCACCACCTCAAATTAAGTTACATTTATGTAGTGAATTGTGAACTTGAGAATAAACCTCCACCGCTGTGGTTAATGTTCATGCACTGTTTGAACAATATTTATTAATTACAGCCAGGTTTTGGAGGTTGTAGAACACAGCTACAGGCCAACAACGGGTGCATCCCGTCTCTCTTTAGCGTATATTGCATAAGTTTCGTTCCCCACCTCAAATTAAGTTACATTTATGTAGTGAATTGTGAACTTGAGAATAAACCTCCACCGCTGTGGTTAATGTTCATGCACTGTTTGAACAATATTTATTAATTACAGCCAGGTTTTGGAGGTTGTAGAACACAGCTACAGGCCAACAACGGGTGCATCCCGTCTCTCTTTAGCGTATATTGCATAAGTTTCGTTCCCCACCTCAAATTAAGTTACATTTATGTAGTGAATTGTGAACTTGAGAATAAACCTCCACCGCTGTGGTTAATGTTCATGCACTGTTTGAACAATATTTATTAATTACAGCCAGGTTTTGGAGGTTGTAGAACACAGCTACAGGCCAACAACGGGTGCATCCCGTCTCTCTTTAGCGTATATTGCATAAGTTTCGTTCCCCACCTCAAATTAAGTTACATTTATGTAGTGAATTGTGAACTTGAGAATAAACCTCCACCGCTGTGGTTAATGTTCATGCACTGTTTGAACAATATTTATTAATTACAGCCAGGTTTTGGAGGTTGTAGAACACAGCTACAGGCCAACAACGGGTGCATCCCGTCTCTCTTTAGCGTATATTGCATAAGTTTCGTTCCCCACCTCAAATTAAGTTACATTTATGTAGTGAATTGTGAACTTGAGAATAAACCTCCACCGCTGTGGTTAATGTTCATGCACTGTTTGAACAATATTTATTAATTACAGCCAGGTTTTGGAGGTTGTAGAACACAGCTACAGGCCAACAACGGGTGCATCCCATCTCTCTTTAGCGTATATTGAATAAGTTTCGTTCCCCACCTCAAATTAAGTTACATTTATGTAGTGAATTGTGAACTTGAGAATAAACCTCCACCGCTGTGGTTAATGTTCATGCACTGTTTGAACAATATTTATTAATTACAGCCAGGTTTTGGAGGTTGTAGAACACAGCTACAGGCCAACAACGGGTGCATCCCTTCTCTCTTTAGCGTATATTGCATAAGTTTCGTTCACCACCTCAAATTAAGTTCCCTTTGTTTTGATTTGTGTGTCAGCTTCACACAACTCAACATTCAAAACACAGCTTAGGTGCAGTCTTTGCACATTTGCCACAGACCAGTCGCTTACATGTCTGGCAGATGTCATACGTTTTGTTCCCTGAACATCTGCCGACTTGGCATTGTTTTCTTTTTGAGGGCGGGCAAGGAGCTTCAGGTAAAATTCGCTTTTGTGCCACTGCCCTAGCCGCTTTCGCCATTTTCTGCTGTGCACACAGCTCCTTTACCAACTCGAGAATAAACCTTCGTCTGCTCAGGTTAACGTTCATGCACTGTTTGAACAATATATGTGCATTTATTGCAGCCAGGTCTAGGAGGTTGTAGAAAACTGCGACAGGCCAACGACGGGTGCCTCCCTTCACCGAATACAGTCGTGCCATTTGATCCATAACATCAACGCCACATTTAGTCGTGTTGTAATATGAAACAGTTTCAGGCAGTTTCTTTGCGCCGTTATCAATTGAAACTGTCTGATGCATTGAGCTCAGGATGCATACATTTTTTTTAGGTTTTGCCTGGTAAATCGTTAGAGTTATTTTTCCAGCCCGCAACACCTTGGTGGAAAATCTTTCAGACTGTGCCTGTGTACATGGGGGCATCTCACGTCTCATTTTATTCATCGTACCAACAATAGTGGTTTTGTTCGCCAAAAGGGTGTTTGCAAGTGCCAATGAAGTGAAGAAATTGTCAGTCGTTACATTTCTTCCTTTACCCGTGAAAGGCTCCATCAAACGCAACACAATATTTTCAGACAACCGTTGACCAGCCGGCCTGCTTTCATCTTTTCCTAGATAGGGAATGGCGTTCAACATATATTTTGTTTCAACATCAGCGGCCACCCAGAACTTAATCCCAAATTTATCGGGTTTATTGGCCATGTACTGAGTGAAATGACAGCGAGCTTTAGTTGGGAACAGTTGCTCATCAACAGTTATGTTCTCACCGGGCGTGTAAGAAGCAATACTGTTTTTCACAAATTTATCAAATATCTCCGAGATCATAGCAAATTTATCAGTCGCAAGGCGGGCAGCCCTTGTGCTCTTGTCATCAAAGCGCAGATAGCGCATGATATCTCTGAATGTCTGTCTAGACATTGTCTCTTTGAAAATGGGATTTCCTAAGTCAGCAGACCAGTATTCATCAAGTTTCATGCTTTTACCGGCTGTTATACCTCTCAAATAAACGAGACCCACAAATGCTTTCAATTCGTCAGCTGTTAGTTTGAACTGAGCATTATTTCGTTCAGCCTCTGCCTCTGTGTATTTCAGAATTGCGCCCCACATTTCTGTGTCAATCAAACACAGTAAGCTGGTCAGTGGACTTTTTATTTTGTCCTTGGCATAACACGTAGGCCCTGGGGTTTCTCTCACAATATTGCACTCTTGTGCTCTACCCCGAGGTTTGCCAGCAGTTTCAAACCACACTGTACCGTCTTTGGCCTGAAATGAGTCACCACCACACTCAGTTTCAGAGTCCGATTCTGAATCAGATTCAAGATTCAGATCCATTTCACTTTCGCCCTCTCCATCCGACACCTCACATTGTTCGCCCTCCGATTCCATCTCATCAATATTGCACAGCATGTCCAGCACTTGCTTTGGGGTGTACATGATTCTCTGTGCCATTTTTATAATGCACTATACAACCTTTCAAACGCCCAAACCGAGGAGTCACGCAAACTGTGTTGCTGTTCGATCACACAAACCGAGCTTTCAAGCAAACTGTGTTGCTGTTCGATCACCCAAACCGAGCTTTCAAGCAAACTGTGTTGCTGTTCGATCACACAAACCGAGCTTTCAAGCAAACTGTGTTGCTGTTCGATCACCCAAACCGAGGAGTCACGCAAACTATGTTGCTGTTCAAACACCAAAACCGAGCTTTCAAGCAAACTGTGTTGCTGTTCGATCGCCCAAGCAGAGTTTTCACTCAAACTGTGTAGCCGCGTCCCGACGAATTTATAGCTCACGTTGCCTCATGAATGCTATTGTGAATAAAGTGTTCATAACAGCACCGCCCATGCCATCATCTCAGTTTCACTCGCAAAGGTATGCATTTACATACGTAACTTGCATTCTGCTTAATTCTTTTGTAATGCCAGTGTGTCAAAAGCAGCCATACATAATGTATGTATCTAACAGCTAGCCCTGGCGAAGAGGGATTATACCCGAGAGATCATTTCTTTGAGATATTGACTTGATAAGTAGGCTAATTACCATTCGCAGAATTCCTGCAAACTACTAAAGCATTTATTAGGCAAAGCAAGACGCTCTCACGGTTTGAAAACCATTGATGTAAACTTATATATAGTATATATTAAATAATATTAATAAATAAAGTATATATTTTAAGACTTTGGAAAGTGAAACACTTTCACTTTCGTTCAACGGACGAATTCCGTTTTGTCTTTACACAATAATCAGTTTGAACTTTGAATAATTTAGTTTTGAAAACTATTGATCTTTATTTAGTTATACTAAATATTAAATGACATATGAATCTTTGCGACACCCGCTGGCAGAAAAGAGAATCACAGTCTTGAAGTGTAGGCGACGACGACAATATTACAGAGATACGAGCGAAATCGATTGAAACTAGCATGTGCAGGGTTTCTTTTAACAATGTAAAAATACTAGTTTATTAAAAGGACAATTCTGGGAAAAGTCATGAAAGGAGGGTTCTGAAATTGGATCCAGTGCAAAGATATTATTATTTTTTGTGCTGCTGCGGTCAAGTGACCGGTGCTCGGCGCTTCTAGGTATAATTAGGTCGACCAGAGGCGGCGCTTCTAGTAGACATCACAGCGGTCAAATGACCGGAGCTTTGGCGCTTCTAGTGTTAATCTCCATTTTCACAACCTAAAATATATCTCAAACTGACCTATACATGTACCTAAACATATAAGAGAAGTATTAATGCTTTAGTACACTCAAGTGTGAATTTACATTATGGCATAGGCCTATTTTTTTTCAAATTTGCAGATTTTTTCTTAAACTTCAGAAATTGACACCACACGAAATAAAGCATAAACACAATATGATGTTGTATACACTGGTGTTTTATATATCAAAATTTTCAGTAGATACTGTGTAATCAGAGACAGCAACAAAAAGTACAGACTTTGGTCCAAGGTGTGTCACGTTGAGGACCCCGGCCCCTCCCCTTTGGGCGTGTGTTTATGTTGTACACGTGCTTCGTCTGCGTCTGTGGTTCTCCGTGGTTGTGGTTATTGTCCTGTGATAATATGTCTCACCTGTGGCTTATCTCGTGAATCACGTGGGGCTATGTGGTTTATCTATTTAATGTGCACTCGCGCGGTGTCCCGTGCTCGTCGTTGTCATCAGTTTACACGTCTGTGTGTGAGTGTGTGTTTCATGTGCGCTATATGCGCTCCTTACGTGTGCGAAATAAAAGTAACGTTTGCTGCTACGTGGGATTCGTGTCTCATCCTTCTCGCCAGCGCCAACATCACAAAGTGGCTGAAATAAATCAAAACATTACTGCACCCCCTTTTGTTTTAAATAATGAATAAAATAATAAAAACACTACAATAAATGCAATATACAGCTACAAATATGTTCATACACAGTACAGAATTGTGTCTTAAGGTCACAGCATGGTTCATTCTAGCATTGAATACATTACTGTCCCTCAATCCCAAATCCAACACTTTATCCAGCCCAAAAAAAGTCCAAAGTTCTTTTCTTACTCATTACAATTATTCATCCATTTCACTGTCATCATTAGAGTCATCATCCCATGGAGCAATGTGTCTGTTTCTTTTAAAGTATTTCCACAATTTTGGCATCTACATAAATCTGTACAACACAGGCTGGCAGACATACAGGAACATCTCCCTGTCTCACATTTGTCCTGCTTACAACTGCAGTGAACTACCTGCAACACACTTTCAGGGGCGGATTTTAGTCATCCAGGTCACCGTTAACTCTCCACCCTCAAGGTGCCATCCATTGCCAATGGGTGAAGGGGCACACATATTACTTTTCAGAGAGTGTCTCGTTATTGCTGCTTGGTAGTTTGCCCTTTTGCAATGCTGATACAGGGCATCACTTGTTGGTGGCATGGATAGTTCTGGCAAAGCTGAGGTTGACATGCAGAATGCTTTGTATCTGGCATCGTTCACATCTGCCAAGAATGTCTGACCATACAGTTGGCACACATATTTGCAAAGCAGTTCAAAGGTCGACTGATCCAGGTTAAAACTACTGCCCAAATCTGTAAATGCAGTCAGGTATTCCTTTTTCTCTGAGGCAAAAGAAAATGTCTTTCTTTTGCCCTTGCCCTGAAAGGCACTTGTAGAGTCACATCCTGAGAATGTATGGATCCCAATAAGCGCTGGACACACACGGGTGCCAAGAGCTGAGGAAATGTCCTGGTTTTTAAATTACCTTCATTGGACCATTAAATTTACAGGCACTAGGGCACTGCGCACAGCGCTGCGTGTGACATAATCCCTGAGCCGCGTCAGTGAGGGCATCCCTGCATTTTGAATGTGCAAAATATGGTACACAGTCCCCCTGTCATCAGGCGAGGGGGTACATCAGTCCCCCGCAGGTCCCTTGTACTCAAATACCCCACCTGGGTCGTAATAATCCTAAGCGGAGTGCTGAGTCCGTGTCGCAGAGAGATTTAGGCCAACTCAAATTATATATTTCAAAGCCCGTAGGGTGAATTTATTCACTACACATGTAGACAAAAGGAAAAGAAAAACTTGCAACACAAAGAAAACAAACGAAAGTTAAAACTCTTGGTGTTACCAACAGAGATTTAGACCGTACACTGGTACGTCATAGCAACCTCTTTGTTATTGACTCACAGCAGTCAATACGTACACGTTCTACCAGCAAAACCCCAAACAACCAACCTCCTAACAAAACAATCCTTTGTCCCTATATACCCGTAACCCCACCCTCTGCCTAATTGGACCATACCAATTACAGAGTGAGGTGCACTTATAGGGGTATACAATAAAATGGTTTTAACAAACACATACATATGACATATAATAACATACACAACACAGCACACAACACAGGTACCTTCTTACAATATTTACATGGACATCCATTATGTATTATTTACCTTTGTGTACTTTTCCCCAGGATGCTTTAGCTGCCCCCCCCCTTCTATGCTATAATGGCCATGGGCTCTTCTGGCCTGCATAAAAGAAGCCCTGAGAGGCGCCCACACTCCCTTGCATTTCCAACACAGGTAAGTATACATTCTCTAGTGCACATACATAATTCATAAAACATATGATGACATTAATTAATCACATCATGGAGTCTTTGCATAATGGTGTAGGTGCTGGCCCAATCCAATCCAATCCAACCCCAGTAGTTTAGTTATTAGTAACTATGCATCCAAAAATATTACTGAGCTAAATATCTTCGATCCTATATCGCAAAAAGAGCTCACAACACTGATTAATTCGTCTAAGCCTACATCATGTATATTTGACCCAATTCCAACCCGTCTATTTAAAGACCTACTCCCAGCCATTGCTGGGCCCTTACTTAATATGATTAACTCCTCCCTTAACCTAGGTTACATGCCCAAACAATTAAAATGCGCCGTAATTAGACCCTTGATTAAAAAACAGAATCTCGATCCGCAGATTCTAGCTAACTATAGACCTATTTCTAATCTCCCATTTATCTCTAAAATTTTAGAAAAAGCAGTTTCCAATCAGTTAAACCACTATCTCCAATCAAATAGTATCCATGAAAAGTTCCAATCAGGATTTAGACCAAACCACAGCACTGAAACAGCTTTACTCAGGGTAGTGAATGATCTACTAATATCGGCCGATAATGGGCTTGTCTCGTTCCTTATACTGTTAGATCTTAGTGCAGCTTTTGATACTGTAGACCACAACATTCTGCTGGATAGACTAGAAAACACGGTAGGTATTAAAGGAGTCGCACTCTCCTGGTTTAGATCATATTTAACTGACCGCTTCCAATGTGTAAGTGTTAATAATAAAACCTCTAAATCTATGCAGGTTAAATATGGTGTCCCACAAGGGACAGTCCTAGGACCACTTCTATTCACACTGTACATGTTACCCTTAGGCGAGATTATGCATAAGCATGACATCAGTTTCCATTCCTACGCAGACGACACTCAGCTATATTTATCGGCAAAACCCGATGATTTAGGCGCAAACAGTAAGATTGAGAAATGTGTAGAAGAGATAAAACATTGGATGGCGTGTAACTTTCTAGCACTAAATCCCGATAAAACAGAATTAATAATAGTTGGGTCTAGGGCTGCGAGAGACAAGATACATAATGTAGCATTGAATCTACATTCTTTTACTATAACCCCCAGCGCAGAGGTAAAGAACTTGGGCATCACAATAGACTCAGATCTCTCGTTCAATACACATATTAATAATATAACTAGGGTAGCGTTCTTTCACTTGCGCAACATTGCCAAAATTAGAAACATATTAAATATTAGTGATGCAGAAAAACTAATCCATGCATTCATATCCTCTCGTTTAGATTATTGCAACAGTCTCCTAGCTGGATGTTCTGGTAAATCGATAAACAAACTCCAGCTGGTTCAGAACGCAGCAGCACGAGTTTTAACAAAAACTAAAAAGTTTGATCACATTAGTCCCGTACTGTCGTCATTACACTGGCTGCCAATTAGATTCCGTATTGACTATAAAATACTTTTATTAACATATAAAACGCTGCATGGCTTAGCTCCAGACTATCTTAGTGAACTTATTGAACAATATAACCCAGCGCGTTCACTTCGCTCTCAGGACGCAGGGTTATTAACTGTTCCTAGGATCAAAAAGATCACAGCAGGTGGAAGAGCCTTTTCTTTTAAAGCTCCACAATTGTGGAATAATCTCCCTGCCTCTATTCGGGACTCAGACACAGTCTCATTGTTTAAAACTCGATTAAAGACTCATCTGTTTAGTTTGGCCTTTGATTAATCTGTTACATAGTTACTACATCTCGTATCTTTTCTCCGAGGTTCACCTGGAGAGTAACATTGCAGTCGGAGCCTACAATACCAGCATCGCTGCTCCGACATGGAATGAAAGCCTGGCGTTTATCAACAGACATTTACAGTGACAATATCAAAACCCAGAACTTTCATTTTTACCTTTACTTAGTCTGATTGTGTGATTTGTGTGTGATTTGTGTATTTGTCTGTATTTTGTGTAATTTGTGTGTTAACGGGCCGCCCAATGGAGGATGGGTTCCCTTTTGAGTCTTGGTTCTCCCGAGGTTTCTTCCTAATCCCCACCATCATAGGGAGTTTTTCCTCGCCACTGTCGCCTTTGGCTTGCTCATTAGGGTTCTGGACCCATAGTATTGTTAACCTTTTAAATCCTGTAAAGCGCTTTGTGACAACATGTGTTGTGAAAAGCGCTATACAAATAAACTTTGCTTTGCTTTGCTTTGCTGGCCAAATTTAAGTAGTAATCAGTCTCATAAAATTACCTACGAAATGGTGGAAGTTCAGACCGTGTTAAATTTACGCAATTTTATATGAACTCAATTTAACTAAGGTCTCCACTAGTTGTGGTCAACTCCCATAGCCCAATTTGTTTGATTAACAAACTATAAATCTGAAGGTTACAGTTCAAATAATAGTTCTGGCTTCAAGTTGTAACAGAGAAACAACGACTCAAAAGACAGTATTTAAACATAAAAACATTTATTGATCACAAAGCATAATAATAAGCATAGCAAACAAAGGGGACAAGAGTGTAGGCTAGGGTGTGTGTGTGTGTGTGTGTGTGGATGTGTATTCTAGTGCGCGCGGATGCGCGTGCATGTGTGCGTGCGTGTGTGCGTGCGTGTATTCGAGTGCGCGCGGATGCGCGTGAGTGTGTGCGTGTATTCGAGTGCGCGCGGATGCACATGCGTGTGTACATGCGTATGGGGGAGGAGATCTTTGAGACAAAGAGAAACTCGATGGCGCAAAACTTAAACCGAGCTCTCACTACAGCCACACACACAACGCAAATTTCCTCTAACTAAGACACGGTATCGTCAGTCACTATACAGCCCCAACGAGCGTATAGTGGGACACACGTTTAACAGTTATACGAGGAATTAAGTATTAACTATGAAGTAAAGGAATCAGTGTGAATAACCGAACAAGTTTAAACAGAATACCTATTTAAGCTTTGAACAGAGTACCTCTTTGAGCCTTAAACAGAGCACGGTTTAACATGAACGTGATTATAGACACCACTGCAAACAAGCATTCACAAAATATCAGTCTAAGCACACAGAACAGAGTAAAACAAGATATAGTTCTAAGTCTGCCCAGATGCACAGCCTTCCTTTGACTTGTTCAGTCCGCGGCCCGCGCAGTAGGCCAGGTAGCCTCTTGAGGAGGACTCCTTAGTGCGCTTTCGTGAAGAAGGTTTCGCTGGATCGCGTTGCTCCGTCCAGGGGAAGCTGTGGTGGCCGTTCAATCGGCGGTCCCTCGATGGTCCGTTGCGTGGTGTCCCAGGGAAGTGGTCGCTGTCGACGTTAAAGATGAACTCGCAGAGGTCTGGCCGTCGCGCGAATGTTCAAACAGTTCTTAATCGTCGGCTAGCTGAAGCGATTGGGTTTTAACGAACTCCGCAAAAGAAATAAAAGTAGTGAACTAGTTACTTCTTGCATCGCTCGCGTGTTGCACGGGCCCGAGTGCAGAACCAATACCGCTTTGTTCTCGAGGGTGTGCGCGCTCTTTGTCTCTAGGTAGCTACTTTGATGCAGCCAGGTAGAGAGACCAAACAAAGGGGGATCCCCCCTTTTAAAGGGGATTCGTCTGATGACGTAGTTCCACATCCGTCCTGACTTAGGCCAAGCCCCTAGTGGGAGCACCCCCCCTTTTGTCTGTGGAGGCATGGTACCTACATTCCCCCTTGGTCTGATGGTGAAGTTGAAGAGCCTTCAGAGCACGCTGTTCACCTGTCATCCACAGCAGGCGCCGATTAGTGGGAGTCCACCTTTGTCCCCAGCGCTTGGTCAATCTCCATGCAGTGTCCTTTTCACTCCTGGGTCGGCTGACCTAAACATTCAAGACTGACAGCATCTGGGCAGATCATGAAGCATGACACTGGGCAGGAAGTGATGACTGACATCTGGGCAGAACATTTAGACTGTATCATCTGGGCAGAAAATCTACTCTAACATCTGTGCAGATCACATGCGATATTGGGGAATTATACACACCAAAGAGAGAGAAAAAGAGAAAAGGAAAAAAACATGATAATCAAGAGGTACAACTATAAGCAACTAACTACACCTGCGCTAGGTAGTGTCGGTGTGGCATCTTTCTAACATTTGGATGAAGGTATGAGTTGTATGTCTATACGACAGTGGTCAGGGTTTACTGCCTTGTCACGGTAGTTACCCTTAGAGGGGAAGGAAGAGGTGCCTCGAGTGGTTGGAGTCGAAGGTGTTGTGGGATGTTAGTGAGTGAGTCGATTCGAGCATGTAGAGCTTGGGTGTACCTCAGGAGCATCAGACAGACGCCTGCAGTAATGACCCAACCCATGAGGACAAGGCCAAAAGCAGCTGTGTTACCCAGGTTCCACTGATAAGATAAGATAAGATAAGATAAGATAAGCCTTTATTAGTCCCGCAATGGGGAAATTCACAATTCCCAGCAGCAAAGTGACAGTGGTACAAAGTGACAAAGTGACAGTAGTACAGAGGACAAGACTCCAAACTTACATTGATACATATATACATAGAATATAAGCGAAAAGAACTATAGGCAAAAAGTGTATTGCTAACGAGAGCAGTGCTGATTGTACAGTCTAACTGCAGCAGGGGTGAAGGATCTCCGGTAACGCTCTGTAACACACCTTGGGTGACGCAGTCGGTCACAGAAGGTGCTGCCCAGAGCTGATAAAGTCTCAAACATGGGGTGGGATTCATTGACTATAAGAGTTGCCAGTTTCTTTAGCATTCTCCTTTCTCCCACCACCTGTACCGTGTCCAAGGGTTCTCCCAGAACAGAACTGGCCTTTCTAATCAGTTTGTCCAGTCTGTTCCTGTCTGCATTAGTGATGCTGCTGCCCCAGCACACTACTCCATAAAAAAGGGCTGATGCCACCACAGTGTCAAAAAAGGTCTTGAGGAGTGGCCCCCGCACTCCAAATGACCTTAGTTTTCTTAATAAATAGAGTCTGCTTTGACCCTTTTTGTAAAGTGCAGCAGTGTTGTCCGACCAGTCCAGTTTTGTGTTTAGGTGAACACCCAGGTACTTGTACATAACAACTTGATTTACAGGCCTCCTTGCTATGGGGCTCAGCCAGGTGGTTTGGATCCCTGATTCGTCCAGGCTGACCTGCACTGTTTTAGTCCCTTCCAGCAGAAGTTGCTGTTGAAGGGCCTCTCCTAGATGCAGACTATGGCCTCTAAAGACATCAATTAACTCAATTTCTGTTTCGTACCTTTCAGAACTGAGGTGGTACAAGACAGCATCATCTAGGTGTATAGTGGCCCCTGGTGGGACCCTAATGAGCACAGTCTGGTTTGGGAGTCTCATCCTCATGGCCGTGTCATGGCGTTCATATGTCATTACAACCTCATGCTGGGGTGTGTTGACAAGCCACCTGTCACCTGCCCTCTCTACTCTAGTTTCGGTAACCTCATCCTTACTTGACATACGGGCCTTGCACTTTTCATCTGTGGCTCCAGTACGCAAGCCGCACAGACGATCTGCTGTTTCCCTAATGAAGGGTTTGCTTGGGCAAACCCAGTGGATGTCTTTGGTGGCGGTACACATGGCCAAATTAGGGATAAGGTACAGGGTAGGGTTGTCTTCATGATAGGCCAGCATGGGGGGGGGGGGGGGGGGTTTCAACGTGAACGTGTATGTCACCCTGCCAGAATCCTACGTTAAGTACAGATTTGAGCCTATAGATGTTGTGGGTCTAAATGATGGGAAGGTTAAAAATAAATCCTACTTCCATCCCTTGTGGGTTAACTGAGATTGGGACAGCACTACCCAGGCTATAGGCTAGATGCACTTGCAAGGTTTGAACTGTGGCGGAAGTTGCTGATTTTATGATGTCACCGACCATCTCTAGGGGGACCAAGTAAGGAGGTATCCTACCCTCGCTCAGGCTAGTTATTGAGGAACTAACCTCATTCAGTAAATCCTGTAGGAACTGTTTGACCATATTGAGCTCTACCAGTTCTGACTCAACTACGTGGGATAGCTGATTAAGGGCCTGGACCGTAGTGTTGAGGATGGGTGTTGAGCAAGACAATTGTGCCCTGCAGCGTTTTTCCCAGTCCTCGAAGCTGTTGTTGTTGGAGCCAGAGCTCCCTCCGGAACTCAGGCATCTCGTCATCCAAGTCCTGAACTTGCTGTCTAAGGGTGCCCAAGCTTATGGAATTTGCAGCAGAAAGGCCAAGTGAGAAAAGGGAGCCGATGGCCGAGGCTGCAGTCAACAGTCCACCCAAGAACCGCTTTTGCCTCTTGGTCCCACTGAGTTCCTCCCTGGTGACCAAGAATTTCCTTAGCTGGTCAAGAGCGTGCGGTGACCCGCTGGGCATGTTCAACTGCTTCTGCAACGAGTGGTTGGGTGAACTGGTCACCCCTACTATTAGGTGTGGGGTTCAGGCGATGTTTCTGGAAGGCAATCCAGGGGTCCAGGCGGACATAAATCCTCTGGGTATGAATGTGACAGTTGGTCAGAAGTAACCCTGGGTGATCTTGGAGAGCAATCCCTGTAGGTGGTCCTGGCTTCCATTTGAATAGCTTGAAGAGTGGCGGCAACTAGGATCCAGTTGAAGATCATCCTGCAAGGGAATGCGACATGTTATGGATGTTTCCTGTGATGCTATTCTCGGGCATGCAGTAGCAGGGAGGAAGGGGGACACATGCGGATTAGACTCATGCATAAGTTTTGTGGTGCATGCATCTTGGTTTGAGGGTGTGTGCCTAGACTAGTTTGTGCTCCCCCCTTTCGCCTGTGGGCGGAGTGTACCCCCTTATTTGGTTGGAGTGGACCCACTTGTAGGCCGGACTTTGGTTGGGCCTTGATACCCTAATGCGGTATGCAACAGGTGAGAGCTTGCCTACAATTTCATGAGGGCCAGACCATTTTGGCAGAAATTTCTTCGGTGTGTTGGTAGGTTTTGAAAAGTTGAAGTACAGAACTTTGTCCCCAACTTGATATTGACGATCAGCGGCCCTTTTGTCATGGTAGGCCTTCTGGCCTTTGGCGCTGCCTTCCAAGTTCTCCTGTGCCCATGCGAAGGTGTCCTGGAGGTGCTGCCACATACTGATGGGCAGTGTACGCCCCTACAATGTTCAGATCTTCTGGCCGGTAGAGGAGATGTAAAGGAAGTGTCATCTCCCTTCCGGTCATCATCTCGAAGTGTGATACACCTGTGGACCGATGTGGGGTTGACCGAATGGCCATGAGCACCAGGGGGAGTTTGATGTCCCAGTCCTTGCCGTTAGCCTTGACATACTTGCGCAACATGCCTACAATGGTACGGTTGGCACGTTTCACTTGTCCCGATGACTGGGGGTGATCATTGGGACACACCCAGCATCTGCCACAAGGACGTCATTACACTGGCAGTGAAGTGAGTGCCCCGATCAGAGTTGATGGTCAAGGGCAAGCCCCAACGGCTAAACACATGGTTTATCAGGAGGACGGCTGTGGTTTCTGCTGTGTCATTTGGTGCCGGAAGGCACTCCACCCATTTGGTGAACGCACATGTTACAGTGAGGAGGTACTTGTTACCTCTTGAGGACTTTGGGACTGGGCCAACCCAGTCAACTTGAAGGTTGGACCAAGGGAAAGTGATCCCTCTTTTCTGCAATGGCGCCCTATGCAAGGGGCGAGTAGGTTGGAACTGGCAGCAGATCAGGCAGCTCTTGACATACTCATCGACATCCCTGGCCATGAAGGGCCAGTAGACTACTTCGCGGAGAGTTTTACATGTGGCTTTGGCGCTGCGGTGGCCTCCACATGGGGCGTAATGGGCATGCTGTATCATCACCCCCCTATGGTTGGTTGGAACGATCCAACAGGGAGGTTCCTGGTCATTTGGGGCATACACCAGCAGGCCCTTGATGATCTTTAGGTGGCTTCTCACGGCTTGAAGGTCACTGAGGTCACTTGACGGTTGTAGCAATTCAGGAGAGATGGGGCTATCGTCGGGCTTGGACATCAGCTGGAAGATGGCTCTGATGGCGGGGTCTTGCTGTTGTATAGTCACCAGGTCCTCGTCGCCTGGCTTCCTTCCCAGGTGAACTACCACGTCTTTGCTGGCGGACTGGTCGATTTCCTCCCGGGCTTGGCGCCGAGTGACTACGTTTACAGTGCAGGCCTCCACCTGTGGGAGCCATTCTTTTGAGAACTGCCAGGGGTTACCGCTCATTGCTCCCGTCTTGGCCAGTTGATCAGCTTCATCGTTCCCATCTTTGTCTGGCCCTGGGACCTGGGAGTGTCCCTTCACCTTCTTCCAGTAGATCCTCATTCCATGGTCACTCACAAGTTTGTCAATAGGCCAGGAACAGTTCAGCATGCTTGACATCCTTCCCTCTGGCAGTCTTCATTCCGTTCTGCTTCCACACGGGGAAATGGGAAATAAAGCTGAGTCGGGCATAGTTAGAGTCCGAGCAGATCACAAATTCAGGAAGGGCGGCTTGGTTGGCTTCTTGCAATGCAATAAGCACAGCAGCAATCTCTGCAAACTGGCTCGTCTGGGACCCTAGCATATAATGTTGAGGCTTGAGGATGGTGTGGTTTTGCCAAACCACTCCCACACCCGCTTGCATCTCACCGTCCTGCCTAAAGGAACACCCATCTATGAAGACCCTGGGGAGGTCTTGACAGATATTTTCATCATAGAAGTGATGATTTGAAGGTAGCAAGGGGGTGGTGACAGCTTTGAGGTCCTCTGGTTCATGTTCGCACTCACAGTGTTCGCACCCTGCCAATCCTTGGCTTATGGCCATCTTCTGGTTTTGTGCGTACTTCACCTCTACCTCATAGCCTTGCAAGGCCATCATCCAGGTCGCGATGCGGCTGTTAGAAACTCTGCCCTCTCTAAGTCGTTGGCTGTTCAGGAAGGTGACAGGCTGGTGAGAGGTTTCGATTATGACCTTTTGTCCTCCGATATAGCTGCGGAAGTGCTCCACTGCCCATACCGTTGCTAGCAAGGCCTTTTCACAGTCAGAGAATTTTAGCTCGACGCCGCTGAAAGCTTTACTGGCATATGCGACCACACGTCGGTCTTGGTCATGCTTCTGGGAGAGGGAAGCACTGAGACTGTGTTGGGAGAAGCTTGCCTCCAGGTAGAACTCCTTGTCCGAGTCAGGATAGGCAAGGCAGGGAGCAGTGCAGAGGCATTGCTTCAGTCTGATGAAGGCGGCTTCTTGGGCTGTTCCCCACTCGAAGTTCTTGTCTTTGCGAAGCAATTCTGTCAGGGGTCTAGAGATCTCGGCATAATCTTCAATGAACTGCCGTGAGTAGTTGCAGATGCCCAGGAAGCTGCGTACTTCTGAAATGTTTCTCGGGGCAGTAATGTCCATGATCGCTTGGATCCGACTAGACTGGGGCTGGATGCCACCAGTTCCAATCAGGAATCCAACATATTCCACCTTTTTGCGGCACCACTGTCCTTTGGTTAGGGAAAGTTTTGCGCCAGCTCTTGAGAGTTGGGTGAGAACGTAGCGAATCTCTGCAATGTGGCCTTCAAATGTTTGGCTGCGCATGAGGACATCGTCCACGTAGATCAGGTTCCCCCGAGTGGCTGCGTCACTCATTGCCTTGTGGAGGAAAATGTTAAACTCCGCTGGGGAGTTGGAGTACCCAAAAGGGCACCGGTTCCATGTAAACTGCCGATTACCGAATGAGAAAGCCAGCTTGTACTGGTCAGACGGATCCACCTTCATAGTCCAGAACCCGTTTGACACATCCACCGTGGAAAAGAAATGAGCATTTCTGACCTTGGCGAGTTCCTGGTCCAAATGGATCATAGGCCAACGGGAAAGGGGAACTTGCTTATTCAGCTGCCGGTAATCAATGGTCAGGCGCCACTTTCCTGATGGCTTCAGTACTGGCCACAACGGAGAGTTGTAGGTCGAGTTGCACTCACGAATGATTCCTTTCTTCAGCAGAGAGTTTAGGATTTCTTGAATAGACTCGTACGCGGAGAGCGGAATTCTGTATTGTCGGACGAATGTTGGAGGTGCTGTCGGGTCCGTGGGTATGCGCACAGTATGGAGATCGGTAACTCCACAGTCATGGGCGTCTCTGGAAAAGATCTGTTCAAAGTCGTGGAACAAGTCTCGGAGCTGTTCCCGCTGGGAGTCTGTCGTCAGGGCGTCAGCTTTAGAGAGTTGCAGCTGGATCTCCTCTTCGAACCCTGGGTAAGGTTCCTTAGGAACGTCAGTTGTAACCCAGGTGTATATAAAAATATATCTCCAAGGTTGTAAATATTCATTGATACTGAATATGGCTTAGTTATAACTAATGAGAAACCCCATTCTTTTACCCATATCATTATAATTATTAGATCAATTTAAAAGCAGTCTCATCTGTGTGAGTGTTAATTCATTAGATTGTAGATATTAATTAGTGGCATATTTTAAGGTGCTTGCCCCTTTAAGAGAATCCATGCGTAGTTAATAGAGTTGCACCGAGTGCGCGTGCGCAAAGCACGAGCGGGAGAAAAGACACAGATAGCGGGAGAAAGACGCCGATGGCGAGAGAGAAAAGCGAATAGCAAGAGATATTCTGAAATTAGACAGCACTGGAAACAAGGCAACAGTTGGAGCATACTGTAGGTTCGTTCTAACTGAAACCTTAAAATCCTGACACTGCAGACAGAATATTCTGAAACCCGAGAAGTTGGCCAGGTTTTTTGTTGTGCGATTTATTCAGTTTCCACGGGCCTCCGAGTGTAGTTTGCGGCTGCAGCTGCACCATGTGGACCGTGGATGGCGAGCCAACCCAAGAGTGATTCATGAATGTATTGTTCTAGCATTCCTATTCCTTCAACATGGTAGGAGAAGAGATTTTTCTTGATTTTGGATCATTTATTGAGATATTCGTCTCCAAGGAGTATCCAGTTTTTTATTAGGGTTCACACACACATAGTGTGGGAACCCTATTGTAATTGTTAGGATTTTTCTTTCTTATTCTTTGTCCCATTTTTTGACCTAAAACGTATTGTGCAGCCTAGACCGTAATGCCTAGAAACCCCAAACTTGGCAAAAAGGTTCAGTTACCCCCAAGGACCAGATTCCCATACAGGGACCCAAATTGGCCTGATGGTGGCGCTATAGCAGACCATATTGACTTTTTGTCCATATCTCCTACACCGTAGGTCCTAGAACCAAAATTCCAGTTCCTATACATTCCTTGACTAAATTCAATAGGACAATTAATATACAACCATTAAGCTCCGCCCACTTAGATTTCGAGTTAATTTGCATAATGTGCAAAATCACACACATTTTTGAGCGCGAACTAGTCCCTGGATTTTTCACATACATGCACATATGTGGTATCAAAACGTTCAGAAGAGTCTGAACTTTAAAACGTATCCAACAAAAATGCTAATTTCTTCACTACCTAGTCAGTATAAACCAATCAAATGAGGGGGCGTAAATTCAATAGTAAATTTTGCGCATATGGAGCTCTAACTTAAGAAAACTTGCATGTAATGAGATGGCACTTCACAGACAGCTTCCCTGTGAGGGTCTGGGGCAGCTCGCAGAGGTTGCCATACCTCACCTGCTAGGGGGCGCTATAACATGCAAAAATTTGCCCCATGCACTCAAATTGGCCGATCCACATGAAACTTGACAGACATCATCTATGGGCCTCTGGGAACCAGGTCCTAAAGCAGACATGCCATACTTCCAAAATGGCTGACGTAATCGGCCAATCCGTAATCGGCACGCGTTTGACAGGCTTACCATTGGTCGATCTGCACGAAACCTCTTGGGTGTGGACAAGTGCACACCCCCTATGACATAATCCAGCCGGGTGTCGATTGGCCACTGGGGGGCGCTATTGCAAAAAAAGCAAGTGTATCCCCTACATAATTCCACTTGGGAACATGCAATTGGACTCTTTTGATTCCTTGCAGTAGTGCGAACAACTTTCCCATTACATGTCCTATTAAAAAATGCACAATTTATTTACAGTTAATAATAGTTTGAAATCATCACTTTTCATACTCCTCCTAGGATTTTCATACTATCATGTCAAGCAAAGTCTTATAATACTCTACAGAGTGTGAAATCAAAAAACAATCCAAAGATTTTGGATTTGAGGACACTTATACCTGCTAAATATTTTTTTAATGGACAGCATCGATACATATAATATTCATATTCTTAAAGCTCTTTCATATTTTACCCAATTCTGACCAAAATGCACAAGCCCATTCAGAATCCCATCCTGAACAAATTTGTCAAGTTTCATCTAAATCGGTTATTGTATGGCTCTACAGTGCAGTATTATATACAATGCATAAGAATGCATGTGAAGTCCCTCTGTCACCTTCTCCTTCTCACACGCACGCAAGCTGAAACTCACACACTCAGTCTCTCTCACACTCTCACCCACATTCCCCCTCCCATCTCTGTGCCCTAAGTAAACATTGCTCTGGCTACCTAGATCTCTCTGTGTCTATTAACCAGGCACACACACATACAGGCGCAAGCAGGCCTTCCTATAGCATTCACAATGACACTTCCCTAGCCATACCCACCCATATCTCAGTGACTAACACATGCTCATACAAACTGATATTTGGCTTCTTTTTTGTCTCTCTCTCTCTCACACAAACACACAGACACACACACCTTTATACCTATATGTATGTATAGTTTCTATGTATACTTATGTATGTATGTATTAGTATATGTTGTCATAGTTTGAGTACATACACTACCACACACACACACACACACACACACACACATCTACCTAAATGTATGTAAAGTTTGTATGCATATCTATAGTATATGTATAGTATATGTCAGTCATGCCAGTGATGTCAGTCATATCAAAAATGCCAGTCATGTCAGTTACATCAGTCATGTCAGTCATGCCAGTCATGTAAGTCATGTCATGCCAATCATTTCAGTCCAGTCATATCAGTCATTTCAGTCCAGTCATATCAGTCATGTCAGTCAAATCATCAAATCAATACAGGCCCAATCATGTATAGACACATGCAGGCTTTCCTATATTGTTCACATAGATGCAGCCCTAGCCAGATGTGCTATTTCTGTGTCTCCCTTTCTGACATATGCAGATGTCATCACACACTCTACATCTGTAGAGCACACACTGGCCAAACCCAAACAGCTTCTTTTCACTTTTAGGTCTAAAAGACCTTTTGGGCTTCCTTTTGCCTATTGAGGCCAAAATGCCTATTGGTGTGTGAACCCGCCAATCGCCGCTTGCGGCTATATTTTTTTCTATTTTTGCTGTTTTTTGGAAAAGGACAGTTATTCTCCATATTTTTTTTCCCAAGTGACTCTTGACACAAGGACTACAATTTGGACCCTCTGTTATTTTAATGGGTTCTTAATCAGTGGGAAAAAAGAAATTGTCACAGAAGACATTGCACATATTCAACTGTGAATTGTGTTGTAATTTGATTGAGGTGGAGTAGCCTACTCATAAGGAAGCCTCAATAACTTAAGGGGGGGAAGAGTATTACTTGTAGATTGTTGCACAAGGGTTATGTGATGGAAATGTTGTGAGCTATTTTTTTTCTTTCAAGGGGAATTTTCATATGTTGGCAGCCCCGTCGACAGGGGGGACAACCGGGTCTGTTGTCCCGGGCCCCAGGGCCAGGGGGGCCCATCAAAGAGCCCAGCAATTTATTTTTTATTTAAAGTCTATAATTTGAAATAATCTTGAAATCTTTCATTAATATAAAATTTTGTACTCAAAATAAGCTCAATGGCTAAAATATATGTTTTTTTTACCTATCTGCATATTTTCCATTATGTGCATACACCCTCACCTCCCACTGAAAAATGGTTTGATCCAGCACCAACCGTAGCCGGCTGGTACCCGCCCAACAGCGGGAAATACAGTGGTGGATAGTTAAAGTAAGCAGAAATCTGGAGCGCAGAAAAGAAAGTAAAAACTTTTACCTGACGAATTTTAATGTATTTTAATGCATTGTGTTCCTGGTTTGAAAAGTGATGGAATTTAGGCTAAAGTACTACTTCGTTTCACAACAAATGTAATTCCAGGACGAAACATGAGAGAACGTGAAGACGTTAAGATTGGGCGTTTTGAAAATAAACAACCATTATATAATGTAAATAAAAAGCGAATTATTTCGAGTATATGTATAAATATTTAACTTAATTAAGTTTAGGGAAATATTGAAATGGACCTTTAAAGTGACGTACAAGTGCTTTAATTCCACCTTATAAAGGTGTATGAACCCTGCAAACGTGACTTTGTTCATTGCGCTGAAGCGCGGCGCGCGCAAAGTTATAAAACTCGAGAGGTGCACGACCTCGCGAATCGAATCGCGAATCGAGACCCTCGCGCACGTTCGGTGCCACTGCGATTACGTCATTTTCGCCACGCGGACCCTCGCGCCGCGTCAAGTAGGCTATAAACCAGTCAGCTGTCCGAAACAGCTTTGATGTGTGGCTATATTATATACTATATGACCTAACACAAGGATTGTCTGCTACAGAGAAAATTCAAATGACGTAAGCCGGGGGGGGGGCACATGAAACTTTCTTGTCCCGGGCCCCAGCAAGACTGTCAACGGGCCTGTATGTTGGTGTAAAGTACCTAGTATACGGTTGCTTTAAGAGTATGCTATTAATAACCAGTCACTTTTGAGAGGTAGCCTAATTTACCCATACCCACTAAACCGGTAGACAGCCAAAATACACGACTTAATTAGATAAATAATTTTAAGTAAACATAGGATTTTTGTCCAAATAACATAAGAAGGTAACATAATGAAAGCTAGTTGAAATGACATTAATAAGAGATAAAGCAGGTAATATATATGTTAATCTAAATTGATAAGAGTCTTAATATGAGTGGGTAACTGGAAGGGGTTTTACTCTGCAGGACAAAGGTTGGGCTAACTCAATTAGTCATCTGTTGCACCAATTGTCATTGTTACTGTCAGTTCCTTTTCAATACAAAATTGAAGCTCACTTATTGAAGCCATTTATTTATCGTCTTGGTGTTCTGAGTTTTACCACTCTACAATCCTAGAACTGGTCCTGTAGCTTACCCGCTGGTGAGGACGATAGTATATCTCGTATCTCATACATGCTACACAGTGGTCAGCTCATTCACAGAAGGTTGGGTCTGACTACTATGCCTGACTGCATACACAAGCATCTCATTCCTCTTGCTGAGGTCAACTCGACAAATCGAACCTGGCATCCTGTCTGGAACAATGGCTATCATTCTCGACGGCAGGGTGAAGAACACGTCATCGTGAATCTGGAGACCCTTAGGTAGACTTGGCAACTTGCCAATCACGGGGATGGACAGTTCAAAGTCATGGAATGTGCTGTCGATCAAGTAGCCCAAAGTTGTATGAGCAGGCACCTGGATAGTACAGTTAGTTGGATTCTGTACCAGAAGGTAAGCTGAACGACTGGTCAGTTCAAGGAGGGGAGTGCCACATGTGGTGAGGTTCAGCTCAAGGAAACCTGGTGCAGGCTGGAAGAAGGCTTGTGGGCAGTTGAACTTCTGTCCTCTCAGAACCATGAGTCGAAGCGGGATGCCGGCCGACCTGGCTGGGACAATCAAGTCAAACTCGTTCGCCACCTGACATGCTTGGGGAATTGTTTGCCCTGACCGCATTTGTTCCAGATCAGGGCTCACCACCTGGTTCCCAATGTGTGCATGGGACCAGAGTATGTTATTAATAGTGTCTATTCGCGCTCCAAGGCGAACCAAAGCGTCTGCCCCCACCAAGACAGGAGGGGTCAGGTTAGGAACTACACTCATGTAATGCACAAACTGTTTCTTCCCGATGGTGAGAGAGAGCACAGATTCCTATACCCTTGACATAGTGTTTTGGCAATTGAAGAGTTGGGAACTTGTGGCTGTTGGCCACAAACACAGGAGGAGTGTTACAGCTGCTCAGAGTTTCCAATAAGTCTTGGCTGACCGCCGATTTCTCTGACCACCATGGTAACAGCACGTCTGGGATGGTTGTGCCGTTTACCATGATGCCCCCTGTGATCTGGGGGTGAGCGATGCTCTCTTCAAATGTGCAGAGGAAGGCTTCATGGTTATGAGAGAGGCCGGATGGCCGGGCCTGACATTTGGACGATGTTGGGTGTGGGCTCACCGAGGGTGTGCGGTTCCCTTCACTTGAAGCGTCATCCCCTGGACCTCTTGAGCCTTGGCTGGGTGTAGTCTGTGGGTTCCCTGGTGCTTGGAGAGTGGTTATCCTGTCACAGCTGTATCTTTTAGCTCGGTCACTGACAGGCTTGGGGACTGTGACCTGGGCCCATAGCTGCCCACGGCGGCAGTCAATCAGAGGAGCCAGCCTATCAAGCAGGTCTTGACCGATGAGTAGCTGTTCTGTGTCGAATTCAGAGATGTATACTGGGTGCACGAGTTTCATCTCTTGGAGTGTGAACTCCAACCAAGCTCTCTGGTTGATTGGGGTGTGGTCCTGTGTATAGCTGGTGATGCTAAGCTGACAGGACTCAATGTTGAGGCATCTCCCCATGGCAAGTGAGGCCTGTCTCACAGTGGAGAATGTGTCTGTGCATATGAGGCTGATTTCTGACCCAGTATCCAACAGCGCATTGACACTTAGGTGATCTTCTATGAGGACAGTGGTGTAAATGCGTTGGGCGCTGCCTTTCCGGACCAGGTCTCCAAGGAACTGCAGGAGTGGGGAGGAAGAGACAGAAAGGACGGACGGAGTTTGTTCCACAGCCGGTGGTAGGGTGTTCTTGCTTGACGGTTCCCTTCCCCAGCCAACGAGATAGACCCGCGATGGTGGTGGGGAGGGTTCTTGACCTAGTCACGCGACTGAGGGGCCTCCACCATCCTCACAAGGGCGTTTCTCGCTGTCCTTGGAGGACTGGTTGGTGCTCAAATCCTTCTCCTGGGACATCTTTGCGATTGCGTCCTTGAGAAGCTGAAGCTCTGTCCTTAACTCAGCGGTGGCTTGTGACTCGTGCTCTAGACCTCTGCCTCGGTCTCTGTGTTCTTGGGGTCGAGGGGTCCGATTCCGGTTGTCCCATCTGTTTCCTCTGGGTGATCGCTTAGGGTCCTCTGTCTTCTTCCAGTCCTGGGCCATTTCTTCCTTGGAAGTAGGCGTGTCTCAGGCGAGTGTAGAAGTCGCGGGGATGTTCGTGGCGGCCATGCTTGATTTGGATGGCTGAAATGGTCGCAGAGGTCTCATCCGCAAAAGGGGAGTATTCCTCTGCTAGGGCTTCACAGAGCAGGTCAAAGTCGTCACGGGTGTCGGCTGGCTGGGCCTCTATGAATGCGTGGACTGATCTGGAAGTCGTCTTCCAGATTAATTTGACTCTCTCTCTGTGGGTGGAGTGAGGCAGGTCAAGAAGGCAATGCCTTATCTCTCTGAGGTAGTCTTCAACGTTGTGGTCGCGGTTCTCTGGATCAAAGCGCTCAATATCTTTGGCGAGGGCGTCCAGCTGCTTCAGGCGTGGGGCATCACTGTGTCTCGGTTCTCGGGCAGAGCTATACGGCGGGGAGTGGCCCCTCACAGGGTGGTCGTGCTCATGGTGACGTGGTTCAAACCTGCCATGCTGAGGAGACTGGAGGATGCGTCCGTCATATCCGTCATGGTGCAGGGGCTCTTCCCTTTCCGGGGAGTAGTCATCAGATCCATAGTCTCTGTAGTCCTGGTAGGGAGGTCTGGAACGTGCAGCTCTCCGTACCTCTAGGAGGCCCTTCCGCTGTTGGTCAGGAAAACGAACTTGTTCCGGGTGCTGGGCGTCAGAGCGGTAGGAGCAGCGAGTTGATTCTCGTCGTGTGGGTGAGAAGAAAAAGGGGGACATGGAGGAGGAGTGGTGCTGAGGCATAGTCCGGCGTCTCTGAGGCGCATGGCGGGACGTGGGAACCCTGGAGGGGTTCGGGGGGCCCGTACTGGGCGGAGCTCTTCAGGGTGTTCTTCCTCCTCTGAGTCATAACCTGAAGGGTGGTGGCATGGAGCAGTTCTGGGTACTGTTGGCCGTGGCGGACTGAGGCGTAAGCTGGGTTGTCTGGTACCTTGCGAGTCCCAGTGAGATGGTATTGGCTCCAAGGGAGGCACGGCCCGGTCATCTCTGGGGTTCTGGGAGCGAAGGGACATCCTGCTGACTGCCTCCACTATGGACCTCACCTCTAGGTCGCTCTCACCTCCTGAGCAGACGTCCTCCGTCGCACACTGGTCCGGTAATCCACCTCCTCCTGCAGGGCATCTAGCTCCATCCTGGTTTTCTTGTGGAAGAGCAGGAATATTCGACCAATGGCCTCCTGAATGTTGACCTCAGGAGCTTGCTGGATAAAAGCCACCATTTCACCTATTTTCCTTTCACAGTCCTCCCTGGAATATTGCTGGATGCTGTTCTCGTCTTCTTCAAGCAGCCGGATGAGTTGGCTGATCAGGTTGGGAAGGGAGATGTGAGGGGGTTGCTCCCCTGAGTTGCGTCGGGATGCTGATGCTGTGCTCATTCTCAGGCCTATGACTAGGGCTCAGTTCTCCTAGGGGCAGGCAGGCTATGCACTGTACTCAACGTGTGTGAAACCAGCACTAAGCCTTGACTAGGTCAAATGACAACAAGCACATACTCTAAAGGAATATGAAGCCAGCAGCAAACCTTGAATGAGTCAGATAGGGACCAGCAATGTACTCAAACGGGATAGGACATTAGCACCAAGCCTTGGAAACCACAATCAGTGTATTAAAGGGGAATATGAAGTTAGCACCAAGCCTTGACTATATCAAATAGAGCAACAAGCGAGGAGCAGCAACTTCTGCAAACCCAATGTACTGGAGCGGCTAAGGGATCTATTCTAGTTATGGCAAGGGTGGACTACAGTTAGCACACGCGCTAGCTACCTCCAATGATGTGTACCAGCATTAAATTCTACTCAACAGGAGCAAGCAACCAAACTTTCAGTTAGGTGACAAGGCTACTCTAAATTCAATCAAGTTCGGTGTATCAAAACATCAATGCTTATTAATATAACTTAGTTAATTTGTTACCAGTCAATGGTTACTGAATAACAACACCCCAGATGTGATCAATAAGAGTCCTAATTAATATGAGTAGACAGTGAAAGTGGTTGCTCATTAATTAGCAATGATCAAATTAGAGTGTGGTTAGTTGTTATTCTTAGGGAAGAATGTGTCAAGTGATGTATTATGTGTTGAAATTACATCTAGTCTTATCCAATATGGATGAGTGTGTATGAACAAAACCTTTGCCCTTGTATACACCTTTGTTTTAGCTTTTGGCGCCACCTAGTGGCGGGATGGGTGTATATACCTTTAACTATGCGGTTGTAACTGCGCAGTCGTTGTCGCAGTTACAACTGAAGCCAAGCAACTATCCCTCACGCGGCGCACCAATTATGTAGGTGCTGGCCAAATTTAATTAGTAATCAGTCTCATAAAATTACCTACGAAATGGTGGAAGTACAGACCGTGTTAAATTTACGCAATTTTATATGAACTCAATTTAACTAAGGTCTCCACTAGTTGTGGTCAATTCCCATAGCCCAATTTGTTTGATTAACAAACTATAAATCTGAAGGTTACAGTTCAAATAATAGTTCTGGCTTCAAGTTGTAACAGAGAAACAACGACTCAAACGACAGTATTTAAACATAAAAACATTTATTGATCACAAAGCATAATAATAAAAGCATAGCAAACAAAGGGGACAAGAGTGTAGGCTAGGGTGTGTGTGTGTGGATGTGTATTCTAGTGCGCGCAGATGCGCGTGCGTGTGTACGTGCGTATGGGGGAGGAGATCTTTGAGACAAAGAGAAACTCGATGGCGCGAAACTTAAACCGAGCTCTCACTACAGCCACACACACAACGCAAATTTCCTCTAACTAAGACACGGTATCGTCGGTCACTATACAGCCCCAACGAGCGTATAGTGGGACACACGTTTAACAGTTATACGAGGAATTGAGTATTAACTATGAAGTAAAGGAATCAGTGTGAATAACCGAACAAGTTTAAACAGAATACCTATTTAAGCTTTGAACAGAGTACCTCTTTGAGCCTTAAACAGAGTACGGTTTAACATGAACGTGATTATAGACACCACTGCAAACAAGCATTCACAAAATATCAGTCTAAGCACACAGAACAGAGTAAAACAAGATATAGTTCTAAGTCTGCCCAGATGCACAGCCTTACTTTGAGTTGTTCAGTCCGCGGCCCGCGCAGTAGGCCAGGTAGCCTCTTGAGGAGGACTCCTTCGTGCGCTTTCGTGAAGAAGGTTCCGCTGGATTGCGTTGCTCCGTCCAGGGGAAGCTGTGGTGGCCATTCAATCGGCGGTCCCTCGATGGTCCGTTGCGTGGTGTCCCAGGGAAGTGGTCGCTGTCGACGTTAAAGATGAACTCGCGGAGGTCCGGCCGTCGCGCGAATGTTCAAACAGTTCTTAATCGTCGGCTAGCTGAAGCGATTGGGTTTTAATGAACTCCGCAAAAGAAATAAAAGTAGCGAACTAGTTACTTCTTGCATCGCTCGCGTGTTGCACGGGCCCGAGTGCAGAACCAATACCGCTTTGTTCTTGAGGGTGTGCGCGCTCTTCGTCTCTAGGTAGCTACTTTGATGCAGCCAGGTAGAGAGACCGAACAAAGGGGGATCCCCCCTTTTAAAGGGGATTCGTCTGATGACGTAGTTCCACATCTGTCCTGACTTAGGCCAAGCCCCTAGGGAGAGCACCCCCCCCCCCTTTTGTCTGTGGAGGCATGGTACCTACAATGGGGATGAGACAGGCTCTTCTGACCTCATCACACCCCCCCCCCCCCCCCCCCTTAAGTCGGTCATTCATCAGAGTTACCCGAAAGAAAGTCAGCTGTAACATTTTGGGCCCCCTTTCGGTACCTGACCTGAAATTTAAAGGGTTGCATTGACAATGTCCACCTTGTGATGCGAGCATTAGTGTCCTTCATGCGGTGCATCCATTGCAACGCCCTGTGGTCAGTCTCTAGCACAAACTCTGCACCCAACAGATAATATTTCAACGAGTCCAGGGGCCATTTAATCGCCAGAGCCCCTTTCTCTATCGTTGAATAGTTCTGTTCTCTCGGAAACAGTTTCCTGCTGATGTACAGGATAGGCTGCAACATGTCCGATTGTCCCTGGAGCAACACTGCTCCTAATCCACATCCTGATACATTTGTTTGCACCACAAACTGCTCCTCCGGATCAGGACTCCTCAGGACTGGACCTGAACACAAGCACTCCTTCAGATCTGTGAATGCTCTCTCACAGTCCTCCGTCCATTTGATGCGTTGGGGCACGTCCTTTTTGGTCAAGTTCGTTAGAGCCGCTGCCCTGCTGGAGAAGTTCGGGATGAACCTCCTGTACCAGCCCACCAGCCCTAAGAACGACCTCACCCTCCTTTTTGTCGTTGGTGTTGGTGTGTTCCTAACCGCCTCCACCTTGTCCACTTGTGGGCGGATCACACCTCCTCCCAAGACGTAGCCCAGGTAGACCACTGTGTTCTTGGCAAGACAGCACTTTGTAGGGTTCACCGTTAGTCCTGCCTTCTTCAGTCTGTCAAGCACCTCCTTCAAGTGGCACACATGCTCCTTCCATGAAGCACTATAGATGACGACGTCATCCACGTATGCTGCCGCAAACTCCTCCGTCCCTCTCAGCACACTGTCCATGAGCCTCTGGAACGTCGCCCCAGCTCCGTGCAAGCCAAAGGGCATAGTCCTGAAATGGAACAGACCTGAGGGAACTCGGAAAGCAGTTAGCTCACGTGCCTCTGGTGTCAATGGCACTTGCCAGTAACCTTTACACAGATCTAATGTAGAAAGGTAAGTGGCCTTACCAAGTCGCTCAATCAGCTCGTCCGCTCGTGGCATCGGGTAAGGGTCGAAGGCAGAGATTGCATTTATTTTAGAAAAATCAATGCAGAATCGGAGACCTCCATCCTTTTTGCGGACCAGTACCACAGGACTGCACCACTCGCTCTTGGACAGCTCAATGACGCCCATCTCCAGCATAGCTTTGACCTCCTCCTTCAGCGCTGAAACCAGGCGTGCAGGCACCCTACAGCTTGTTTGTCTGATTGGATCCTTTGTCAGCAAACGGATGTGATGCTGTGTGATGCCAGTCCGGCCAGGTTTTTCGCTGAACAGCTGTGGTGGTATTATGTGCTGGAGCTCTTTCTGCTGCTGTGGGCTCAGGTGTGCCAAATCCAGCGTGGTTTCCTCTTTGGTGGACCCCGGAAGATATTGCTCAGGAGTCTCCTCCTCGTCCCTCACTGATCTTACCCAGCACTGGCTCGACAGGTCCTCCCTACTTGCTTTCCACAGCCTCAGCATGTTGATATGGAAACTCTGCAGCTGTTTCCTTCGGTCTGGGAGTTTCAGCTCGTAGGTCGTCCTGTTCACCCTGCGCTGCACTTCATATGGGCCTTGCCACTTTGCAAGCAGTCTGACATCAGAGGTAGGAAGTAATACCAGAGCTCTGTCTCCAACGTTTAGCTCCCTGTTCTTCACCACCTTGTCGTACCATCGCTTTTGATTGTCCTGTGCCTTTTCCATGTTTTTGTGCACCATCTCAGACAATGTTTGCAGCTTATCACGCATCTTCATGACATGAGACAGAATGTTCAATTTCTTGGGGCTGGCCTGCCCCTCCCATGCTTCCTTCAGCACGTCTAAAGGGCCTCTCACCTCTCTGCCATACAGCAGTTGAAACGGGGAAAACCCTGTTGATGCTTGTGGCACTTCTCTGTATGCAGAGGAGAAACGGCAGCCACACATCCCAATCAGCACCTGTATCTGAAACATATTTCTTCAACATGTGTTTTAGGGTTTTATTGAAGCGCTCTACGAGACCATCAGTCTGAAGGTGATAAGGAGTGGTTGTAATGCCTTTTATCCCTAATAGCCCAAAGAATTGACGTAAATGTGTGGATGTGAAGTTTGTTCCTTGATCTTTGAGGATCTCCCTTGGTATCCCTACTCTGGATATCAGTTGAATAAGTGCGTTCGCTATTTGTCTTGTTTTTATTTTTTTCAGAGCAAAAGCCTCTGGATACCTAGTAGCGTAATCACACAAAACCAGAATATAGCGATTACCAGACTGACTTCTGGGAAGGGGTCCTACAATATCCATCGCAATTCTAGAAAATGGTTCCTCTATGATGGGCATGTTAATCAATGGAACCTTATCTGCTCGTTTTTGTGGAGCTGTTAATTGGCACTCGGGGCAAGCTTTGACATGGTCTAAGACGTCTAGGTGTATTCTAGGCCAGAAAAAACGACCAGCTATTCTGCTCAAGGTCTTCTCCTGTCCCAAATGACCTGCCCAAGGTTCTGAATGAGCCATTTCCAAAATGCCCTTCCATAAACCTGAGGGAACTATTAGCTGTTCTACACCATTTTTTACTCTATATAAAATGTGGTTTTTCATTACAAACTGTATGTCACCTGACCCTGAGTTTGTATTCTGCTCACATTTTTGAAAGAGAAATTTCAGTGAATTATCCTGTTTCTGTAATTCCCCAATGTTTGTCGGAATTTCATCTGTGCTGCTCTGTGGGACTGTTAGCTCTTCAGCTAAAGTTGTGCCTCTCAATTTATCCTGTCTGCGCTGTCTACGTGATTTCTTATGTCCTGTTACTCCAAAGGGTAACTCCTGCAAAAGTTACATTTTCAGCTGCTGTCTGTCTAGCCTGACCTCTGACCAACACCTCAGCTGTTACTTTACTAGCCGAAAGAAGATCAAGTAACACTGGCATTTCTCTGCCCAGAATCACAGAATACGGCATTCTTTCTACAATACCCACATTAAGCATGTATTGCTGCCCGTTCACCTCAACACACACCTCAGCCGTAGGGTAAACCCTCTCGTCACCATGTATACATTTTACCCGTAGAGTTTTATTCTGAATTAACTATAATGTATTCACACATGCAGTGGACATTAGTGTTTGACTTGCTCCTGTGTCAATAAGTGCTTTGTATGTTTTACCCCCTATTTTAACTGGGACCATGCTCTCCTTGGTGTTATCAGAAGTCTGAAAACTGCTCTCCCTCTTCGGGTTATAACACAGTTGTACTGAACCCCCACTAGCTTCTGGACATGCAGACATTTTGTGTCCCACTCTATTACAGTTGAAACATTTGATCGTTTTCTCGCTACGTGTTTTCATGTGTGGCTGACTCTGTTCTGTGGTGCTGAAATTACGTTTACTTAATTGCGGCGTTATTCTGGCATTACTGGGACTGTCCCAGTCTGAAGCCTTGCTCCGCCTGCCTCGCTGTCACAAACGCTTCGGCCATCTCTACCGCTTGTTCAGCTGATGCAGGGCTGCGTTCCACAATCCAGCGCCTCAGCTCCGGATTCACCAGACTCAGGTATTGCTCCAGTACGATGGTTAGTCCGATCTCCTCTTTGCTTTTCTCAATAGGAGTCATCCACTTCTCGTACAGCGATTTGAGCCTGACAAAGAGCTTGCGTGGTGTTTCGTCTTCCAGTACTTTATGATCTCTGAATCGTTGTCTGTACGTTTCTCTATTGATCTCGTACTTCCTCAGAATTGCCGTCTTAATTGCATCGTACTCTCCAGTGAGTGAACTGTCCATAGCGACATACGCTGCTCTCGCTTTCCCATCTAGCAATGGCACTAAATGTAGCGCCCAGTTTTCTTCCGGCCACTGAGCCGCTTTAGCCATCCGCTCGAACGTGGTCAGATAGTGTTCTATGTCATTGGAGTCTTTAAGATTTGGCATTCGTGGAGTTGGTGGTGGAATATTTCCGCTGTGATGTTGCTGCTGGAAGTGTTCAGCTATTTGTTGTGACGCCCTAGGTGGTTGTATATTCCGAATGATTCGTGTCTGAGTCGGTTCATGCCCGGCTTCGGCTCGATCCGGTTCTGGTTGGCGTCCGTGTATTTCCTCCTGTAACTAACTGGTTGAATTGATGGGCCATTGAGCGCCATCTTTGTTCTTGCCTCATGGATTCTTGTTGCCAATGTTCATCTTTTGTTCTTTGTTCTAATATAAAGCTCTGCAACAGACTGCATACTTGATCCAAGGCGCTTGTCGACTCACTTTGAGTCGGTTCTTCTGCTTGGCTCTCTCTTTCCTCTGCTCCACTGGCGGTTCGTTCTGCTGGCTGTGTGTTTTTCTTCGGTGCCATACTCTCTTCACGACACTTTCGCTGCCACCATTTGTCATCGGGCGAGGGGGTACATCAGTCGCCCGCAGGTCCCTTGTACTCAAATACCCCACCTGGGTCATAATAATCCTAAGCGGAGTGCTGAGTCTGTGTCGCAGAGAGATTTAGGCCAACTCGAATTATATATTTCAAAGCCCGTAGGGTGAATGTATTCACTACACATGTAGACAAAAGGAAAAGAAAAACTTGCAACACAAAGAAAACAAACGAAAGTTAAAACTCTTGGTGTTACCAACAGAGATTTAGATTGTACACTGGTACGTCATAGCAACCTCTTTGTTATTGACTCACAGCAGTCAATACGCACACCAGCAAAACCCCAAACAACCGACCTCCTAACAAAACAATCCTTTGTCCCTATATACCCGTAACCCCACCCTCTGCCTAATTGGACCATACCAATTACAGAGTGAGGTGCACTTATTGGGATATACAATAAAATGGTTTTAACAAACACATACATATGACAAATAATAACATACACAACACAGCACACAAATCAAAATCAAATCAAATCAAATATATTTCTATAGCGCTTTTCACAACACGCGCTTTTCACAACACAATACTAATACTTAATAACAACACAGGTACCTTCTGACAATATTTACATGGACATCCATTATGTATTATTTACCTTTGTGTACTTTTCCCCAGGATGCTTCAGCTGCCCCCCCCCCCCCTTCTATGCTATAATGGCCATGGGCTCTTCTGGCCTGCATAAAAGAAGCCCTGAGAGGCACCTGCACTCCCTTGCATTTCCAACACAGGTAAGTATACATTCTCTAGTGCACATACATAATTCATACAACATATGATGACATTAATTAATCACATCATGGAGTCTTTGCATAATGGGGATGAGACAGGCTCTTCTGACCTTATCACACCCCCATATATATATATATATATATATATATATATATACATACATATAAATTATATATATAATATACATACATACACACACACACGCTACAGTCTGTGTGCATTGTACCTAGGCACGTTCGAAAGGTAATGTGCAGAACCTTGTACAGTGTACAGTATGAGTAACCCCCCCCCCCCCCACCACCAGCTGAATTTTGTGTAGTTAAGTAAAGTGATAGTCCATGCATCAAATATAATAACAGTTAACATTTCCTCTCCATTCTGCAGGAGTATCTGGATACAGCAGAGATGTGGTGTGTGGTGGAAGCATGTTGTTACAAGCTGGACAGATTGCAAATGGAAGAGAAATTTTAGAATGAGAAAGACCACATTCTTCCAGTTGTGTGACATCATTCGACCTCACCTTCAAAGAAAGACAACAAGGTTCAGGAAACCTGTGTGGGGATATGTATCTGGAGACTGGCCACCAACGTAGAGTTCAGACCAGTTTCCCATTTATTTGGGATTGGACAGTCTACTGCAGTCACTATAGCCAATCATGTTGCCCATGTAATTGTGAACAAATTGCTTTCCCTCTACATCAGAACACCCTCTGACCATGAAGTCAAGGTCATTATTCAAGGTTTCAGAGACAGGTGGGGATTTCCACAATGTGGAGGGGCTACTGATGGGACTCATATTGGGATTTTAGCTCCACCTGACAGCCCTGCAGATTACTACAACCGTAAAGGACCTGACAGCCCTGCAGATTACTACAACTGTAAAGGTTTCTATTCTGTCATCCTCCAAGGTGTGGTAGACCATCGACTTCAGTTCTGGGACATCAACGTGGGTTGGCCGGGCAAAGTCCATGATGCGAGAGTGTTTGGCAATTCATCCTTGTACGAGAAGGGACAGAGTGGTAAACTATTTCCTAATATCACAGAGAGGTTTGCAGGAGTAGATGTGCCAGTGATGATCTTGGGGGATGCAGCATATCCACTTCTGTCATGGTTGATGAAACCATATCCTGAAAACCAACAAACAACCCTGGCACAGATAACCTTTAACAACCGGCTGAGCAAGGCACGAATGACGGTGGAGAGGGGTTTTGGCCGCCTGAAAGGAAGATGGCGGTGCCTAATGAAGAGGCATGATTGCCACATCAACAACATCAACACAATTATTTCAGCCTGTTGCGTGCTTCACAATTTTTGTGATGTTAACAGCGAGAAATATGATGACATGTGTTAGAGCCAAATTATTGAAAGTAATTTTGATGAATATTTGTTGAATCTCTATATGTCAGAGTAATGTTTAGCATTGTTTTTGGACTAGTTATAAGTTAAATATGCTTGTTTAAAAGCATAATGTTAATGCTGAGTTTTGATTGGGTAGCAGGGTCCGGTGGGATAAGTATGATTAAAAAGACGTGGGGGGGAGTTTGAAGTTCGGGCAGCAATGAAGGCACATAGCATTTTGACCGTGCCCGTGTCTATGTGCCCCGTGCCTTAAAGGAAGACAAATGTGCTTGATTAAGATATTTTCTCTTTAGGTTCACCTTTTGTGTTTGTACCAAGATACTTTTGTGTTACCAAGTCGACAAGAATGAAAGAAAACCAAAAAAGGAAACTCAACTGGTCCGTGAGTACACTGAAGTAATAGGAATAACGGTTAAGCATTGGACATGGAGACGAGTCAAAAACCCTTAGACTGCCCGCACGAAGTGGTTTAATTAATGAACCCCATGACCGAAATTTTGCCACAACATGGATGTCACTGTTCAGCAAGAAAATGAGGCCCCCGATTGGAATACTGTTCAAGGAAACGCCACTTCAAATGCCTTAAGAGATGCATTGTTTTTGTATATTTCAAATCTGTAGAGAGTACATGTTTCAGATTGGTTCAAATTATGAGATTCCATGAGTAGTGTCTACAAGTTTCAGATGAAATCAGGTTATAAAATTTCACCTAATGTGTCAAAGTTGTTTACAATGTTGTTTTTCTGAGAACATGAACTTTGTGTTTTTGACAGTTGCTAGTAATAAATAGTTTTTTTTCCAAAGACAGTGTGAACTTTTAACTGGATCAATAACAGACAAAACATCAACTAATGTGTGTGTGTGTGTGTGTGTATATATATATATATATATATATATATATATATATATATATATATATATATATATATATATATAATCTACTATTTTTATTCAAAATAGAATACTGAAGTATAGAATAGAATATAAAATAGAATACTTCCAACAGTGAAGTTAGTGCTTTGTGGAACAAAACCTGAAGTGGTAAAAAAAAAGAAGAAAATACTCACGTATGTAGTGAAATATGTAGGCCACAACTGTAAATGTGTAAATGCCCTCTTTGGAAAATTATGCTATGTAATATAAAACAGGATTACTTTTGCAATGGTAGGAGTATGAACACAGTAAACATTCTTTGTAACATTCAAAACATGAAAAAAGGATTTACAATGTAATATACTTGAAAGACTCAAAATTGTAAACAAAATCATCTTTGGAGGACACAAAATCAAATCTACAAATGATGTAAACTGCCCATAGAAAAAAAGTCACCACTTGGATTTAACTAAGGGCATAGGTAAGAGGTAAGTTTGTAACTGCAAAAATAGGTAGAACAGTCAGAATGCATAAACAAGATACGCACTGTAACAAGTAATATAAAATGAAAAATAATTCAATAATGCGATCAGAGAGTAAAGACTGAACCTTATAGGTTGTGATAGACCTGTGAAGAAGACTGAGGCTGATTAAGGTAGGCTGGTGGTGTCTCCTCGGTGTGGTAAGAATAGGGCTGAGGAGAGGGATGATGTGAATGGGAGGGGGCGTGCTGTGGGAAACGAGGCACCATGGTTTCAAACAGTCTGGTCATCATTTGCTGGAACATCCTGTTTACTTCATGGTGCTCCTCCCTCTGTAGCTGTTGACGACGCTCTTCCATTTCTATTTGTGCCTTCAGCCAGTTATCGAGCATCTCCTTCTCTTTCTGGTGACGCAGCTGCTCCCTGAGCATGAATTCCCTGTGCTGCTTCTTTTGCATGTCCAAAAATGAGACCATGATGTCACCCACAACTGTTTTCCTCTTCCTCTTCCTGTTTTACTCTGTTCGGAGGGTGTTCTATGAAGTGTACTACTATTAGAGGCCTCAGCTTGGGTGTCATCATCAGAGTGTGACAGAGTGTGATCTGAAGATGGAGAAGTAGCTATCAAAATAAAAGTAAATAAACATTAGAAACATTAATGCTTAACATGGAAAAAAAGTTCAACATACTGAAACAATGACAGCTTAATAAGCAATGACTTGCTTATTACTGTTCCTGAGTGTTTACTGCAAAAAAAAAAATCCAGCTGTTGCATTTGATTCTGATTATGCTTGCTCATGCTCAGATTCAAATGCACCACACGCTATGCTAGTCAATAACAGGGTTTTATTTTTAGCAAATTTATTTACTCAAACATAAAACAGTTTTTAAAAATAGGTTTTATAATGTAAGTTTTAAATATACCTTATATTATGATGGTAAGCCTAATTTGTACAGCCTTTTTCAGCATAAATCAGATATGAATTGTTGCGATGCCAATGTTTTGCACAGTAAACCACGTTCAGTACACCTCTTAACCATTTTTCATGTTGTTCACATATTTTTGTTAAAGCAAGAGCTAACAGGCTAATGTTACTCACTGCTAAGTGGGCTTCCCAGCCCAGTATCAGTCGTAAAGCTGTCAGATGGTTCAGGTGGTTCAGATTGTGTTCCCGACTCCAAAACATTAGGTTTGCTGCTTGGGTTAAGCCCGATTATTTTGTCGACAGTATCGTACGACGGGAGTTTATCCTTTTCGTCTGATGAGCTGCCAGACTTACGGAGCGCATCCCGGACCTTCAGATACTCAAAGTTTTTTCAGCTTGTCACGACACTGTTCTATGGTCCTTTTGTATCCACGAGCTTGAAGAAAGTCAGATATTTTACCAAAAATCTCAGCGTTCTTGTGTGTTGTATCCAGTAGTTGCTGTATATTTTCGTTCGCCCAAATTTCCAGTAAACACTGAACTTCTGCCACACACAACAATCACTTTGCCGCCATGACTGTTTAACGTGAGCGTCGCATCACTGACGTCATGATTGAGCTCCGGCAAAATGAACCAATCACACGAGGCACCAAGCGGGCCCGGGCACAGATAGTGCTCACACTAGAAGCGAACCGAGCCCGAGTCCACGCGAAGCGGGCCCGGGCACGGTTCGGAGCGATCACACTATTCAAACGAACCGTGCTTCGGCAGGAAACCGTGCCCGGGCCTGGATCACAGACTCTAGTGTGAGTACGCCCTAAAGCACAATCTCACTCACCTTTTGTCTCCTAGCTACTAGACACGGTAACGGTGCCTTAAGCTGGGCGTACACTGTGCGATTTTTGGCCCATTTTCAGCCGATTTTTCACTCGTGCGACTATTTTTGCGATCGGGCCGAGTTTCGGCTCAATCGCGTGTCGTGCATCGTATAGTTTACACAGGTAAACGAGGAGCGATTCACACCTCACGACCAACTCCCGATCAGAAATCGCAGCGTCGCAAGAATATCAAACATGTTTGAAATTCAAATCGCTCCTCGTGAGATCGCATGAGAGCGTCGGGTCGTATAGTGTGAGTATATGAATCGTGAGCTGTGAACTTTTAAACCCTGCGATTTAGTCGTACAGTTTGAGCTGGAGCTGAGTACACGATTTAAAATATCGTACAGTGTACGCCCAGCTTAAGATGAACTCAAGATTCTGGGTAGATGAAAGCTCCGCCCCTACTAAACAACAATAACGTCAGGGCTAGCCTGCGACGCTACAATAAATAAAGCTTTAAATATACTTAAAATATTCACATATTGATGTACAGAAAAAAAGACTTCAGCAGCTAAACTACGTAACTAAGATGTTAACACGGCAAAGCCTTTCCAAAAAACACACTTGAATCTAAAGTACATTCAAATGATTATATCCACACTGTTAATACTTTAATGGTGACCATCCGTATTTCTGAACGTAAATTGCTAATCCCAGTCAGCATAAGTTACTTTGCTAATACTTCTGCCAGGCAGGTCAATAACCCGAACTGGAAATAAACTAACATTGCCTCAGTTAAGCTAACCAGTTGATTCGTTAACATGGCAGGCTCATCTCACATTTAAACACAGTAGCGAACCGTGACCTTTAAACCTGGGCCCGCTACCCCCCCCCCTCCCCCCCGAAATTTTTTTTTTCCTTTCTTAATAAACTAAATAAAGAAAAACTGAGACGACAGTACAGCTTTAAAAACGCAATAAACAATAATATCTGTACTAGATAACATCTTAAGCAAAATAAGTTTCCAAACAAAATAAGGTTCACAGCTCCGTGGTTCTCGGAAGCGGAATATGTAAACAACGCGCACGAGGACGTCAAAGGGATGAATCGAAACTAGCTAGCGATGGTGCTAACGACAGCTAGCGTCGCCACAGCGGGCGGAAATTATCATACAGTTAAGCCCGCCCACTAAGAGAGAAGATATGATTGGTCAATTTTGCTGTCATTTGAAACTGGTATTGCGCTGAATTATAACTGCCAGGCCCTCTGTAAACGAACAGCGGGCATCACAGTCCTGATAGGGGGAGACACAGGCTCACAGGCTTCCACTCAACCCCTCACCTTCCAACACAGATTGAATAGACACGGGTGAATATTTTATTTGCTTATATTTTTGTAATTGTTTAGATGTCGAATGTCAAACTGTAAGTAGATAAAATAAAATTGGATAATTATATATATAATGCTTTAAGAATATTTTAGGCCCTCTGAGAGGGCGTAGAGGGCCCTGACGGTTCCCCACTGTTTAAACATAACGTTTATTTAAAAAGTGAAACATGTACGTTAAACGGTACGTAAAATCTCTGCTGCACTCCGTGTGAAAAACGTTTGACTTGCTGATGTCACTGCGCATGCGTGGATCTTGCAAGTGACCTTTTGCTGTTTTCAGTTTTGTTTCTCACAAAAAGACAAAAAAAAAGACATATTGTCAGCGACAAAAGCGCAATGCTGACAGATTAGAGCTTAGTCTATTATACTCTATCTATCTGCTCTTATGAATTATTCATAACACAGACTATGTCCATGTAGATGATTTTTAAATCAGGTAATTAAAATCTTTTGAGCAAATGACACCGAGGTTTCAGAGCATGCGTCACTCTTCGTGAAGTGGAGTGATTTGAAACGCTGTGTTGGAGCTTGTATCAAAACACCAGTGTCACGCTTGTCATTGAACAAACCACTTGAATAATAATAATAATAATAATAATAATAATCTTTATTTGTATAGCACCTTTCATACATACATGTAACTCAAAGTGCTTTACAGTATAAATAAAAGAAACATTAAAAGGAGATAAGACAAAGACAAAAAGAAAATGTTAAAAGAAATTAAAGATAAAAATATTAAAATAACATAAAAAGTAAAAAGTGAAGTAAGATAATAAAAAGTAAAGTAAATAAGATAAAACTATTAATTATCAGAATTATCAGAATGACCTTCTGAACTTTAATTGCTGTCATAGGATAGAAACAGTGCCATTGCTTCAGTGATGCTTTTTAGAGGTTGCTGTAGCTTCAGTTGTCCACCAGATGTCACCGTCACTGAAGCCTTGAAGCTTCTAATCACAATTGTTAGGAAAGACTCGGAGCTTCATGAGGCTTCACTTGCCCATCACTATTGTCAGCTTTTACACTGACATTAGTAAACTATCTAACTAACTAATGCTGCCAAAACCCAGGTGTCTACAAGAAGTGTGAGAACTCGACAGGAAAGTCTAGTCAGGCTGTTTACTCACTTTATCTGGCTTTATCTAGTTTTATCTGGTTTATTCTGCCTGTATGTCACTTTAGCCAGCTACATTTGAATGTTACAGTGAAGTAACAACTCGCTAGCTTTGCCATCACTAGCAAGCCACCATAAGAAAGGATCAGGTACACATCTGCAAGAGCCAAATTATGAAACTTGGTTGGTGATATTTTGTGTTTACTATGATAATCTAATGATGATGATTTAAATATAGAAGTATTTCCTGGAGCTTTTAATTTGGAAGGTGTAAGTTATATTCAGCCAGGCAATCCTATTGGTCAAGAATGCTGCTGTTGTGCATGTCTAATAAGTTCAGTGATAGTGTTCTGCTAAGATAGACATGTGCACAGCTTAGAAGTATTTAGTTTTTTACGGTCTTGCCTAGTCTGTAGCAACCGTGAAATGTATTAGTTCTAGACATTATGAAATGAAATGTGCCACATTTGTCAATTGTGATTTTTCACCACAATTTAAATTTGTCCTCCACATTTACCCATCTGTGCAGTTAGAACACACACACACACACACACACACACACGATTACTAGGGGGCTGGCTGTGGTGCACATGTGCCCAGAGCGGTGGGCAGCCCTAGCCCGGCACCCGGGGAGCAGTTGGGGTTAGGTGCCTTGCTCAAGGGCACCTCAGTCATGGGTATAAGGTCAGATTTAGAGGGCCGTCCAATAATATACAAATTCTCATAATTTGAGACAGCATACACACACACAGACACACATACATACATACAGTACATATATATACACTGCTCAAAAAAATAAAGGGAACACTTAAACAACACAATATAACTCCAAGTCAACCACACTTCTGTGAAACCAACCTGATCAGTTAGGAAGCAACACTGATTGTGAATCAATTTCACCTGCTGTTGTGCAAATGGAATAGACAACAGGTAGAAATGAGAGGCAATTAGCAAGACCCCCCCCCCCCCCCCTATAAAGGAGTGGTTCTGCAGGTGGGGACCACAGACCATTTCTCAGTACCTATGCTTTCTGGCTCATGTTTTGGTCACTTTTGAATGTTGGTGGTCCTTTCACACTCGTGGTAGCATGAGACGGACTCTACAACCCACACAAGTGGCTCAGGTAGTGCAGCTCATCCAGGATGGCACATCAATGCGAGCTGTGGCAAGAAGTTTTGCTGTGTCTGTCAGTGTAGTGTCCAGAGGCTGGAGGCGCTACCAGGAGACAGGCCAGTACACCAGGAGACGTGGAGGAGGCCGTAGGAGGGCAACAACCCAGCAGCAGGACCGCTACCTCCGCCTTTGTGCAAGAAGGAACAGGAGGAGCACTGCCAGAGCCCTGCAAAATGACCTCCAGCAGGCCACAAATGTGCATGTGTCTGCACAAACGGTTAGAAACCGACTCCATGAGGATGGTATGAGGGGCCGACGTCCACAAATGGGGGTTGTGCTCACAGCCCAACACCGTGCAGGACACTTGACATTTGCCAGAGAACACCAGGATTGGCAAATTCACCACTGGCGCCTTGTGCTCTTCACAGATGAAAGCAGGTTCACACTGAGCACATGTGACAGACGTGACAGAGTCTGGAGACGCCGTGGAGAGCGATCTGCTGCCTGCAACATCCTTCAGGATGACCGGTTTGGCAGTGGGTCAGTAATGGTGTGGGGTGGCATTTCTTTGGAGGGCCGCACAGCCCTCCATGTGCTCACCAGAGGTAGCCTGACTGCCATTAGGTACCGAGATGAGATCCTCAGACCCCTTGTGAGACCATATGCTGGTGCGGTTGGCCCTGGGTTCCTCCTAATGCAGGACAATGCTAGACCTCATGTGGCTGGAGTGTGTCAGCAGTTCCTGCAAGATGAAGGCATTGAAGCTATGGACTGGCCCGCCCGTTCCCCAGACCTGAATCTGATTGAGCACATCTGGGACATCATGTCTCGCTCCATCCACCAACGTCACGTTGCACCACAGACTGTCCAGGAGTTGGCGGATGCTTTAGTCCAGGTCTGGGAGGAGATCCCTCAGGAGACCATCCGCCACCTCATCAGGAGCATGCCCAGGCGTTGTAGGGAGGTCATACAGGCACGTGGAGGCCACACACAATACTGAGCCTTATTTTTGACTTGTTTTAAGAACATTACATCAAAGTTGGATCAGCCTGTAGTGTGTTTTTCCACTTTAATTTTGTGTGTGGCTCCAAATCCAGGCCGCCATTGGTTAATAAATTTGATTTCCATTGATGATTTTTGTGTGATTTTGTTGTCAGCACATTCAACTTTGTACAGAACAAAGTATTCAATGAGAATATTTCATTCATTCAGATCTAGGATGTGTTATTTGAGTGTTCCCTTTATTTTTTTGAGCAGTGTATATATAAATATATAAAATGTTTTATGCACAACATTTTTAAGTAGCAAAGATGGTATAATTATGAAATTTAAAATACCTGTAGTTTGACGCATCAAGTGTTTCATGGTCCTTCACGAGATTTATGAAGATCCTTCTTAGCTGGATCATTGTAAGTATCTCTTGGTTTACAATTATTCTATGGCGGACGACTTTTTCACAGAAGATCTTGTAGCTGGCATCATAAGTTGACAAATTTCTGCGAAAATAAATAAACAGTGTGACTAAGGGCAGATAATTATTAGTTGATGCAATATGAAATATAGCAACTTACTGTTCTTCTTTTGGGGTCCCAGTCACTTCAGTGGACTTTGACAAGAATCTGGTGTACTGTCTGTAACAGGACTTGTGGTATCACACCTCCAGGGACACACAGTCTTTGTCCTGAATATGAACAAGTATGCTAGTGTCTTCCTTCATCGTGGCAGCTTTCAGCAATTGGCCTTTATAAAATAAAAGAAAGAAGATATTTCATTTCCACAACAGGGACAAACAGTGGCAAATTGTGCTCTTTAGAGAGAGAGAGAGAGAGAGAGAGACAGACAGAGAGAGGCAGACATACATACTAGAGGTGTATTCAACTGTATTCAAGGAATTTCATAGTCGAATCTGATTCGTCAGATTTTCCCTTTAGTCGACTAATAGTCGAATCGGGTTTTTTTTAATCTAGAGCACCTCAAACGGGATAAATGGACCTAAATGTTCAGGACAAACAGTCAAATGAGCAGAGTCCAGAAGGGCAGATGTATTGTAAGGTAGTTGTGCGACAGAAGAGACTCATTCCTCATCTGTCCCCCTCCCTCTTCCGACTCCACTGGGAGGAGTTGAAGAGTCTAATGGCTCTCGGGACAAATGATTTCCTGAGTCTGTCTGTAGAGCTGCTCTGTGACAGGAACCTGCCACTGAACTTGCTCCTCTGGTACATAATGATGGTGTACATGATGGAGAGCAATTTGCGCAGTGTTCTCCTCTCTGCCACCGTAACCACAGAGTCCAGCTCCACACCAACCACAGACCCTGCACGCCTGACCAGCTTGTCCAGTCGCCTCTCGTCCCTCTTCTTGATACTTCCTCCCCAGCACACCACAGCGTAGAAGAGACAGCTGGACACTACAGTCTGATAGAACATCTGCAGGAGCTTCCTACAGATGTTGAAGGACCCCAGCCTCCTCAGAAAGTAGAGCCGGCTCTGCCCCTTTCTGAATCAATAGAATGAATTTGCCATATTTTGTCAATTGTGAATTTTACACCCCAATCGAAATTTGTCCTCCGCTTTTAACCCATCTGTGCAGTCAGAACACACACACACACGCACACTAGTGAATGCGTCTTTAATTGATCAATCATCTCCCCTTTGGACACACAGGTCTTCCCATGGGTCAGTTTAACATAGTAAAGAAACATGAATATAGTCAAACACGGCGGTCCAGAGGACAGCGCCACACACCATCCTGAAAAGCACAGCCTGCTTTCTTCCAGACGGCCTCTCCTCCTGTGTGTGTGTGTGCTGTACACACACTAGTGATTACTGGGGGGCTGTGGATCACACGTGCCCAGAGCAGTGGGCAGCCCTAGCCCAGCGCCCGGGGAGCAGTTGGGGTTAGGTGCCTTGCTCAAGGGCACCTCAGTCATGGCCTCAGGTCTGGGAATTGAACCCACAACCCTCCGGTCACAAGACCCGTTCCCTAACCACCAGGCCATGACAGAAATATATATTCCTGTACAGGAAGTCCGTGTTGGTTGACCAGTCCAGCCTATCATCCAGCTGTAGTCCGAGATACCTGTACCGTCTCCACATCAACCCCCTCAATAGAGACAGGCTGCATGAGTGGTCTGGTCCTGCGGAAGTCCACCACCATCTCCTTGGTTTTGGAGGTGTTAAGCAACAGGTTGTTCCTGTTGAACCATGCTGCAAAGTCACCCACAAGATGTCTGTACTCCTCCTCTTGCCCTCCTCGTACACAGGCCACAATGGCAGTATCGTCCGAAAACTTCTGCATGTGGCACATCTCAGAGTTGTACAGGAAGTCTGAGGTGTAGAGTGTGAAGAGGAATGGAGAGAGTACAGTCCCCTGTGGAGCTCCTGTGCTGCTGACCACAGTCTCTGATACAGTCAGAGTCCTTCAGCCTGACGTACTGAGGTCTACCAATAATCAATAATATGGTACCTTTCAGATATCTCTCTTTTATACATGCACACACACACATACACACGCCTTCATATATATATTCTTTTGCTTAATTTGTATAAATTATTTACTTAGCCTTTCACATGTTATTAATGCAATGAATACATTTTTTATAACTTTGTATTTTTTTACTTACCTGCTGAAAACGTTTGTGCCTGTGACAGATGGTCCTTCTGGCATTTGTCTCCAAGTTAGATACTTGTCCTTTTTCTTGCATATTATGCATAATGCAGGAAGCACAGGACCAACACAAGGACAAGCCCGTCCTGGACCCAAGTGTCTTTGTTGGGGAAGATGTAGAAGGACCAGGGGATGGAGAGACTCGCATCTGTCCGTATCCTGAGATTCAGAAGAATGGGTGACTCGCTTCTCGGTCACATCCAAGCGCTTTTTGTGTATAAAACGGTGGTAGCTAGTGGGGTGATACCAGCATCTTCGGGAATATTCTCAAACTCCATTTCTATACAATGTTTATATGTTTCTGCTGTCCTCTGTCTCTCACCCTTTAAACCAAGCCACCGTTTGACGCTATTCCTGAATGTGTCCCACCGCGTTCATGAAAATGCATTTGCCTCTTCTTTCTTTAAAGATGCAAGATGCATATAACATTGTTCTGCACCCTTTTTAAGCACCTTTGAAGACAGTGTTGTCGTAAATTCTTCATCTCCACTACTCTGTGTTGACAAAACGGGCGCAGACATGTTGGATTTCAGCTCCAAAATGCAGCCACCTGATTGGTCTAGAGGGAAGTAAGTCCGCGAATCCGTATCACTCATGAAGAAAAGACTACTACGCGAGGAAGGAACTATAGCCGATTTAAAACACGAATAAAAAAACTGCAGGATTATACATGGAGAACTTTTACTATTGCGCTCTGCACCAATAGATCATTTTATTAAAGAAAGAATTATTTAGTGCCCCATATATGGGAACGGGATTAAACGAAAAACGTCTTCACCTTATGGCCTACGATGTATTATTTCATTATTCAGTATTCTCTAATGTCATGATTTCAGGTAAGGTGAATTTCTCTGTACGTAACCAAGTTTATTTTCTAATCTGTATCTTCAGACAGTACGACACGCACTTTTGCAGACGTAACCTGTCTTCGTGAACTATCTTCGAATTGCATTGGTTTAAAAAGCAAGCAACTCTTTATAACAAATATCTGTATGTAGCTGTGTTTTATTTGGACATTTTAAAGTAATTTAACATTTTCCTTTCCTCAGTACTATATTCAACCCACTGCTTAATGGCAGGACTGGGGTACATTTCAGTCTTTCTCTTTAATGAACAGAAGCAAATGTACATAAAACTCTTTACATAAGCTGCAATTTATCAATATTTGGTTGTCTGCTCCCATCTAGTGGACAAATATGAGAACTACCGGAAATTTCATCATAAATGGAAAACGGAATCAAATTGGGATAAAACGGTAAAATGTAGAAGCAGGTTCTACACTGCACAGTTAACAGTGTGCCGACAGAGTGCCGGCCGGCCAGTCCAGATACACTCTACAATCTACTGGACACATACCAGAACTGCAGGGAAATTTCTGCATAAATGTAAAATACTGGATAAAACAGTAAAATGTAGAAGCAGGTTCTACACTGCATGGTTAACTACTCTGCATTAGAGTCCTGCACGGGTCCGATTTTTGAGATCCGTACCCACCCATATCCGCAGAGTACAGCACCCACCCGCCCGCGAACCCGTGGCTATTTCAAAGTTAAATCCGTACCCGCCCGGACCCGTTAATATTCTACCCGTTACCCACCCGTGCCCGTGAAAAATCACACAAATCGAAAGTATTCCTATAGAGCACTTTATTTTTCAATGCGCCTCTGAAAAAACGTCAGTACAACACAAAATAAAATATAAGGTTGCTGTGCAGGCTATTCCTATCTAAAATTAGCAACTGCAAAACGAGAGGGAACATACGGGGCTCCGTAGGAACAAATGCCAGTATAACAACTAAATAAAATCGCTACGGTATAAGTAAGCTCCCCTGAGCTTCGCCACCACCATCGGGAGGCGCTAATCAGGCAAAATGTAACACTATGTTCATTACGTAGCAAATAAAAGCCTACTAAAAATGACCACTTATTTAACTTACCCGCCCGCATACTGTAAATGACAGCCTTGTTTATTTATTTGTTTGTTTGTTTGTTATTGAATATTTGCTTGTTCTGCTGCCTCCTGTTATCGCTGAACTAAACTTTCAGCGCGAGACTTTCAGCGCGAGCTCTTCAGCGCGAGTTCTTCTGTGCGAGTTCGATGTACGTTGCTCCAGAGTTTGAAAGAACACAGGAACAAACGGATTGCTTGTTATATTCCTTGTTATATTTTACTGTAGTTTGCTTCGTTTTGTTTTTGTGTTGTTGTATGTCAAATGTAAAAACAAAGTTTCAAACTTAGCGCCCTTGGAAGCAGAAGGAGGTAGGAAGAAAAATTGTATTAACTTAAAGAGTGATTTGTTTAATTTAAAACGAAGGGAGACGTGATTGTTGTTTTTGTTTCAGTAAGAGCTGCGGCTCATAACATAAAGTTGAGTTCATGTGCAAGTTTGACGCATTTAAAGTTTGCACCCTGTTCTACGTATTATCTATGAGGTATGGTGCTAGGGCATTTGTGTTTATTTTTTATTTTTTGCCACATTTTGTAGTTTTCACGGTGTCAAATGTCGGTGGCGAAAAGGAGGAGAGAATAAAGATACACCAGTCGAAGCTCCGAGCATTGTTTTTTGTGATTAATCCAAGTGGTCCGCTACACATACCCACCCGTATTTTAACTTACCCGCCCGCATACCCACCCGTAAAATTTCGGTATGTGTAAAACCCACCCGTTTCAGCATCTATTTGCCCGTACCCGTGGGTACCCGCGGGTACCCGACCCGGTGCAGGACTCTACTCTGCATGTAATCACAGGACTTTATTTACCCCTAAACCTAGAAATGCAGGAAATACTTCTATATTTAAATCTGACTAGACTTTCCTCTCGAGTTCTCACACTTCTTGTAGACACCTGGGTTTTGGCAGCATTAGTTAGTTAGATAGTTTACTAATGTCAGTGTAAAAGCTGACAATAGTGATGGGCAAGTGAAGCCTCATGAAGCTCTGAGACTTTCCTAACAATTGTGATTAGAAGCTTCAAGGCTTCAGTGACGGTGACATCTGGTGGACAACTGACGTCATAGCAATGTCTAAAAAGCATCACTGAAGCAATGGCACTGTTTCAATCCAATGACAGCAATTAAAGTTCAGAAGGTCATTCAAGTGATTTGTTCATTTATACCAAAAAATTATTATATTGTCATTATAATAAAATATGCAGATGCTCTCCCCCATACTCAACACATTCCAGATTAACCCATTGAATGAATGAATAAATGAATGAATGAATGAAATGTGCCATATTTGTCAATTGTGAATTTACACCCCAACCGAAATTTGTCCTCCGCTTTTAATATAGTTTATTAATATAGTATTGCTGTCACGTAGGGCTACACCCCCTCTCCTAGCTGTCACTCCAGTTTCCCTGTTCCTCGTGTCTGTGTAGTTCCTTGCCCGTTAGTCCCGCCCAGCTTATCTGTTTCTATGGTTTCCCATTGTCTTCCACGCCCATGTCATCAGTGTTGTCACCTGGTCCTTGTCTAGTTCCATGTACATTAGTCCCTGTGTCTCCCATGTCTGTATTGGTCATTTTGTGCATTCATGTTAGTTGTATTCCTGTTTCAAGCCTCGTTGTTTTCCCCATGACTCCTGTGTGTTCCTGCCTAGTCCGTGGGTCCTCCTGGTTTTGTTTCGTCCTGTCTGTTCGTATTTCATGTCTGGATTGCCTGCCCGTTACGACTCCTGCCTGCTATTTCGACTCTGCCTTTGGAATTCCACTTAATAAATCTCGCTCTCCTCAGCGTTTTGTGTCCGCCTCCCTGTTCTGCCTCGCGCAGATCGTTACAATTGCATTTATTCCCAGACCAGAGGTCATGACTGAGGTGCCCTTGAGCAAGGCACCTAACCCCAACTGCTTCCCGGGCCCCGGGCTAGGGCTGCCCACCGCTCTGGGCACGTGTGATCCACAGCCCCCTAGTAATCACTAGTGTGTGTGTGTTCTAACTGCACAGAGGGGTAAGGCTTAATTGTTGGTTAAGGGTGATGTGTAATGATTAGGGGTGGGACGCGATTAAAAAAAATTAATCGAATTAATTAGAAGCTTTTAAATTAATTAATTGAAATTAATCGCATTTTAATCGCATTTCAATATTTAACATGAGAAATATTAATTTAAGTTTGAATGAATCAATGAACATATGCATAAACTTCAACATCTTATTTATTTTTCCACCAGTCTACTACACATACCAATAGATGAGTGCAGAAAACAGAGCAAACAGTTTTCAGAACACTGGAAATTCTGACTAAAAATGTTTAATTTTGGGAGTTTTGCTCAGGATAGTGGAATAAGAA